>NC_080086.1:70810575-71134325 GCF_950005125.1 Chionomys nivalis
TTTCATCACTAATTCAGTCAGCAAAGACTTTGAGAAGCTCCTCTGGAGTAAACATGGCTGTAAGTCCTAGAGAGAGATCCTTGGACAAAATTTACAAAATTATAAACCCCACATCACTTAGGTGCCTAAAAAGCAGGAAACAACATGTTTTATATGTATCAATTTTTTTGTCTTTATAATTTTTATTTACCTTAAAGCATTTTAAAATGGAGAGATTCCTAATACTTATAGAACATTTAATATAATTCAATTGCAAATGCAGCATATGCTTAGTTATTCAAAACATCTTGTAGCATCAACCGAGGCAGTACATTCTGCATTAATCTACTTCTGTCATCTTACTTTGTGACAGAAAACTTTCTCAGATGCAGGAGAGTAAAAAGCATTAGCTACTTTGTTATGTCCTAAGAAACTGTATTTAGTTTCAAATATCAAGGTTTTTCTCTCAAACAAGATGTTTGTACCCTTGAAAAACAGCATGTTCAAAACTCTCCAACATCAATGACCAGTTACCTTTCAAAATTTTTTATTTCATATTTATAGTTTGCTTGTACTTTTTAAATTTCAGAAGGTGAGAAGTTAATTTATAACTAGAAAAGCATTCATTAAATTTTATTTGTTAATATTCTATTTTATTTATTTATTTACTTATTATAGACTTCTGCCTCCTCCCCGCCACCACCTCCCATTTCCCTCCCCCTCCCCCAATCAACTCCCCCGCCCTCAGCAGCCCGAAGAGCAGTCAGGGTTCCCTGCCTTGTGGGAAGTCCAAGGATCAATTAAATATAGTTGAATTTAGAAATATTCCCTAAGAGAAAAATATCTCCAAAGAATAGACCTAGGATTTGAAAGCCTGATTAGAAGATAACCATTGAAAATATCTAGTATCAAATGTGGTACTTTTACACAATAGTATATTACTCATCTATTAAAAACAATGCCATTATGTAATTTATAGGCATTTGGATGGAACTAAAAAAAAATCACAGTCTGAGTAGGATGAGGCAGCCCAGATCCAGAAGGACAAACATGGTATATATTCACTTGTAAGTGGACATTAGCTGTTAAGTATAGTATAATTATGCTACAGTGCACAAACTCAGAGAGGCTAAGTAACAAGGAGGACTCAAGGGGAAGGGGAAATAGAAGGGATTCAAATGAAGTTTTGGGGAATATTGGGATTGGGTGAGGATAAAGAACACGAAGGATCAGTCATGGTTGTGGTGGGGTATGGGATGGGGAGAAAGGTTATTGAGAGAGATGACTGGACTTCGGGAACATTTGGGGGTGATGTGAAAACCTAGCAAAGTGGAAACTTCCTGGAATCTTTAAGAGTAACCATGGCAAAGTAATAGAGAGCCTGGACAGGCTTCCTTCTGTAACCAGGCAAGGCTTCCAGCAATGGGGTTTGGACATTCAAGTCATAGAATCTGACCTACAATATGTCCTGCCTGAAAGATCTGCTGGGGTAAACTTGCACATAACTTGTGTGGGTATCCAGACAATGATTGGTCCAATTTGAGGGCCACACCATGAGAAGGAGCCCATGATGGACATTGCCTGGATGGCCAAAAACAGAAAACTGGATAGCCCAGAGACCTAGGATAGAGTCAAATATTAACTAGCAAAAATAAGTAAATAAGTAAATAAATAAATAAGTAAATAAATAAATAGAAAAAGAAAGTCAATTATGTCAGTGAAATGATTCCTAATGATGTTCTGCTATACTCATAGATAAGTGCCTAGGCTAATTTTTATCAAAGAGATGTCATCCAGCAACTGTTGGGACCAGATACAGAAGCCCACAATCAAACACTAGGAGGAGCTTAGGGAATCCTGCAGAAAAGGGCGAGGAAGGATCTTAAGAGCCAGAAGGGTCAAGGACACCAAGAGAACACTATCCATTGACTCAACTAAGTAGAGCTCATACTAGATCACAGAGATTGACGTGACAGTCAGGGAGTCTGTGGGGACCTAAGCTGGGTCCTTTGCTCACTCATTATAGTTGTGGTGTACTCTTGATGTTCTGTGGGATTCTTAATATTTGGAGTAGGGGGTGTCTCTGACTCTTTTTGCCTACTCTTGGGACCATTTTCCTCCTGGTTGCTTCCTCAAGCCTTGATTTGAGGGTTTGTGCCTAGTATTATTGGAACTTGTTATGCCATATTTTGTTAATGTCTTTGAGAAGCCTGTTCTTTTTTTGAAGGGAAAGAGAGGAGTGGTGGATTTGGGGGGAGCGGTGAGTTTGGGGAGACTGGCAGGACTGAAGAAGGGGAAACGGGTCAGGATATGATGCATGAGAGAAGAATGAAAACAGAATGTTTCTATCAGTCATGATGAATTAATAAACAAATGGCAACATTCCAAGAGAAAAAAATCAAGCACCAGCATGCGGGAGCAATGGCTCAGTACAATTATGGCACAATGATCTTGGAAATGACCCTGGGGTAGTTCCCAGCAACCACAAATATAGGCTCACAACCACCTGCAATTCAAGCACCAAAGAATCTGGCACCCTGTTCTGGTCTCCACCAGCACTGTACTCATGTGCATATGCCCACATACACACTACCCCCCCACACACACACTACACACATATACACATACATACACACTACACACACTTACACAGACATACGCACATTCATATTATTAAAAATAGTAAAGATAAAATTAACAACTCAAATAATACTATCTTAATTTTCAAATAAGGGTTGCAATTCAAATGTTTGTTTTCCTCATATCCAAAATCAAATTAGAGAAATGTTGTTTCCTCACTTTAAGCATATGAACTCAATTCATTACTTGTTTCCTTAGTAAAATTAACTTTACAGATAATGCCTTGCTGCATTATTTTATGGATGAACAGTATTCCAGTATGTGGGCATCTTTTGTATTCATTAATTAATTGACAGAGCATCAATTAATTAATAAATTAATAACACTGGTTTTATAGAGAGACTTTGCTTGGTGAGACATCTCTTGGATATCTGATTTCATTTATTCTGCTATTAAAGACACATCATGTTCTTGAAAAATGTTGAGGAAAGGCTATTAAATGTTCTCTCAATGAAAACATTTATTTGAGACAATACTATGCCAGGAAGCTGGATATAATTGTTTTAGAGTCTTCTCCAAACACCATGCTATGTGCAATAAATACATATTAGCCCATAATTTGAGAATGAATTAGCATTTTAATGAGAAGATCTGATCATCTGTTTCCATTCAGTTCAAAGCTTGACAGCTGTTTTTATCCTGAGTTCACTACTAATCACATGGCTTGCCTTCTCTGTAACTCTATTTTTACAAACTTAGGTTATATGAGCTGATACATCTCCCTAACTACAAAGATAGTCACTTGTAGAATCTAGTGTGGACATTGTGTTTCTTACTCATTAACCCATTTTCATAGTGTCAATATTTTATTTTTACTAGAAGTACTAAGACCTTATGTGTCTCTTAAGTGACCAGAAAGAAAGGTAATAATTTTATTATTGATATTTCACTAGATAAATGCTTCCACAAACCTGTAATAGACAAACCTTACTTCATTCAAAGTTTCCTGCAAGATGACAAACTTTATTTGAAAGAATAGGCTTTGCCAACACTCTTTCAAATAGTCTTCGGTTTTGTGTGAATGTATCTTTGCATACATTAATTTAGGAATGCACATATGGGTTGTGGCTCATGTGTGGAAGCCAGAGAACAACTTTTGGGAATTAGTTCTCTCCTTCTATGCTAGGTTGAAGATATTTAAGTCAGCTCGGGATTTTGCAGCAAACACTTCTATCCACTGAAGAATCTCACTGACCACAGCTTCCTATTTCATATTATTTTCTCTGAAGATATACGGCTACATTGCTACAAAAATCCTTCTACACATAATTTAGTCTATGGACTGTATCTGAGGGTGCACAAGAGGAGGAGGCATGGATATTGTATTTTAAATCAATGGCATTTAATGTCATACATTTAGAACTCATGAATTAAAGTCAAAATGCATGGCATTAAATGCAAATTGTGTTTCTAAATTAAATATATACATACTAGTGCAAGCCTAATACTTTGCTAAAAGCTTGCCAACTCAGCTCCTGCTTAACTTGAATAGCTTAAAAGAGTACTCTCATCATACTTAAATTTTTATTCATTTACAGGTTTACTTTATTTATTTATGTATTTATCTGTTTTATCATGGATCAGGTAACCTGTTCCAGTGACTCAAACACATAATTTTCCTTAAAAGATCTGCTTAAGAAATCGACCCTAAGTTTAGTAGAATCTAAGTTCATTTGGACTACCACTATCTTATAAGTCTATAACACTTTATATCAAACTCAGCAAGGTTGTTATCCCAGGCTTACTTCAATTATCTCTGTTTATCCAATCACCATTGAACTTTTAACTATATAATAAACTTACAAATGCCTGGAAGTATTTTTCAATCCCATTATTTATTTAATTATATGCAGTACAGAGCTGTATGAGTACCCAATCTGAAAAGAATGCTAAATAAACATTTATTAGATTTTTAAGCCTAGATCATATAACAAAATGTCCACACCAGACATGAGAAGCCTCTTTTGAACCATTGGTCAGGGTTTTCAAAAGAATCACAAAACATTGTAGGCTATTACTTTTGTTCTCAGTTGCCTCTGAGTGGTAAAAAGTAAGGACATATTGATGAAGACACCATGAGCTTCAGAAACAGGGCCCAGAGGACCTGAGCTGGATCTAACTTGAAATTTCCTCTCCAAATAGTAACTTTCATGGAGTCAAAAGTGTATTGCAAGCTTTCAAAGGGAGAAGAACAAACCATGTCCTACCAAGCTATTATTATAGCTATGAACCACAACAAAAGCATGCATGGCACAAAAAGCACATGGATTCAGTAGTGACCTGAATACCATGGTAGTAACCAATGGCTCTCTAATGGAACTTAAGACATGTTCAATAAGAAGGATACCATACCTGGTACTGGAAACCTAGTTAACTACTCAGTGCAAGAGAAATTATGGTTGCTGGAGGTAACCTACAAACAGTAATTATTATATCAGCATAATCCCTGACAACAATCTATAAACATCTGTTTTTATATCTATAGAAAAGTGTAGTAATCATCCATCATCAAGGAAATTTCTCTTTATAATAGATGGAGATCATTACAGAAGATCACAGCCAATTACAATACAGAGTTGTGCAAACTATTCTCAATGATACATATACAAAACAATTCCAACACCTAAAGTTCAGAAAATGTTGATGAGAGGGCAGAAAGACTATCAGAACCAGAGGACCAGGAAGGTGGCTCTGAGATTGTGTCCCTTAAGAATGCCAGAAGCTAAAACTGTAAAGGTCTCATCAACGTGACTGTGAAAATGTGAGCTGAACAATGACAAGAACAATAGAAATATCAGAGTGGAAAGGGGAAGGACCACAAAGCCTTAGCCCTATACAAAGAACCACAGGCAGCTAAGGAATGCTGAGAGCAGGAGAAACAGACATCTTCAGGGAGATTATACAGTGCCAAAGGTCAAACCTGAAAACATACGTTCAAATACTATTATATGTATTGAACAGGCTATACTTAGGATTATTTAAGTATGTACATATGTATGTACACATACATCTATACATATATTAGCAATTAGAAATGAGGTCATGAATGTGAAAGAAGAAATATAATATTAATGAATGTTTCAGATATATATATATATACTATTATATACATGTGTGTGAAAACAATGTTAAAGTTAAACAAGATATATATTTGTAACAGAAGACTATGAGGAGTTGGTGGAGGAAAAGGTTGGAAGAGATGTAGATAACAGTGCTCAGGCATGAAGCTCTCCAAAATTTAGTATCATTAAATAAAAAAGGAATAGGGTTGGGGAACAGATTAAAGAATATTAATCTGTTATAAATGCTGTACATTATATGTCTGAAATTGTCAACAGACATATTATATATATATTTATGAATATATATCAATACAAAAAGATATATTTTCTTTGCCAACAGACTCTGAGGACACAGAGAAATACAATCATATATTCACTATAGGAAAGTAAACTAGTTTATTCCCTCTAGGTGGGGGTGGATCTTTCTTAGGTCTTGAAAAAATAGAGATTTGTGTTTCTATTTTACAATACAATATTAAATAACTTTCCAAATGATTTATTGTTATAATTAAAAATCTACGTGAAGATAAAAGTCAACCATTGGTGAATGTATAACAAAATTTAATAGAGTTGGAAAGCCCTAAATCACATATGAAAGGAGATGAAGTTAAAGAAACCATGATGTATGAATATGGATGTGGCATAATTGTAGGACAAGAATGGCATGAATTTTAAATCTAAGACAGTGGCTCTTGAATGGCATAATATTATTGTATTGAAGGACCTCTGACAATTCTGGACAGACATTTCGTCCTTGTAGTGGGGGTGAGCCTGACATCTACTGAGTAGAGAAGAGTGACAGTGTTAAACACCCTGCAGAGTGAAATAGCCCATTACTGCAGAACTATCAGGCTTATGATGTTAATACTAGAAGTGGGGAAACCTCAGTCTGCACTATCTAAAATGTATAAGATATGGTGATGTGGTAGAGAATTGACACCCATAAGCTCATGGATTCAAATACTCTTCCCACTGAACTACACATAAAGCCTGAGAGGACTCAACGTTTTCATGGGTTGTTAGGGTGAAGGGTTTAACACTTTTCTGGCAGGAAGATCTTCATTTTTCTTGTTATGTGCTTCTTTCTCAGTGTTAATCAACTCAAATCAGAACATATATATTGCTGAGTAAATAATAAAAAATTTAGATATACAAACCTGACTGAAAATAGGTTCATTTTGATCACTTAAAACATAACTTATGAAGTGCTATGTTTTCCCTTTTTCCAAAATTCTGTTAATTATAAAGTAAAACACTGCCTCCTTAAGAGGGTAGGATTGAAGTAGGACTTGACTACCAAGAGAAAAAAAATTGAAAGCCAAGTTAAACTATACTTACCAAAAGAGTAAATCAGTGGTTACCATGTGGATATCATTAGCTATTAAAATTTCAGCAGAACAGAAAGAGCTATAAACAGATGACTAAATACTAAGTAAATTTCTATAGTTCTAAACTGAGACTTAACATTAATTCAAGTGTGTTTGTGTATTTATGTGTGTATGTGTTTGTATGTGTACATTCATATGTGGATGCACCCATGAGCACATACCCATGCATGTGTATATGCTTGTGTAAATCTATGTATATATTATTTCTATTTTAAATGTGTTATTAGAGAAATTCATACATGTATACAATGCACTTGTGCTGTCTTTATCTTTCACTACTCTCCAACTTCCTCTATGTGCTCCAACCTCTTTTCTTCCCTAATTTCATGCTATCTTTTTGGAACCCACTGAATCCAATAATGTTGACCATATATGTGTGCATGGGTATGGGACCCTCATCTGAAGCATGAGTAACATGCCTGAAGCCATAATTCTGAATAAAACTGACTACCCTTTCCCATTCGCCATCAACTACCTATAGCTCCTCTTCTGAGGGGTGGATTTTTGTGGGTCCCTTCTCCATTCCTTCTAGAATTTTGATTGAATCCATTTCCTTCAGGTAGACACAGCTGCACTGACTTCACAAGTCTAGTGGCCTGATATTTACCAGAAAGTAAAACAAACAAGCAAATAAAAACCTTGGAAATGTGTTTCTTTTACCAAAAAAAAATACAAAACAATAAGTGAGATTTAAAAAAAAATAATCATTTTCAAGCTGAACAGAAAATGCAAAAAATAAAAATAAAAAATGGGCTGTGAAGGGCACTGCAAGTATTAAATGATTAAGGAAAATAAACAGAAAGTCCAGCAACAGCACAAATAAGAAAACATGAATATAAATAAAAATAGTAGTTACAGTAAATTCAAAGATACATATATTTGAAGCCCTGAGTTGTAATTATATCCATGGAAAGAAAAATATCACCTACCTCATCTAAGTAAAACTTGTATACTAACACAGCATTTTGAAAGTTGGTGAGAGAAAAGAAAAAGTTATATTCTGGTGTGTGTGTGTGTGTGTGTGTGTGTGTGTGTGTGTGTGTGTGTGTGTGTATGTGTGTGTGCTTCTTAAGGTTAGGTCCATGAGATTACTTCATGAGATGGAACCAACACCTAGGATTACTCCATGAGATGGAACCCATACCCAAGACTGCTTAGGTGACCAAGATCAAAAGCCAGATAGCCCAGAGATCTAGGTAAAACCAACTACTACTAAAGGGGAAAAATAGCAGTAAATAACCCCTAATGTTATTCTGCTCTTTTCATAGATCTGTGCCTTTGTCAGTAGTCATTCTTCAGTAGATGAGAATACATGTAGAAACCCCCAGCTAGACATTACACACACAGTGAGAGAAACTTGGAACACACAAAGCATTAAATGGGATGTCTCCATTCATTCTGTACCCTCAGAGCACAGTTAATACTTTGGAGAAGGACTAAACAGAAGGAGCATAAGAGACCCAGGGAATGAAGCACACCAGGAGAACAAAACCCTCTAAATCAACTGAGCGCAGTGCACATGATCTCACAGAGACTGAAGCAGCAAGCACAGGGCCTAAACAGGTCCGCACCAGCTCCACTGTCAATATATCAGAGCTTTCAGAGCTCTCAATATATCAGTACTTTTAGAGGACTACTGAATGTGTGATGGGTGGGTCTCTGATCCTTGTGCATTCCATCAGGGCTCTTTTCCATATGCTGGTTTGCATTTTCAATCTTCAGTGTGATGGTTTTCATTTTATCTTATTATATTTTGCTAAAAATGAACAAAACTATTGAAAAAAATTGCCAAACTTTACCTGAGTGAAGGTTAACATTTTATGAAAATTTCTTTGACCATGCCTGGGGCTATAAAGTTCATCATGTCACTCATGGATGACTAGTCTCATTCATAATAAAACTGACTAAACATAGAAAAGTTTGTAATTTCCTATTAAATATTACTTTAGCTATGTTTGAAAAAAACCTAATGAAATAACAACAAAATACTGCTAGTCTATATCAACTTAGCACAAACCTTAACATTATTATTCCTTTAATATAGCCTTTCCATTGTTTCAGATAGATTGTCAAATATTAATTTTTATATTCTATATTCTATATATATATATATATATATCTTGTAGCATGATTCATTTGCAAGACTCATTTTATTGTTAGATAATGACCCATTAAATAAACCATCACTTTTTAAATTTACTTTTCATTTCCTACTTAAAATTTCATTCTTCCCCCAACTTTTCAGAATTATAAATAATACTGAAATAAAGGCTTTTTTGCATACTACATAATTTCTTATCTAGACTCATTCATTTTAGGGTGTATAGGTCTTGTATAAATTTCTCTCTTTGGAATAATTCCCAGAATTTAAATAACCGAATATAAAGTCTTGTCCTTCTAAACATTATTGAGACATAAAGATAAATCACTCTTCAGAGATTTAGAAAGCAATTGGCTACAAAAATGAACACTTACTGAAAATTATATAAATAAGATATGTTTGGTTACTCTCAAATATTAAGATGGCAGGGTTTAGTATACTGAAGTTATGATATAACCAGTGTCATGTCTTCTGTGTTCCTGAATTATAGAATAAAAGTAAACCATCCTAGTGGCTTTATTATGGTTTCATTTGGTTACTGAAATAATTTATCAGGTACCAGACTGGAGTACATAAAAGAAATCTGGAGTCAAGTGATGTCCAGCTAGAAGCTGTATACAAAAGCATGATGTTCCATTTTCTAACCTCTAAGAGAAGTCAGGTGGTTGGGATGAATGTTGAGTCATGTGCTTCACAGTACCAGACAATTTATTCAAAAGTCCCAATTGCAAAGGCTTTCAGTCTATAAAAAAATCCATCCCATTCTATTTACCAAGTTTATACAGGTTTTGGTTTTGTTTAGTTGAATTTACTGAGCTGTCAGTATGTTATATTTATTTTGCATCTTGTTTGTTACTTGTTTCATCATATGTTTTGCCATTAGCACAATCAGTGTGTAGGCTTTTTGTAGCCGTTGTGGTTATGCCATAGGAGATTGAAGGAATAACATGTTCATAATCTGAAGGAGAGCTGCCTGGTTTTCTGCAACATGTGAGTCCTTAGCCTCACAAACCTGGGTTTCTTCTGGTTCTATGGCAAAATTTTACACTTCTTTTTACTTTGTTGCTGCAATTGCCACTAACCTAGTCAGTAAAGCAAGATTTGAAAGGAAAGGTTTTTGAAATGATAGTTCATCACACACCCTCCATTGATGTGTAGCATACTGAACTCAACTTATTGATATTTAAAACATCTCTATAATATATCTTGGTTATTCATTTTTGCTTATTAATGATCAAATGTCTGAGAGCACATATTAGAGGAGGAAAAACTTATTTGGTTTGCTTTTAGAAGGTGTGGTCTAAAGATGTTTGACCTGTGTACTTGGGCAGTGCATCTTGGTGCCTGAAGAGGATGAAACCATTTGCTCCTAATATTTCCAGAGCTTAGTACCAACGCTGAGGACCAACCACTTAACACCCAGCCTGTAGAGGATGTTTTTACATTCAAACACCCACAGTGTTTCACTATACAATGTGCTTATATCATCTTCCTGACATTCTGAAAAGTATCAAGTACAGTTTTTATTACTAAAGCAAATAATGATCATGAAGTAATTCATTATTCTTAAGTGGAATATTTTAATCTCTGCTAACCTTCCTTGACCTTATGGAACACTTATTTTACAACATGTATCTCATAGCTGAAATATTTCAGGCACATAAAATTTCCAGAACTCATCAACTAACACCCATGTGATGACTGTATACATTATTGTTCTTGTTGATAGGAATTTCTTGAAACCTTTCAACAAACAAATGTTTACATTTGCTTTAGATGGAAGAAATGCCATTCTTAATCACATCACTCCTTCTGTAAAAAGTCACACTATGTTTTGTCAGTGACTCAAAACGTCAAAGGATGGCAGAGACACGTGTTAAAGAACCCATTATTAGTTTAGCTTAAAAATAAAAACTTCAAAGTGCCAGGAGGTGGACTAATATATTCTTTTTATTCTAGAAGCTTGGTATTTTAAGTTGAATATGAAACATCTTTGAATCACAGTGGCAGATTCCAGGAGATGATTAAGCACGGCGTCTATTAAAAAATGTATTTCAATTACTAAAAAAACATGCTAAATAAAAACATGATCCTACAGTTAGAACTCGGCATTGAGTAATCTTCAACATTTTTTAGTTAATTTCTTCAGCCTTCCTTCCTGTTTTGATTTCTCTAAAATATCACAGCCTATGAAAAGCAGGGACTAAGTTAGAGTGTTCTGAGTTTCATGAATGCACTTCTTGTAAATGTTTCTCAAAGTCCTCATTTTTTGGCCTTGTCTGTATAGTTTAGTCTAAGTCAGTGGCCCAGCCCATCACTTCTCTTTCCTACCTCTGGTAATGACTCACAGTCAGCCTTGGTTTGCGTTACCTAACATTTTAAGCAGCATTTTCTTTTGTTATCTTGGATCTGAATTTGTCTTGATTTTTATGTTATTTCCTATTGAATTCCAGTTTTCTTATGACTGGAATCCTTCAATAATAAACTTAAAATCTGGCTTCACTTTATGCCATTTTCCTAGGTCTTCACATAGCATAACAGTTGACACTTGTCATGTCCAAAGGAAACTCCAATTCTCCAAACACCAAAAGGGAGTTCAAATATACAGAAATGAGCTGAACCTGGACTATATAAGAGTTTCTAGTGCTTAAATAAAAGCCAGTATACCTCAGGAATTTGTGAAACCCCTTGCATTACCCTGTCTGTTGGCCAGATTCAATCTACTTTTTTTTTTTTGTCTGTTCTGGACTCTTGCAGATGCCTTTGACATTTTCTCTTAAAATCCTACCCCTTGCTCATACCATGGGGGCAATCCATGTTAAAAGCTCTAATTTATTAAAGGACTATTTATTTGTGTGCATGCATTCATGTGTGGGTGTGTATGCATGCACACAAATAAAAATGTGTGTGTGTGTGACAGAGAGAGAGAGAGAGAGAGAGAGAGAGAGAGAGAGAGAGAGAGAGAGAGAATATACATGGATGCACATGCCTACTGATGTGGGTGTTAGAGTTGAACTCGGTCCTCTGCAAGGGCAGGACATACTCTCAACTTCAAGACTCTCCCACCTCCTAGATTTCATTAATAAATAAAAGACATTTACATTCACTGCCTCCTCGGTGTCTT
The DNA here is from genome assembly GCF_950005125.1 of Chionomys nivalis. Taxonomy (NCBI): domain Eukaryota; kingdom Metazoa; phylum Chordata; class Mammalia; order Rodentia; family Cricetidae; genus Chionomys; species Chionomys nivalis. The sequence goes on from NC_080086.1 coordinate 70,822,870, forward strand.
TTGCATGTCTCAAATTTCTACATCCGAGTTCTGATAGCAATAGTCAGTAGTTAACCCTGACACCCTTCAACCTCATTTTAGCATTCAATCATTCTTGTCTAAAGTTTTCAAAGTATGCTGCACATTATTCATGGACAGTTGCTTATGAGCCCCTTGATCACTCAGACCACTTTCTTAGTTTTAGCTCCAATTACCTCTGCATTAACAACTGTAGTAGAAACCTTAAGTCTCCCGACATTCCCCCCTTGGCAGCTAGACAGCCAGTTGTCAGCATCTGTCTAGAGCTTTGCTTCTCTTGCATTGACCTGTTAATGGAATTCCTTTGATAGACATTGGCTTGTTTTCCTCTTTTTCCAGAAGGCTTAACTCTCACTCATGTACTTTTCACTGTTTCCTCTGTCTAAACTGTCATCTGTTGCCTTGCAATTTAAGGGCCTTTTGTGTCTTACTTACACTGAGTTTCTATTTAATTAATTAAGAAGGAATAAGTTCTGATTTTGTTGTTCTTTGTTTATACTTACCATCCTACAACCACAGGACATCTAGTTTGCTGTTAGCACATATCTGCAACATGCATAAAAGTCAAGGAGTTCTTCTAGTCCAAAAAACATCCTCCCTTCTGCCTTAGATCTCAGGCTGATTTGGCTTCTATATCTCCCTCCTCCATAGCTACCCACGCTTTTGAAACTGCTAAGACTTTCTTTGCCTTTTGCTATCCTTCTACCACCCAAGCGATAGTTATGACAGCTCTGAATTTCCCAAAATAAACCTTTCTCTCCATCAATGGAGTGGTCTGGTTTGGAGGCTTTGCTGTATCATCACTTGCAGAGAAGGAAGATAAACCCCTCACTCAGGTACCCAAGTGAAGATTCTCACCACTGTTGCAGGAGACTGCTTGTTCATTTCCTGGATGCCCAGATTCAAAGCCTAGAACTCAGGACTTGCTCAAGTTTATGAAGATGGCAATGTGGAATATGTCCCCTCATGCTCACAATCAGAAGTAAGCATAGGTAATTTTGATTAAATAAACGCAACTTGCAAATTCTGGTAAATGCCCATGTACATATCAATTTATCTTGGCCAGTCAATATTGTCATCTGGAAACTGTTTTGGACTATAATTTAACACGTATAAGTCACTTTACATTGTCATAAGAGCTTTTATCTCATAGCAAAATACTGTTTTCCTCACTTGGTAGTATTTCTAAGGAACTAGCTGTCTGGTTTAGATATAGGTTCCAAATAAGTTCAGGATCAATTGAACAGGCATTTAAAACTGAGGAGATAATCCAGTCTGACACGTGTTCTAGTAAGATTCACAAGTAAGGCCACAAATGGGAAAATTAGAGTATTGAATGGTGGACATACTAATCATAATTTCCAGCAGAGGGTCAGTATTGAGACTCTGTTACAAATGCAAATAAAGTTTTATTATTTTATGACTAAAATCAGTGCCTTTCCTGTCTTAGAATTCAACAACATGTGCAGTTTGTCTTTTGTGATTACATACTTACAGTATGATGCTCAGCAAGTGCATGTTGACTACCACGATGATTAGGAAAGAAAAAGAACAGAGTGAAATTAATTGTATGCTGGTAAGGAAAGTTTAGCGATGTCATTCTCAGGTTTGACAGTAATTTTATTTAAAGACTTTTATAAATAACCTAAAGGTGGGAGTACACAGTGAACTATCCACATTCTTCTAAGCTCAGGAATGCTGAGTCAGTGGGAGTGAAGTACTGCGGGGTAAGAAATGGCAGCAGAGCTACAACGTGGGCTTGTGTAAAGAGAGACATTGAAGAATTATTTGAGATGCAGTAGAATAGACTACGCAGTGCCATTTATGATCCAAGATGATGATTACAGTATGCCCTTTCATTCAAAATGCAAATATATTTTTGAAGTCTCTGAGTGTGTGTGTAAAATTAAATTAGTACTAAATTATTCTTTACAAAATAAATTTTATCCTGCATGATAATCCTATCATTTTTCAAGTTACCAAGATATAGAATCAACTAAAATGGAGAAAGAAAAGGTGATATATTTTTATGCAATGGGAAAACCCTGTAATTGGTAAGTCAGAAAGTCAGAAAACAGAATCACAAATAGTACATAATCTCATTTATGGAACCTAAAATACTGAATTCATATAAGTAGAAGACTATAATAATATTTATCATGGATGGGGCAGTTTGATGAAGGAGACATTATTAAAATATATTCATTAAAAAGGGAGAATTAAGTTGAAATATATTGCAAAACAAAGTGTTTTCACTTAATAAGAACACACACTTATATATGGCATAGTAATATTTACTTTCAGCAGACCATATGTATGACTATGGTTCTGTAAGATTACATTACCTAGTGATATTATAGTGGCCATCATTTATGTAGGTCCACTCTAAAATACTGATACAATGAAGCCATTGCCTAAGAAAATTATGCATTTCTCAGTATATATTCCACATTATATTCTTTAAGAGCTGAAAACATTGTGTCAAAGTAGTGGCTGAATAAGTTAATTAGCCAGTTTAGGATAATGTTTAATGCATCTATTCTAAGTATCTCATGATGTATATGACAAACACAGACAGCCTTATCTGACCAGTAATATCTTCGGCCGTAGTTCCTAAAATTCTGAAAACTAAAGCAAGCCATAGTGACACACACCTGTACTCAGGAGGCTGAAGCAGGGGAATCAAACATTTGAAGTCAGTTTAGGCTACAAAATTAGCCTGGATCACAATAATTCTGTTTCAAAACCAAACCAACCAAACAATACAAACTCTTAAAAATCTCTGTTATTATCGTATCCACTGAGGCAACTATGAGAAAATGCTTTAGAACAGATATGACAGTTAATTTCAAGTGTACCAACAAAGAGATCAGGAAAACAAAGTAACCAGTAAATCATATTTGCAGTTTTTTGGTGCAGGTGCTTATATGGAAATGGCATGTTGATCCATGGACTGAGTGAAGAGATTTGCCCTTGACATGGGCATCATCCAACTGAGTGGAAATCCTATGGAGTAAAATTCCAGAGGAAAAACTAATATACATTCTATTTTGTAGCTGGAATGCCTTCATTCTCCGAATATCTATACATAATAACTCTAGATAAACTCTGGAACTTTCACAAGGTTCAACATTTAAACTGTTAGCTGTTGTGTTGTTTTTTACTAGATGTCAATTTGGAAGCAGCCTACTGTGGTACTTCTACAATCACTGATTCTAAGAAATATTCCCTTACTTTTATGTACATAATTAAGCATTATCAGTTATATATTATCTATTACTCTCTTATGTACCTGCCTTTGGTTTGTCTATATCTACCTGCCTACCTGCCTACCTGCCTACCTGCCTACCTGCCTACCTGCATACTTTTCACATTTGTCTGTCTGTCTGTCTGTCCATCTGTCTATCTGTCTATCTATCTATCTATCTATCTATCTATCTATCTATCTATCTATCTATCTATCTATTTATCTATCTATCTATTTATCTATCATCTATCAATATATCTATATCTATATATCTATTTATCTCTCTATCTAGCATATATCTATTTACATATAACTATATATCTATCTGTAGGCCATCTCTCTCTTATATGTCTGTCTTCTACTATTCCTACATTTCTACATACCTATGTTCTATCTGTTTCTGTTTATTATCTACTCAATTGTCCACTTACTATCTATGCATTATCAATTCATTTCTCTTATTGAGTCTGTGTCACTTGGAAAATATTTCTATGTCATTTTCATAAAATATAAATTTATTGCTTACCTCTAAAGTCTTGGAAAGTCCAAGACAGCAAACTGGCTGAACCAGTCTTATAAATGTCCATTCTGCACTTTGAACATAACAAATTACATGGTTTTATATGGTATGAAGGATGACCTACTATCTAAGATATTCTATATGACTCTGATACCACTTATTTGATTTTATATGTTATAAAGGGTGAACTAGGGTTCAAGATATTCTATATGGCTTTGATACCACTTAGGTGGTTTTATGTGGTGTAAAGGGTGAACTAGGATCTAAGATATTCTATATGGTTCTGATACCACTTTTCTGGTATTATATGATGTAAAGGAAAAGCTAGTGTCTAAGATCTTCTATATGGCTCTAATACCACTAACAAAAGTGGCTGTGATGGACTAAACTAAGTGACTTCCAGGGCCCAAACACATAACAATGAAATACTAGGTATTTGATTACAAAACATGAATGTTGAGAAAATACCACTAGCCATCTTTAAAGTCTGTACATGGCTTCCCAAAATTAGTGTACATGTTATATGTAAAATATCCAAATGACTCTAACACTCTTCAAAGTCTTCGCTCATTCTAGCATCCACTCTTTAGCACCGTGTCACCTGAAAATAAGCTATATTATCCATAGATGAGACTCAAGTTATGGTATATCGAATAGACATTTTTTTTAATTGCAAAGTTATGAGAAAATCAAAAATCTGCTTTGAAAATACAGTGGTGTGGCAAGCCTTATCAACATTTCATGAAAAAGGAGGAACCTGCATCTTTACAGGACCCAACCCAGGCATTCACGCTCTTGTAAGAATTTCATTATTTTCCCCAGGCTCCATCACATCATAAAATCATATTGTATCTCAATTCCAACATGCATATCTTAAAAGACAGAAAATTGCTGGTAATAATACTTCTTAATAGCATTTCAATTGGGAAAGATTCCATATTTTTGCAATTTGCATATGGTATATCTTTCAAAAATGTATCATATATTAAGCTCTGGAAGGGTGGATTGATCCCACTCAAGTAGAGAAAATGTCTGCATTGGCGAAGGTGTCATTGTCATTATTCATACAGGTTCGACTTCTTTTTCTCTGAAAAAATAAGACTTGTTGTACAAATGAAAACTTGTCCAAGGCATAAGTCCTCATTGTGATTTCTTCATTACAAATGAAGTACATTCTAATTACCCATAGTAAAGATAGAAAGATTCAGAGATGAATAGATGTGTACAAAATATAAAGATGAGTAGATAGACACATATATATATATGAACAATAAGTAAGTGTATATACATAAATGAATCAATATGAACATATTAAATGCATTTAAGAAAATGCAGACAGGATCTTTTTTTTTTTTTTTTTTTTTTGGTTTTTCAAGACAGGGTTTCTCTGTGGTTTTGGAGCCTGTCCTGGAACTAGCTCTTGTAGAACAGGCTGGTCTCGAACTCACAGAGATCCGCCTGCCTCTGCCTCCCGAGTGCTGGGATTAAAGGCGTACGCCACCACCGCCTGGCTGGACAGAGAGGATCTTTTAAAACTATTAATGTTTCATTTCTTCCCAGATAAAAGCAAGAAGTATGGGAAAGTGCAGGGTCAAGTAAGCATGCACCTTCCCTTGCCTCTTTCTTCATTACTTTCCTCTAAGAACTATCCTTCCGAACAAAAATCTCTATTTGCTTCCCTGGAAACTTTTCTAACTTTTAACAGTAGAACAATGAGAACAACTCAGTGTGTGTTGTCTTTTTTTTGCAAAAATATTGAGTTGATCATGGGAGAGAGGTGGGGCAAGTGAAAAAACAAGAACAACAAGAACGAAAGTCTTCACTATGTTTAGATCCTCAGAATTAAGAAACACAAATGTGAATCTGGAAGTTATTTCAATCCCTTAACATCTGAGCATGCCATTACTACCACCAGGAAACATTCAATGCTTTGAATTGTTGTTCTGTAGAATCATCAGAACATCCCATTCATCTTCATAAAAATTTAGAGGAAATAAGATCAAAAAAGAGTCAAATAGTTCTTTAATTCCTGAACACTAATACATTTCATGAGAAATTTTGATATTTTTTCACATTTTGAGTTAATTCATTCAGAATTTTGTACACTATGTTGTCTTTCTCCTCCAAGATCCACTCCTCCAAGATCTATTCCCTCTTTTCTATCAATCCAACTTTGTGATTTAATTTCTTAATTCACCAAGTATAATTTCTGCTACTTATTTTTCTCTTGAATGTTTGAACTTTTCCTGGAGTATGGTCAACCTACCAGTGCCTATGACATTAGAGAAAACTGATTCTCTCCCTCTAAGAAATAATTAATTGCCAATAATTCTATAGTTATACATGGGATTTTATGTTTTCCTCACCTCTTCATGTTGGAATTATGTTTAGCTTGAACAAATATATTTCTTTAGCATGATATTACAGCTATTATGAATTGATGTGTTAAGTTCTCATGCTGTATCTCATTAACACTGATTCTTCATAGTCATCTACCACATCTGGCTCTTATAATTGTCTTTCCACCTAATTCACAATGATCCATGAGCCTTGGAAGAAAGGAGTGTGATTTGGATGAACATTTTAAAGTCTCTTATTTTCTGTACTTTGACAAGTTGTAAAACTCTGTGTTAATTGCAATGTAATACAAAAAAAAATTCTCTGATGAGAGTTAAAACATCTACTAATTTATATGAGGTCCTGCAGAACCTCAAATATTATACCTTATGGTATTACCAGTGTTTTTGGTTACCCTTCAGAAGTTGATGGTAATACCCTATTGATGAAGACACAATGTACTTGATTTATTAAATATTAAAAAAATCAACTGGTGCTCACCTGGAGGCTTTATCCTTCTTTTTTGACTTTCATAGATCTAGAATATGCTATGCATGCTACCAGAAAAAGAAAGTAATCATCAATCTTCCCCAGTTATGAATCCGGTGAGCTAAGTAATCAATGACCTTGAAGGTCATACCCACTAGGCCACAATGGTACAGATGTTAAGATAGTAACCAATCACTTTCTGATTCAATTTTGTATCTGCTCTATAAGTTGAAACCCGGACTCGGAATATTTATGGGCATCAGGAGACAGGAGGAGTCATTGGCCCTAGGTGAGAATATACTGCTATTATTCTAAGTGAATATAGTTTTAAAATGACTATGAATGGCTTACTTGAAGTTGCTTGAGTTGGCCATTTGTGTTGAATTGTGAGATTTCTAGTTTGATAAAAAACAAATATTCTGACAGTCAAAAGAAAATGTGATATTTTGAAATAGGTACTTGGGCTTTTTGAACTATTTCCTGGCAGGGGACATTTGCCATAACTCTTGGAAAGCCACAACAGGATATCCTACATGTTAAATATATTTTCTTCATGCATTTTCAAGCTGTGATAGGGAAGTATTTTAGAGAAAAAATAAATTCAGTTTATTTGGAGCAATTTATTACTATTTTACATCCACTTTTATCTGAACTTCCTCTTAAAGGAACAATGAAATCTCTAGGTAAGTCCTGGATCCAAATCAAGGTATTTCTGAGCCTATTTTTATGCAATTGAAAGGGCACCAAAGTTCAAGGACTCCCAAATGGCAATGATGCTGAAGCAATGGACAATATTATCCAAGACAGTATTTGCTAACATTCTCGGTAGTTTTCACATTATGAGACTAACTTAGTGAGTTTCTCATAGTGTCAAAATGATGAAAGAATTACTTAATATATATATGTCAAAGGCCTACACAGGTAGACAAAGGTGGAGAGATCTTCAATCTGAGTCTAGACTGAAAGACAATATCTGCCAAATGCTTCTGTGTCACAGGTATTGATAGTGGAGCCGGAGAAATGAAATGCCAACAAAAGTTCAAAACTGAGTTGTTGGCCAGAGAGAACTGAGGATTTTTGTAATTTTAAAAATCTGATTCCAAAATATACATGAACAATTAACAACAAAGAAGAAAGGGATTCCAATATGACAGTAAAATAGTTAATTAGTATAATTAGTCTGTCAACAAATAGCTCATTTTCTTTTTTCAGTTCTGAAAAAGGGACCACAGGTAAAGATTAAGTAGATTAACATGTTTTACAAGTTACATTCTTCATAGATATTTACATAGGAGATTATTCTAAATGCTATAACTTTTTAGGTACTTGCCACCTGGTATAGAGGGTCAGGATTCTGCCAATGTTATTTTCACTGAAAACAGCTTTATAACTAGAAATTATTACCACACAATTCACCCTCTAAAATTAAGGTATACTGACTTGCTCAAGTATAATATAGCAGTAGGTGGACCTTGGAAAATCAAATGGAAATGTATGCATACCAATACAACTATTCTTGAAGAACTATAGATTGTATCCGTGACCATTATGATGAAGACAGCAGCAATATACATGGAATTACTTCTTGTTATGTTGGGTACCCTGTGCTTTGTAGCATCCCTTGTCTCTACCACTCAGAACATAGCAGAACTCTGATGTACAATCAGGACAAAAAAAATGGCTAATTTACTTATGAGCTACTGTTCTACATTTAATATGACTGAAAAATTCTTTCCTTTACCAACTTTCTCTTTTTTTGAGAAATCTGTTGGTAGCATAATTGATTTTAAAGAATAAAATTCCAGTAATTTTAAGATTGGAAAAGACAAAATTATTACAATTCATGAAATAAAATTATGTCAAAAACATATTTTCAAGACTATTACTCAGTGATTTCCTAGTGGAACTGCTTTATTACTAAAATTTATTACCTTATCTGTATACCTAAATAAAGATCATTATGTCTGTTTTATGTGATATAGTTGCATAAATTATCTATAATTTAATTTCAAAGATAATTATATGTAATATAATTCCAATAATAAAATTAAGCAATAAATATGAAACTCCTTCAACTGCAAAGCTAGCAGACCAAGTTTGTATGCAGCATGGCCAATAAAAAAAGCACCAGAGATCAGCTATCTATGAAGATGGGTACTTAATTCTTGCCTTTTTTCTGTTTCCTTCTATTGATTCCTTTTTATGTGCACCTGTTTCTACATAGTGTTACTTCTTCATTTATGTGTAAATACATAACCATGAGACTCATCGATAATTTCAAGTACGAAGTAAAAACATCACTTAAATCATTGATTTCTCTTTCTAAGAAAATATAGTGCATATTTTTATGAACTATTGTAAGAAAAATTGCCTGGATCAATAACTAAAACTTAAAAAAAATCTCATGGATAAAAACACGTTTGTTTCAGTATGATGGAGTTAAACTATTCACTAGAAAACATGTCCTGGATCCCAGTAAAGCTACATTAATTATGGCTAGAATCCTACCACAGTAAATTATCTCTTTGAATATCAATGCTAGTATTGTTACATAAACATGCAGTCTCCACCACAATAATTGCTTAGCTATAAAACATTACTTGTGGAAATATATACTGATAATTAATTTTATGCCACAAAAAATAAAATTAAAACACACCATTCAATGCAAGGAGAAATAAATTTAGGAGACCTGGAAGAAGGATTTATTTAATGCATGATGGATTGCTTCCTGATATGATACACATAGAAACAAAATAGAAAATTATGGGAAAACTAAAAGATTTAAACAACTGAAAGGTCATGATACACAGAGTTTCAGTGATAATCTTTGAAACAGAAAGTAAAGATGTCAACTTTCAACTTTATCACAATTTATTCTTTGTTTCTAGTTTTATAATGGCATGTCATAATAATACTCTCTTATTTATTATATGCAATAAAAGAAATGTTTTATGTATGCCCAAAAGTCTTTCTGCTGAGTGTCACCTTTTAAGAGGTGTTAGGGAGCTAAATCAAGGGTAACTCACTCTCTTATAACTACATCTATGGCAAAGAGATTTTTTTCAATAGCTAACAATTCATTCATATCATGTATGTCAAGTTAAGATGATTGTGTTGGCAGATGCCTGTTATCCCGAAAGCAGGCAGATAAGACATTAATATTATTCTTGACTGCAAAGCAATACAAAGGCCAGCCTGAAATACATGAGACCTTATCTCAAAACACCAGGAAAAAACAGTTACAGTTGAAAATTACAAAGTTAAATATTAACATGCATAATTTATCTATAATAATGACTTTCACATGCCTGGTTTGTAGCAAGGGATATGACTATATCCCTTGACACTGATCTGATTATAAAGAGCTTAAAGTATAGTAAATTTACTAAGAGAGTTCCTTTTAATTAAGATGTCCTTTCAATAACACAGACCTGTTACACTTTCAGTTGGCTGAATGTACGATTTTTACAAATTTTTGATCAAGCACAAGGTTAGGTCTGTTCAGGGAGATGATTAAGTGAGAGAAGTGGACCCATGAAAATCCATAGTGGACAGCATGTGCTTGTAATCCCAATATGCCTGCCAAAAGATGGAGCCAAAGAAGCTCATGGGTCAAAGCTCATGAGTCAGTGAGGCAGACATACATGTCTGCAAATAAGTAGAAGTTCTGTGACACAAACTACTCTCGAGGTATGGTGTTATAGCAATACTCACATACAAACAAAAGCACAGGAACAGATGTTATTGTATCACAGACACACAAGATAAGATCGTTTAGTGTATTCTAAAATGTCAGCAATGTTTTTGTTAACATAAACATTAAGGTCATTAAACACACCACCCTGTGTTGCAAGCACAAGAAACTGTAAACGTGCTTTGCATTTCCTAAGACCTCTGGGTTGTACAGAGATTCAACTCTCTAACAAACTCTATTTGTTGACTCATGCAAGGAAACAAGGCAATTACATTATCTCAAGTCCACTGACTCTTTAAGCCAAAGCATTGGAGTGATTAGACTCCATATTTGAGATAAAATATATTAAAACTACAACCAGGTTGTTTGGAAGAAATTGGGGCATAACCTTTACATATAAAAGAATGGAAACTCACTGAATTGGAAAAAAAATTATACCTCTGTAAGTGACATAGAGCTCCCTAGATAAATGTAAAACATTATCATTGTTCTTGTAAAAGTCAACAAAGTGATCAAAGAGAACATAAAAAGTGCATTGCAGGCAGATGAGGAAATGGCTCATCAATAAAGAATACTTTCTCTTCTTGCAGAGGACACAGATTTGAGTCCCAGCATCTATGGGGTGCCTCACAACATCCTGTAACTCTAGTTTGAGATGATTTGGTGTTTTTTGGCCTCTGCATACACATGGTGTATACAACCTCACTCATACACACATACAGAGAAACAAAAATAGTGAACCAAACTTTTCTAAAGCACTTAGCAGATACTTCCAATAAAAAAAAATAAAACATAGAGAGAGTATATATTGCAGTTTTTGTTTTATCTAGGCCATTTAAAATGATATCAGTTAGAGTTTAATATATTTCCTGAATATATAGTACGTGAATGATGAAATTTATGCCGTGGCAATGCTGAAGCATGCATGGGCATCCCGTATATGGCAGATCTGTTGAACTTGTCCATATTGGGTTTAATGGTCTAAGATGATAAGCCACCATGTGGTTGCTGGGAATTAAACGCAGGCAGTGCTCTTAACCACTGAAACATATCTCCAGCAAATAAACAGTAAAATAAACTGTTATTTACCTAGATTAGTAATATTCAATTTATAACTAGTTTTATCCAGAACTGAAAGAAAAGAAATTGGCAGTGGTGAGTACCTTTGCAGAACGTACTTCAGTGTAGATTTTCTCTACTTACACAAAGAGTAGTTGCAAAATATTGTTCTTTAAACTACGTCTTCTTTATTGTACGTTAATACAATATAACATCCTGATTGATTTTTTTTAAAAACATTTTAAAAACAAAGACTATTGTACATATAGTAATAACTTTACATACTAAATAACATTACATTAGAAAGATTTATTCTTTTAAATGGAAGTTTTAAAGGTAAGTTTTTCAGGATAAAATAAAAGATAGCTTAATTTCTTTAAATTAATGACAGGTCACATAATTGTATTTCAGAGCCTGTAAAACATAATTTATAAAGCTTGAAAAGTATGTACCAATTACATTGCTATACAATGAGAGGTATTAAAATTATGTATTATAGTAGAGTGGTAAATTAGATTATAGAGCTATGAAAAATAGCCTTGACACCAATTATAGAGTACAGAAACTGATAAATTAATAGAAAGGATTTTAAATTCAGATTTTATTCTTTTAGCTTTAAAAGTGGATTTCAAGCTGGTGGCCATGTGAAAATGCCTTTTGCACTTTTGATAATAATAGAAAATAGAAATTAAGGAAGTATGTGAGAAAATAACATGGTTACTAGTACAGGTGCAGCTATACATATATAAATCACCAAAGGAATCTTTTGAGTAAAAAATACATTCTGGAAATCAAGGAACGTGTGTGCATATGCATGTGTGGTTTGTGTGTATATGCTTATGTGTACATGTCTTTGTGTTGCCATGCTTGTATGTATGCATGTGTATTTCTTTGTATGCTTGCATATGTATATGTGCCTGCTTGTGGGAAGGTGAATACATTCATGAGTGTATGTGTGAGCCTGTGTGTATGTCTTTGTGTACATGCATGTGTGTGTGTATGTGTGTATGGAGATGCAAATTTGTAAGTCAGGTAATAACTGCAGTGTTGGATCTTGTCTTTTACTTTGTTTCTTACTTTGTTTCGAGACTGTCACACCACTCTGTGTGTGCTATCCTTGCTGGCCTTGGAGCAGCCGAGGATTATCCTGTCTGTTTCCCATCACACTTTAAGACCCCTGATATTACAGGTGTTCAGTCTATTGCCTGCTTCATGTAGTCTTTGGGGATTTAAACTCAGGTTCTCATGGGCAACAAGCAATTTTCCCACTGATCCTTTTCCCCCAAACAGGAAGCAGTGAAATCATACTCAAGGGATCGTTGTTGATAACATGGACACAGACTTAAAATCTCTCAAGTTGGAAATGACAGATGCCTTGAGAGCTGTACACAGGACAAGAGACCTAGGAGGGAGCAACAAAGGTAAACTGCACATGGCATTAGTCAGGAATAATGGCATATCCTGTAAATTATTCCAGAGGTGAGTAATGTGTAGTTTCCCCTACAGGCACGGGGGCTTGTATGGAACTTGAGAGAGTGGTGTTTAGGTACCACTTAATACTGAAGCCTTCACTTATGTTGTACTTAAAAAAAACAAAAAACAAAAAACAAAAACACTTTTAAGGCTAAGATTTTGTGACTATAAAATCAGAACAAATCTGAGAGCAAATTTCGAACGCAGTAAATATTAAATGAGATAATTTCCAACTTGGAGTTCTTAGCAACCCTATATTGAGCTGTTCCTAAGGCAAAGTTTGTGTTCTATTTTTCTCTTTCACTTCCCTCTCTTCTTTATATTTTTCTTACTTTTATGTTCTAGAAAAAAGTTAAATATTATTAACTCAAATCAATTATGAACATGGGCATGTATTTAAAGTGTGTTTTTATTTTAGTAACATTGAACATATTTACTCAGTATGGCAGCTTAGGAAATCAGCAACCACCTTTAAGAAAAATATCAGTTTCCCTCTCCTCAGTTGCCCATGGTACCAGCTGGGGACATCTCCCTGGACACCTGCGAGTCCCTCTAGAGTCAAGTTTCTTTCCAACCCTAAGATGGCTACCTTAGTTAGGATATATACTTTGCTGCTCCCACATGCACCCTTCCTATATCCCAACCATCCCAATCCGCCAAGCTCCTCCCATCCTCCCCTTCTCACGTTTCTCACCCCATTTCCCCTTAGTCCCATGCCACCTCACCCTCAAGTTCCCAGTTTTTGCCCGGCAATCTTGTCTACTTCCCCGATCCAGGCGGATGACTATACGATTTTCTTTGGGTTCACTTTCTTATTTAGCTTCTCTAGGATCACAGAACCTGAAATGACCCTATCCTATACTGATGAATATCTTACATATCACCTTAGAACCTTCATCTGGCGATGGATCGAGGTAGAGACAGAGACTCAATTTGGAGCAACGGTCTGAGCTCTTAAGGTCCAAATGAGGAGCAGAAGGAGGGAGAACATGAGCAAGGAAGTCAGGACCAGGAGGGGTGCACCCACCCACTGTGACAGTGGAACTGATCTATTGGGAGCCCACCAAGGCCAGCTGGACTGGGACTGAATAAGCATAGGTTGAAACTGGACTCTCTGAACATGGCGGACAATGAAGGTTGATGAGAAGCCAAGGACAATGGCACTAGGTTTCGGTCCTAATACATGAACTGGCTTTGTGGGAGCTTAGCCTGTTTGGACACTCACCTTCCTGGACCTAGATAGAAGTGGGAGGAACTTGGTCTTCCCGCAGGGCAGGGAATTTGGTCTGCTCTTCAGTATCGAGAGGGAGGGGGAATGGAGTGGGGGGAGGAGAAGAGGAGTGGGGATAGGGGGAGAGGAGTGGGAGGAGGGGGCAATATGTGGAAGGAGGGGGAGGGAAATGGGAAACGGGGAGCAGGTGGAAATTTTAATTAAAAAAGAATAAAAATAAAGAAAGAAAGAAAGAAAGAAAGAAATAAGGAGGAATATAAATGACTTTTAGTGAAAAAAAAGAAAAATATCAGTACACATGTTCTCTTAATTAATCTACAAATGCAGTGCCATAATATACAATCTATTCAAGCTATATGTAGAAGTCAAAATGTACATTAAAATATCTATTTTCTAAAATCAGTGATAAAATAGATAATAGCACTAATACAAGATTAGAAATCTAAGTCACTGTTACTTTATTTTACGTGTGTTATTTATTTGATCTACTGAGCAGAAATTATAAGGTAAGGTACTATCACTTTGTAGGCTAAATAGTTGATGCAGGGACAAGTTTAATTAGATTGAGGTGTCAAATGACCAGTTGTGGTAATAGGTATAATACTTACAGCACATTAGGCAACCATTTCACCACTGAGCTACACCTGAATTCTCTACTCCTTTTATATTTTAAAAAAAATGAGCTACCCACGGTGGCCTTGAGATTTCTCTATGTAATTCAGGCAGTCTCCAAAATTGTGATCATCCTATAGCCTCCTAAGCATCTGGGATTAAAGAGTTGGCTGCCCATCCCAATTCATGAAGTGCTGTTTTAACTGCCGAACAAGATCAAAATGATCCATGTTAGCAGTCACAAAGATTGAATCCTTAAACTTACACTGTATATCTAAGTGTTGAAGAAGATATTTGTTTTCTGGGATGATAAATTCTCTTCAGTATTGTGGCTACTAAATAATGATGAAATAGTGGTTGAAATTAAATATATTTCAAACACACTACACTATGGGTGAAATAGAATATCCTTTAAATAGGGTAAAGAAAATCCAAAGCTTGTATGAGAGATAACAAGATTTGAAGGTGCAGTCAACTGGGGACAAAACTTAGAAACACAGTTTATCAGCTCTGATAATATATATGACCAAGCCGAATACTGCTGATCAGCTCTGATAAGATGTCTGACCAAGCCTAAAGACCTCAGTCCACAGGAGAGGTTTGAGTCCACAATGTGTTCTGATTGCCCTACATGGCACATGCCTACCATTGTGCATGCATGCCTCACCCCTTCACAAAAATAAATATATGAAAATGTAAACAGTGAATATATTTTACATCTGTTTTTTAAATTGAGAAGCTAAATGATTGTTTTGAAAATAATTTTTATGGCTTTGATTATTTTCAGATATAAATGTCAGATAAGGGAAACTCAGCAGTTTCCATTCTTTTAGTTTCCAAATGAGAAGTAGCTCAGTGTTTATGAATTAATTAACAGTGAATTTCACAAAGCCAATGCAAATACAATTTATGTTTTATAGTTGTGGTGTCTAGTACTGCATATCATTTTAAAAACACTGCATGATGCTCCCATATTTACTGTCGATAAGTATGACCAGGACATTTAAAGAAAGAAGTTGACATGTTCAAATCCATTTACTCATTTTCTACACATCTGCTTTTCATCTCTTTTGGAGTTTTTAAGTTTGGGCAGTGAGAAAGTTATGTAGAATTCCCCTCTGTGTGCTGTGAATGCCATTGATAAAAAAACAAACAAACAAACAAAAAAACTGTTTTGGGCCTGCGCAGGGAAAAGAAGTAGGAGGTGAGGAAAACTAAAGTGAATACTGGAAGAAAGAAGGAAGAGTTAGAGAGAAAACATGTAGCCCCTTAGGAGACAGACGCTGGAACTTTAGCCAGTAAGCCACAGTCATGTGGCAATACACAGATTAATAGAAATCGGTTAAATTAATATATGTTAGTCAATAAAAAGCTAGAGATAATGGGCCAAGCACTGATTTAATTTATACAGTTCCTGTGGAATTATTTTGGGGCTAAGCAGCCAAGAACTAACTAGCAGCCTCCTTAAACAAGAGATAATGGCCAAGAGATTTTTTTTGTCTTGGTAAGAAGTGAATATTACTATACACAATCATTGTTTATATTTCTTTTAACATATCTTTAAAATATACTTATTTTCTCTTCATATTTTTGTGGTCAACAAAATGATCAATGGACAGATTCTGTTGCTTGAGTAATTTTAAATTTGTTTCCAGGTGGTTTGGGTGTACATCATTTTACCAATTACCCATAAAAGGACCATCAGAAGAAAGGGATGGTGATTGCTGTCTTCAAATTTTCCATTACATGCTTATAATCCCAGCACTCAGCAAATGGGGACAGGGGGACTAGAAGTTCAAGATTATCCTTGACTACATAGTGAGTTTAAGCCTGGATACATAAGACCAGGTCTAATAAATATTTATATATTATATAAAACATAATATTATATATAATATGAAATGAAACAATATTTAACACATAAACATATTTCCTGTACTATAAGCATTCGTGATATCCCATATAACAAAATGGAAACCCCTGAATGTGCTAAATGCAAAGAGATTTAAGAAATACTTTGGCTTATTTATTTCATGTAAATTTTCCTTTTGTCAATGATGGTTTCAGTAAATAGTTAATCTAGCTGTATTACCTGAGTGGGAGCCTCTGGGAGCCTCTAAAGAGAAAGTATGATGTGTTCCTGTAAGTAGCTCAATTCCTCCTCATGTTTAGAAAACATCATTGTATCTTCCTATTGATTACACTTCAGATTTTCTAAAAGGAACAGAATTGTCAAATTTTCTCTGCTGGAGAGTTGGGTCAGAGGCTGAGATCACATATTGTTCTTTTTTTTTTTTTTTTTTAATTTTTTGAGACAGGGTTTCTCCATAGCTTTTGGTTCCTGTCCTGGAACTAGCTCTTGTAGACCAGGCTGGCCTCAAACTCACAGAGATCCGCCTGCCTCTGCCTCCCGAGTGCTGGGATTAAAGGCGTGCGCCACCACCGCCCGGCCCTAATATTGTTATTTTATAAGACCCAAGTTTCATTCTCGGCACCAATGTCAAGTAGTTAACAACTGTCTTTAACTCCAGTTCCAATGGATATGGCAGCTTGCTTTGTCTTCTAGGCACACATTGACTCTTGTGTACATAAGCCACAGACAGACATATAATTAAAAGTAAAATAAGTATTTTACATAAATGATATAATCCACATGGAATGCTTCTGTAGTATCTGGAAAATGGTATGAACTCACTGGGCACATGCAATCTAATTATGAAATTATTACTATTAGCTGAATGAATATCAGGCTGATGGCCTGTGTCAAGAGAGCTTGCGGCAACTAAAATGGTTTCAGAGGAAAACAACTTAGCTCATGGGAAGAGATTTTGTGAAGTGGGCATATAAATTGTTAGGAATTACTTCAGCCAGAGGTTGTAGCCTATGTTGATTGTTTATTCTAAGAAAGGAATTATAAAGGGTGGGTGAGGATATATTTATCATTAATACCTATCGCAGGGGTTAGAACACATGTTATAGCAAAAAAAAATGTTTTTAATTATTTTAGTATACCTGGAAAATACTGATGAATAGGTAAACAGTATGTTTTTCTTAAAGTTGGTAGTAGAAATAAAATTGTAGTCTCAGACTATCTGACAATCAGTAAACATTAATAGCTTATTGCAGCTATATGTACTACAATCCTTAGTTCCGTGAGGGCCTAGGATTGTGAAATGTACAGCCTGTGAATAATTCTGATGTCAGATGTGGTGTGAAATAAACATTTTTCAAAATTACAACATTGTCTCATAGATCTTTATAGAAAATTTGAGAGCTTTTCTAATATAGGTTTATTTTAGGAATGCTTCAATTGTGTCCAGTCTAAATTAATTCTGATTGTCAATGTACCAAAAATTCACCCACCAATGTTAATGAGATTTGTAGGTTAAAGCCTAAAATGAAAAACAAAAACAAAAGAACAAAATCATAACAAAGAGAAAGTAAAGCTTAAGGAAAGACACTTAGTCAAGAGCCTATCTTAACTACACCAGGAGATCGTTGTGGAAATGACCTCAATTCATTGAAGAGAAATGTGAGAGGCAAGAGTTAATTGTGTTACTGTGAATAACAGCAAGTTCAGAAGGTCTGTATGCTGAGTGATTGTGACTATCAAGTAGGTCTCAAAAAAATCAGTGAGATACAAGATGAGGGGTGATATATAACAGTTTACAGAATAGACGGGAAGTCTTATAGGAATTAATACAGCCAGAGATTGTATTGCTCTACCATCGTGCTACAAGCTCAGTCCGTGGAACAAAATTAGTCTAGGCAAAGGACCAGCTTTATTAACTACTTCATTTGATATTAACTATCATAAGCATAACAAAATCCAGAGACTATTCTAAAGGTAGAAATTAATAACTACAGTCATCTCTCTTTAAGCTAAATGCCCATTATCTCCAACATTCGTGTCATTAGTTACATATTGTAAATATAAATCACATTGCCCAGTTGTATGACAGGTATGCCACCTGGGTACCCACCAAGTAAACCATAGAGCTCACAGGTAGCAGGGGGCATTTCTTCAAAAACATAATCTCTGCTTTTTCAACAAAAATACATATTTTCTGAAGTCAAGATTCTCACCATGGTGACAGGGTTACTTATTCTTAAGACTGTTCAGTGTTTTGCTCACAAAAGTGATGATTTTTCGGCTAAGCATAGTAGCAGATGATACTACAGACATGCTATGAGGTTGTCCCACCCATAAATGACCTGTACTCCCTATCTTACCCACAAAAAAACAGACATCCTAGTTGTTAAAACATAAAATAAGAAATGCATATTTTAGAACTGAAGGAATATTTTAATATCAATTTCAGCTAAGTTTGTTGAATTCACGAATGAGTGAACATTTTCCTTCAGTGAGTTACATCTGCCTTGAGCTTCCTACTGAAACCTGCCATAAAAAAATCATCCCCTGTATCTTCATTTTTGCCGGAACCTTACTGAAAACGGGATTTAAGGAGGCAGTGAACACATGTTTTTCTTCTTGCTCATTTTCCATTTCTTTCTTTCACAATAATGCTTATGCAGAGATTGGAAGTATTAAATGGTGGTCAGCAAAAAAGTTCAATAGATAACTGACGTATCCTAATTGTTGGGATGACCTATGTTCATACCCCAACAATTGCATCGTGATTATTTTTATAAGGTGAAATTAAGAACCTTAAAGTTAACTCTTTCCTTCATGTTTGAAAGCTGTAAGGCTTGCTGTATATTCTAGGCATTAAGAATAGATTATTTCGATTGTCTGTGCCTCAGATTTCTTATTTTTGAAATAAATGTCACAATCTAGACTGACAGCTAGGGAGCTGACAAGGGACTTATCTAGACTCTCTGCATGTGGACAACAGTTGAGTAGCTTGATCTATTTGAGGGGACCCTAGCAGTTGGACCAGGATCTGTCCTTGATGCATTAGCTGGCTCTTTGGAACCTATTTGCTATTGTGGTACACCTCACTCAGCTTTGATACAGTAAAGAGGAACTTGGTACTGCCTCAACTTGATATGCTATGCTTTGTTGACTCCAGTGGGTCACCTTACCATTTCTGAGGCGTGGATGGGGTGGTGGTAAAAAGAAGGTGACAGAAGAAAATGAGAGGAGGAAATGAGAGGAAGAAGGGGAAACTGTGGTTGATACATAAAATAAAAACAATTAATTAAACAATGAGTGCCAAAGTCATGTTATCACAGTAGGATATTATGAGAATCACATGAATCAAACTCAGAAATGCATTCAAAGAATACTTTATACATAGTAGATATTGTTCTTATTTTATCACTGGAAAATATTTCCTTCTGTATGGTTCATCCTTTTAAAATATTTTCTTCCAAATCTTTAGATCATTTCAGAGTCCATGTGTGATTCTGATATCTTATTTGGCTTCTGCAACATTTAAAACTGGCACCTTTTTAAAATTTTTCTTGGGACAGCATTTCATAGCATAATCTCTATCCAACTATGTATCTGTCTATGTACGTATGTATGTATGTATGTATGTATGTATCTATCTATCTATCTATCTATCTATCTATCTATCTATCTATCTATCTATCTCTCATCTATCTTTGTATAATAATCACCTATCTCTGTGCATGCTAGTATGCCTGCATGTGTGTTTGTGGGTAGGTATTTATATGTTTATGTATATATGTATGCATGCTTGAGTGGTGTTGAATGTTGAATCCAGGGTCTCACACATCCTACACAGATACCCTACCACAGAGCTAGGAAGCTAATCTCTAAGATAAAATTTTTTATGATATTCACTAAATAAAGATGTAAGACTTCCAGTTTAGGTCTTATTTACTTTAAGTTGATCTGTCTTTAATATATGTACTGAATCAGGAAATCTAAATAAAGATTATTTTAAGTATCATATTCAAATATATGCAAACATATAAATGTACGTAAATATAATATATTTACATGTATTTAAATATTATATGTATACTTCATTCTTATTTTGTATTTGTAAACATGGAAACTCCAGTCATTCTAACCCACACAAAAATGTATATGGAGAACTATCTTTTGAAATTATGGATATCTTGCATTATCTCTCTCCACATTGGCAGCTATATGCTGCTTTATACAGTGAAAAAAAATCCCAAACAACCTCTAAATGACAAGAAGACTCCAGGTTAAAATCTTCTTTATCAATAAACGGCAGTAGCTGCCAGCATTAAGCAAGAAGGCATTCCTAGCACTGCATGCTCAGAGGCCAAGAAAAGTCTAGGCCACTATTAACCTGGCTCATCCGTGGCCTGCAACTCTGACCCCTTTGTGGAGTGTTGAAGTAGGTTAAGTTCTAGTATAAACTAACACTTTTTGTGCCTCAGTGACTTAGCATCAGTGATGTTATTTCTCCTCCTTGTTTTTATTGGAACAAAGGAGATTCAGGAATTGACTTTGGCCTTGAGAAGAAAGCACTTTCCAACAGATCCCGTACAGTACGGTTTTCTTCATTCAGTATGCAACCCTTTGAAAATTGATTTCCCTTCTTAAGCAATACTCTGGAATCTCTTTCCCACTCATTTGGTGAAAGGTGTCCTCTCTCTCTACTAGAATCAATGAAGAATCTAGATAATAGATCAGGTTTGAAAGTCAAGAATATAAACACACTTGAGACTTCCCTGTTTAGTAAAATACATATGGGATAAAAAACAGATGAACTGAGTCATAATTAGAACAAAAGAAAGGTAAAGGGGAAACTAATCCAGTATTGAACAGGGACGGGGGACTAAACTGAATGCTGGGAGAAAGGACACATTGTCAGGGAGAAGCCATGGAGCCACGGCAGAGAAACATTCAATAACCTTGCCGGTAGACTACAAACCTCATGGTAAGATATAAAATAATGGAAATTAGTTAAATTAAGATGTAAAAGCTAACCAATAAAAAAGTTAGAGCTAATAGGCCAGGTAGTAATTTAATTAATATAGCTTCAGTGTGGTTATTTTGGGAGTCTGGGCAGCCAGGAAACAAACAAGCAGCCTCCTACTATATAATAGAAAATTCCTACCATCCTCTTTTCTTAATCCTGCTAGTTCATGAGAATTCCCAGGTTTCAGACAATGATTCTGATATTCACCCCCAATAGGCAAGGCTGTGTGTGACTTGTTATTGCAATACTTCTGTCATTGTGACCAAACAAAGTGAATAGAGCTGCTCTGCTTTGGGTCATGTGTTTGTTTCTCATGTGTCATTGACAGTTTGGGGATTGTTATGAACTCCACTTCATTTTCTCACAAGCCCTTTGCAGCTTATAGCACATTTTTGCATGGCTCAGTGGTTTTGGGAGCACATATGTTTGGTTACACAGACCCTAAATGTAGCTTAAGGAGGTTGATAAACAGTCCTACTATTGTCGGATTAGCTTGCCATTGCTACACAAAGGTTTCATAATGACTGCTGAATATGGGAATTTTAGTATTGCCCTTGTACAGCTTATTTCTAAGCCATTTCCCTTTCCACATAGAAGCAGAGATGGAATTGTTTATTTAAATAGTAGATTAGATGTAGGAGCCATAGGGGAAATCAAGAGAAAGGTGCACAGAGAGAAAACAAATTATGAAAATGTTCCTTTTCCTTAATCATTCTATAATTAATTTCTTATCCACTCTCAGGGGACTATAAAGTAGGCCGTGTGCCATGTCACACAGAAGGTGGCATTAGCGCTTCTATCACCGTCAGGACAGCTTTGCATAAAAATCAGCTGTTGTGATGTGGATGGCTGTACAAGTTCTGACCTCCTGCTGAGCCCATGCTTTAACTACAGCCTCCAGTAGATGATTGGCAAGGCTGCCAATATTGGGTTCTGATAGAGGTCAGTCTTTTACAGAAGTGATGAAATTATGTCTTGTAATAGACATAGTACCTCCCCAGATTCATTTTTAAATTATCATTTTGCCTACAGCAACAGCAACTAAAACTCTAGCAGAAAATAATTTACAGGTTCATATCTTTATCATTCTTTTCATATTACCAAAGAATCAAAATAGATTTCATATATTCATACTCATCTCTTCAGTGTGAACTTGTAATTTGCCATTATCAGGAGGTTTGTAATGGAAGGAACTGGGGGGCATAGAAATGATAACTTCATCTCACCACTCCTTCTTTAATAGCATGTATTTTCCTACAGGATACAGATGTTTACCCATATGCACATACATAGATAAGCATATGTAATCAATATGTATGTGTATGCATATATGTGTATATGTGTGAGGATATGAACAGAAGAGTTGGACAGACAAGTTGGATCTGTTATACCTAATTAGACCCCCTTTTGTATTAACAATAGAAAATCTTGGGGCTTGGCATCAGTGACATCACAGCTATGAAGAAAGGGCACCTTCCCATCTTTTCAGTACAGAAAAGTACTTTGTTCTTTCTCCTTGCTTTGTCTCAAAAGAAAAAACAAACAAACAAGAACTGAAAGCAATGTTTTCTAATTATATTATTTGAAGATAGGGGTACCTGGTAAAGCTCCCTTGCAAATTTCCATTGTGAGACTCTCATAGAGGTCACCCTCTCATACTCTGTGTGGTGTGCGTTATCATTTTTTACAACAGGAGAGGGACACAAGGAGGTCTCATAACTTAGCAGAGCCCACAATCCTCCTAACTTTCCATGTTGATGTTTTAAGTGTCTTGTTTTGAAATGATGCTGAGTTTCTGAATATCACATGAGGGACAGTTTATCCGACCAGTGCAAGGTGAGAATATTGTGTGTTTTTTAATATCTCCTTGATAATTGACTATTCCAGAACCCTGGAAAGAATCTATATCACGTGTTTGACTTATTGGTCCCACATGAATGGTAGCAAAATTAAAAACAAACAAACAAACAAACAAACAAACAAAAAAACCTCTCCCTTCTCTCCTCTCCTTCTTAGTAAAGGATAAGAAAACTTTATTCTCTGCCTTTCAGTTTTGACCAATAAATCTACATGATCACGAACAGATTAAAAGTGGAGAAAAAGGGACAGAGGAGACACTGGATTAGGGAAAATGATGAAGACTTAATTGAGAATTAATTGACAATGTTTTTCTACATAGGCTAGATGAACCCATTCATCCACAGCCATGTGCAATCTCTCAGGACAGAGACCCTTCAGTTTCGGTGGAGACACATATTATTTAAGAATATTTTTAAATAATCTAAAGAACTTGGACTCCTTCCTAGAGATGTATCTATTGAGTAGTCTGACACTGGTCCTAAATGCTCAGCCAATTTGGTGCATTCTGCTCACAAATGTCTTTGGGGAGAACTAGGACTTTAGGATTTAGTTTTCTCTGATTTATCAAAGACTGGGGAGATAGCAAGAAAATCATCTTTGCAACCATTTCACAAATGGAAAAGGGCTGTTAAAACAGTTTGAATAAGAAGCAAATCTAACAAGAATGCATATGATTGAAAAGGGTAAGCTACTCCAGGAACTGAGCTCTTCAGCGTCATTAGAGACAGAGGAATGGACTAGTGAATGCCCTCTAATATTACCTACACAAGCACAGTGATATAGATGGGAAGAGTAAGTGTGCAGCAGGAGGAAACGAGAAAGAAAGGGGGAAGGAGGGAGGAAAAAGAAAAGGGGCAGTCTTTCCTAAATCAGGGAATTTTTCAAGAATGTGAGTTAAAGATATTTTCTAAATCTGAGAGAGAAATGGAAGTGAGAAAATTAATTGACAGAAGAGTTTTTGTGCAAAAATTTAGAAAAGAAATCCAACATTGTAAATCTATGTCCCTTGTTGAAATGATTAACAGAGAGGTCTGTTTTTTTTTTTGTTTGTTTGTTTGTTTGTTTTTTTTTATAAAAATGAAGCACTATTTCAGATGTTGTGTAGAAATAGCAAGACTTTTCATTGGGGGTGACTCTCATTATGTAAACGGAAGTAATACCAGGCAAGCAGGATTAGTATCAGAACCCATGCCAGTGGATGATACTTTGGGGACAGAGATGAGAAATGGAGTTGGAAAATAATCTGAAAGGTACCTGGTGAATGAAAGACTATGAAAGCTGCGTGGGGCATACATCTAGGATGACAATAAGCTTGTGGGAAGTCTAGATACGAGGTTGAAATGGGAGTTATGACAAGTCTTTCTCTGTCCTGCCAATCAGCTCCCAGTGAATGACAAGGAGACTTCTTATTAAATATGAAAATTTGGCCTATAGCTCAGGTTTTTTCTTAATTAGATCTTACAACTTAAAATAACCCCCTTATATTAACCTACATTCTTTCATGTGGTATTATCTCTCTTCCATTTGCACCTCCTGTTTCCCCTGTGTCTCCTGGCATCTCCATCACACCTGTATTCCCCTCCTCTTCTCTTCTCTCCCCCAAAATCCCTCCTGTGCCTCCTGCCTCACTATTGGCCTTCAGCTTTTTATTTCAACAATCACAGCATTATATTTTCACACAGGGTACAAATATCCCACACCAGAGCGATGCCTACCACACTAAATAGCCTCATATTTAAGTCCCCCCAACATTTCAGTATTATCAAGTAATTTGAAACATTTTAACGTATTGTAACCAAGCAGCTCAAAAGTGTCTTTGTATCACTGTTGGTCCATATTTCCTTCTTAGATTCAGTTGGAGGATGAAAGGAAATCTTTGAAATTCTTCAGCTAATTTTGCAGTTCTGGTGAAACATTGTTCTTTATTATTACCTTACAACTGATCATAACATTGTGGCAAAGGTTAGCATGCAAATATTTATGACTGTGTAACATGTATGTTATTTTGAAAATTTATGTTGATTTCCTTCATACTTCGGTCTGAACACTTTTAGCATTTTTTGTCATGTCTGTATCTTGTCCGTATTAAGTATCAGACTTGGAATGAGAAAAATGAGAGACTGTACCGAAACTCAGACAGCACTATAGATATGACCAGACCACAATTTCAACAGATTCAAAAGTCAAGATTGCTTCCTCTTGCAGTAGATGGGAACTAACACAGATCCACAATAGGACAATATGCATAAAGTAAGTCTTTGTAACACTTAGTCTCAAATAGGATGTCTTCATCAAATGCCCTCTCCTCAGGGTCCAAGGAACTGTGCAGAAGAGAAGACAGAAAAATTGTAAGAGCTAGTGGGAATGGATAATAGCAATAAAACAGTGTCTTCCAGATGCAACAGGACTAACACAACATCAACTCAATGAGACTCTAAGCATGTTCAGGTCCTGTACTGATTCAAATAGATAAGGTCCCTCTCCTGAGAGGGGGCATGGATACAAGTCCCAAACCTAACTCAAAAGTTATCTCCAATGTCAATAGCTACCAAAGGGAAAAAAAATAGTTTTCGCCAATGAATTATCACTGGGTATATAAATTACATGTAAGGGTAGTCCACATGGCCAGCAGTCCACATGGTCAGCACAAAAGCAAACTCAGCGCTATTTTTGGAGAGTTTGTTTCATATTTTTTGTCTTGCTGTTCTTTTGCTTATGGTTTCTGATTTTATGTTTTATTTATGCTTTTTGTATAAATGTTTCTCTCCATGTGTGTCTATATGTGTGTTTTCTTGTAATAGTTGGTTTGTTTTGTTTTTATCTATTTGCTAAAAAGGGTATGTTGTTTACAGGGACAAGAATATCTGGGAGGAGTTGGAAAGGGAAAACCATGATTGAAATACACTGTATGAAAAATACTTTCGATATTCAATAAGAAAAGAGAATCAGAGGCCATCAATGATTCATTGTGCTTTCTCTTTCTCCATCTTTCTACCCTTGTTTCTTTTTTATCATCCATTTTGTTTTTTGTTTGTTTGTGTGTGTGTGTGTATTTACAACTCTAGTCCTTTTGAAATCATGTCAACCGAACAATGTTACCAGAGAGTTATTAACTTATCTATGAATTCCTTTGATTTTGCTGTTTGATTTGCATTTATATTTTTAATTTAAATTTTATTTTTTTTAAGAATTTATGCATGCTTACTTTATTTCTATTATTCAACTCTTCCTCATCCACATTACATGCCTCATACACCTGGGTAGAAACTTCAGATTTGATTATATCTTTAACTATAGCTATTCATATTTTAAATAATTATTTATCTGACTATAATGCATGTCTTTGGTGTTGGAGACAAAACATTTTTATGTAGCCTAGGTTGGTCTTGACCTTTCTACTTATCCAAGGCTAGTCTAAAAACCATGAACAACCTGCTCATATTTATAGCTGTCAAGTATAGCCATGCCCATACTGTCCTTTATTAATAAATCACAAATTACACACACACACACACACACACACACCAAGATGTTCTCATTTAAAACTTTACATATATTTCTCATGCCACAAATGGGTGTATCTGGGATTTTTTCTTCGAACTTAACCTTTGTACTTGGTATTCTTCCATGGTGATGGAAGCAGCTAAACCTTGTCCATTTTTGCTGATCTCTCATGTTCTATTGTGTCAATTAAGTCTCTATTCATAAAAAAGACTCTATTCACAAAAATTAGTGGTGTCAGTGGTTTTGCCTCATATCAGTATTGCTATTACAAATATCTGTGTGAGTTTATTCAAGACTATTGGAATACACAAGTCTCTGTGCAGAAACATCAAGTTTTCAGAGGCCACTGTTGTGATAGATACTTTTTGCGAGGAATCAAACAGTCTGTAATTTCTGAATATGCCTAATGAATCTATGAATGAATTTTCAGATTTTAATAGCATATTTATTCTAATTTAAACATATAAATAGCAATGAACTTTCCATGATGTATGGAAAACGTCAGATTTAAGCCATCTTAATTTTGTGCAGCAGATAATGGCATATTTGAAATCTTGAATATTGACTTAATTATGGAAATCCTTACAAGTCATTCTGAGTCTATATGACTTACATTGTATTAATATAAGGATAGCAGTTAATTGAATCTAAGAAGACTATTGTATAATCATACACATTTTTTGATTGTTTACTTTGCCTGTAATAAAACATTTAGACAATCACAGACTCTATCTCAAGTAATGCAAATTAAGTGGGGGGTAATTTTAAGTCATTTATTCTACAAATGAAATATTTCAAATATAGTGGTGGCTGGGAAGATGGCTCAGTTTGTAGCAGCACTTGTTTTTAAATAAGCCATCATAGAAAGAAGCCTAATTCCAGAGTCTATCTACTTCCCAGAAGCTACAGTGGTATGGTGTTGGCAGTGTTGGCCCAGCCAGATGCAGTTTCTGGTGCTCAGTCTATTCTGCCAGATCAGATTGTTTGGGGCATAAATTTGACAAGGCTACTGGGGACAAGCTCCAATCTTGTTTTCCTATGTTCACTGCCAATAAATTCTCTTTAAATCTTCAGAGTCAGTTTTCTCTTGCTTTCAGCACTAAACTTTTGATGGGTACAGTATGTTAAATACTTCTGCAGTACCCAGTTGGCAGTAATAATATGCCTTACTTCAGGAATCTCAGGAACCACAAATACCATGCTGGTTTTATATTCTTAGCAGCTAGGTCAGCACAGTATAACATGAACAGGACATGCATGTCTTAAGTGCTTGTTATTCATATTTCAGAAGCAATAGTCACATAAAATTGTCATAAAGTGGGTAAGTATATATTGTAATATTACTATTATTATTTATTTAAGATAGACTCTTATATGACCTAATTTGGCCTCAAACTCACTATGTAATTGAAGTAGGTCTTAAAATCCTGTTGCTCCTGCCTCAACCTCTAAATGCTGAGCTTATAGCTTTGTGCCATTATCTAGTTGTAATGAATTTTTTGATAGTATATTTTGATGAAGAACAACATTTCTCAGTAGTTGGCATTGAAGTTAGACATACATTCCAATATATGTAAGAGTAGAACAGCTTTATTAAGTTTCAGAATTTATTTTTAGCTAAAGATTTTACCAATATAAATAGATAAAGTCAATAATATATCTATTCTTCCCCAAACTGCCAATAATAAATATTTACTTTGTACTAGAATTTCAGAAATCACGTCATATAAAACAAATCTGTTTATGAAAACAGAAGCTTCTTTTTATTTTCAGAATGTAAAATTGAAACAACACCCAAGAATCTGATTGTTGATTTTCCAAACAAAATGTATCTAGTCACTCTAGTCATGTAGCCAAGACTTGTTTTAACTTCTGAAGTTCAATGCAAGATTACTAGCTAACTCACATATCCTGCTATAGCTAGACATATGTAGTATTCCTGGGTTTTATCCTACCAGTCCAAACTGTTTTATAAATTCCTAGAGATTCAACCCTAACATGTCACTTTCCCTACTACAGTTATTTTTCTGCCAGAAAGGACTTATTAATCTTCACTGTTTGCCTGCATTTAAGTTTAAACTGCATTTAGTACTCAGCATCTTAGCAAGCAATCTCACTAAATGCAACTCTAGGTTATTTTCATGCTTAAAACTTTTTCAGTATGCAAAGCCACAAAAAAAAGGCCACCTCAAAAAGCTCCTCTGCAGTTGATCTCACTAACATTTGCTAATCTTAGTTTTCGATCCCCATCCAGTATGCTTTGGGGAGCCTCATCTGAAACTGAGGTCTTCCTTAAGGCATTCCTGGGGTCTGTTTCTACCTCTGCTCATGAACTTCCTTAGTTCTCTTTTCCTTGAGTGGTGTTTAAGGACAGCATCTCCCTTCCTCCAAGGAGACGGACAAAGAGTGAATGCTTTACTTTTTAATTTCCAGCATCATCCAGCCCTGTTCGATGTCTGAAAGGCAATCAATGAGGATCTGTCAGTTGATCTCTAGAGGAGATCTGAGCAGCCATGCTATTCTTCCTGATGAGCTGGAAAATGAAACATAGAGTTCAGTGAAGCAGATTAGATTTTACATTGGAAGACAAAATTCACTATGCATTTCTGTCTTCTGGCC
The DNA here is from genome assembly GCF_950005125.1 of Chionomys nivalis. NCBI lineage: Eukaryota > Metazoa > Chordata > Mammalia > Rodentia > Cricetidae > Chionomys > Chionomys nivalis. Next base: position 70,852,426 of record NC_080086.1, read on the forward strand.
TCATGTGTGGAAGAATGTATGTCTTCATTTATTCTTTTTAAAGATTTATTTATTTTGATTTATATTTGTATATGTATGTCTATTTATGTGTACACCATTTATGCCTGTGTGCCCTCAGAGGCTGATAGAAGGCATCAAATCCATTCGATGATAAGACTGCAGTTGGGAGGAAATTGACAAAAATCAAACTATATGGTGATATAACCAACAGGCATTACTGATCTGTTCTATATGAAAAACACAGGGGCTGTGAAATCATAGCTGACTCACTCCCCACACACTCATTGAATTCTATTCTAACAAACAAGAAATTATAAGATAGTTTTGAGAGTAGATGTGCTCACTTTAATGACATTTCCTGCAAATGAAGAGTTTCTGTGTATAAGAGAGGCCATGACAGTTTACACTGATAAAAATACAACAGCACTGAATTGTTTTAAATGATAAAGTTAGCAGGCACAGTAAGGCACTCTCAGAAGTGACCAGTGTACACCTTATTGTTACACATCAAAGACCTTGAGTATAGAGAGACCTTCCTTGTACTTTGTTTAATGCTCTGATGTCATTGTTTTGAAAGGCTTACTATTTCCTTAACCACAACTCTTGCATTTTATTGTTGTTGGTAGTTTTTTTGGAGCACGGCTTCATATAGTTTAGGCTGGTCTTGAGGTGGTTCTGTATCCAAAGATTACTGTGAACTCATGATCTTTCTACTTCTATCTTCCTCATATCAGATTAAAGACATGCACCTCCCTTTGCAAGTTTATGCAGCACTGAAACTCCAAACCAAAGCTCCTGAATACTAGGTTAACACTCTACCAGTGAATTTCATTCTCCTCACTACACTTACATTTGGCACAGAGTTCTCTAAATCCTGGATTTGGCTATGCTAGAGTCATACTCAAGAGTACTATGATAATTAGCTTTCTTGTATTTGTGATAAAATACAATAATAACTCGAGGCAGATGTTTATTTTGGCTCACACACCAAGGACACAGTGTCATGGCCAGAAATACATGGAGGTAGGGTCAGCTCCCTCAGTGGTGGCAAAGACTTCTGGGCAGATCAAGAAGCAGAAATATTGGTCAGAAGCAAATATTATCTTCTAGGATGCCCCCAACTATTTACATATACTGTGATTGCTCCATGGCCCAGAGTGTCACAAGCTCCATATACAGGCATTATTTGAGCAACACATATTGGATCACAACCTTTGCGGGAGTTTCTAGTCCAAATAGTCATAAATAAAAAGTGAGTTAACAATAGGAGAAGTCAGTTTTTCATCTCATACTGATAACTCAAGATCAGTATGTCCAGGATTGCTGGAAAAGCTAAGGCTTACAGTTTTGGATTCTGCATTTTTACTCAGTGATGTTTTTCACAAGAACAACTGTTTTCTGTTGCCTTAGTCAAATTTGTTGATGATTTATATTTAACTTATATATAAAATATAGGAAAAATGCTTCATGAATAGTTGGAAGTATAGAAAGTTTGATATAGATATTATCAAAGAAATAATCCAAAGCCATTAGTAATGTTATGTAAAGCTTAAAAATCTATTATAAATTATATGATGTATCAAAGATAGATAATTATAGCATACTGCAATATAATTTTGTCAATATCCTCATAAAGTTTTACTTTCTTTTGAAACTGCTGATTTTATTTTATCCTAGGTCTCTGTGCCATCCAGCCTCTGGGTCCTGGCACTCCAGGCAGAGTTAGTGGTGGGCTGACTCTTGTGAGATGGTTCGCAGGCTGGACCATGGTCATTGCTTGGCCCCTCCTACAGTCTCTGTGACACCCTTATCTTAGCACACATCCTATAGGAAGGACAGACTGTAGAGTGAAGATTGTGTGACTGTGGTGTTCCAAGTCTTCCCTTGTCACAAAAAAAAAAGAAAGAAAAGAAAAGAAAACTAGTTCAAGCTACATATCTGCAATTGCTGAGTCTTAGCTATGGCAGTCTTTGTAGATTCCCGTCAGTTTCCCTTTCAGCCTTAACACAAGTCTTACTAAGATTTGATATGCCTTGTCTTGTCAATATTCATGGGAGTCCTGGGCTTTTCTGAATAGGAAAGAAGGAGTGGATGACACAAAGTGGGTAGAGTGGAAGTGAGGAGGAAGGACTGGAAGGAGAGGAGGGAGGGGAAACTGTGGTCTGTAGTTGTGATGTAAAATAAATTTAAAAATGTTGATTTCATTTTTAAATATTTATTGTTTTTATTTCTGAACTTGTGTCTGTGTCTCTTTGTCTGTTTGGTTTACATGTGCACAGGTGCCTCCAGAGGCCAGAGGGTGCCAAATCCTCTAGGTCTGGAATTACAAGGGGGGTGGGGTAAATTATCCTCTGTAATTCTGGAATTAAACTAAGATCTTCTGAAGAATAGCAAGCACTCTTAATTATAGAGATTTCTCTCTGGCTACTGCAAAGCAATTGTTGATTTTAAGGCTCTAGCTTTTAAAGATACCTTTTTTAGTCTGTCGCAGCTGTGAATGATATACCACATAAATAAAATACTGATCATAGTATTTAATGACAGTTTTGAACCTTAAATTTCTACTTTCCTCAATTTTTTTTTTTTTTTTTTTTTTTTTTTTTTTGGTTTTTCGAGACAGGGTTTCTCTGTGGTTGTGGAGCCTGTCCTGGAACTAGCTCTTGTAGACCAGGTTGGTCTCGAACTCACAGAGATCCGCCTGCCTCTGCCTCCCGAGTGCTGGGATTAAAGGCGTGCGCCACCACCGCCCGGCAATATTAGAATTTCTATCCAAAGTTATATTGTCTTTTACATGCCTTTGTCCAAGGCATTGCTCTTTTCCTTGTGGTCTGTGACATTTTATCTTGCAAAGCATCTTTTACAAATAATAGTCTTGAGTTGTCTTATTCCAAACCATTTAATCTATCTGAATTTTTGAGCGTCCCTTCTTTCCTGACCTTCCTTTTGTTTTTCTTGTTTTCACTAGCATTCTCTGCCATTCTAGTTGAACGATCTAAGCATTTCTGCTTTTCTAAAAATTTCCAACTTGTTTGTGTAGTCCATACCTGCCTAGCTTTCCAAACCTAACTCAATGTCCCTTTAGCCCTTCACAAAATAGATCAACTAGATCACCCCAATTGTTAACTTTTTAAAGAACACTTCATATATTTTATAAAGACTATGTTATCATTAATCAATAGTTAATAGAACTTCTATTGTGAAATTATTCTAAAATCCTTTAAGAAAAGAGATACAATAATATATATTTATTTTTATTTAATTTAAAACTTATAACTATAGTTTCATTGAGTTATATGGATGTATTTTTTATTCATTTATTTTATTTTTGAGTAGAGCCAGAGTGAGCTCTGACTGCAAACTCAACGTCATTTGCCACAGTTAGGATTATAAGTATGCAGTGACCATGTCAGTTCTTACAGTCTTAAAATAGTGGAAAATTTATTTATAGGCAATCTGAGACAAGTGTGCAGTTTTATATGATTCCCCCTATCCCAGTCATTAAGAGTTGTCTCTTTTACATAAAAATGATTTTAGGTCTTTTCTTTAACATTTCTTAGTGCTCAAGTCGGTTCTTTTTAAATAAATGACTCTGAAAATTTATTCATTTTTTATTAAATTGTATGACTATAAAGAAATCACTACTGTCAGACTTTTAAATAAACTCAACCTACTGTGGCTAAACATGAAATTCTCCTACTAGTCCTAGAAATGTATGATGTGTACTAGGAAGCAGCTGCCAGTGTCTTCTAGAGAGCAGCCATGCAAATTCTGTGCATGTCTGTTGTGTGAATATCTTGCAGGCATCTAAGAAAGTTTAGGAGAATCAGATTAATATGGGGTGAAATTAGGAGCCATGTTTGTTCTGCTCAATAATAAAAAAAAATCATCATCTCATGATTTTTACTAGACACTTCAGTAATCATCCAACATAAACATTCATTTTGAATTAATAAGTGAAACATATTCTATTATAAAGTTCAATAAGAATTTCCATGCAAGCCAAGTTAGAAGATGATTGTGAACTCCCAGCCAGCAACAGAGTGAGACCTTAACTGAAACAATGAAAACTGAAAACAAAACAAAGAGCTCCAAGCATTTACTATTCAACATGCATTTACAGTTCCAGTATTTACTATGAATGAACTGAAATCTGTGGTAATCCTGTGCTATAGAGAGAATTATATTATGTTTTCATAATGAGACTAGATCAGGGTGTGTGTGTGTTCTTAATAATACTTTTTATAAGTATCTTGGTATATTTTTTACATATATGAAGGAATAGGACACAAGGGCAGCCATGAGTCAGCTACTCCCATGTGAATTTGCCGAGTTTCCAATTAAACAGTAAGTAAATATTTATTGCTGAACTCACACTGTTCTCATGTTGATCTGCAAAATACTTGACTAGACATTTGACTAGTATTTCTTGAATCTCTATACCCCAAATTGCCTTTTAATATTAGCCACTTCATGTGAGCCTCCCAACTACAGAATCTTTTCTACATGTTTTATTTAATTGACTTTGTACATCCAGGAAATTCCTATTTGGTATAGCCCACCCATGAAAGTTTCTCACCAAGATCACTCCCATACCCTTTTTCAATATCCCTTTGCCTGCTATTAGTGGCTTTGAGTAGCACCTCGTTTCACACTTGTCTAGTTTAGCATGTTCTTTATACCTTGTCTACAATGCTTATAAGATACTTAAATATTTCTTCCTCCCTCACATTAAACTTTACAGTCAATATCTCAGATTAGCTGAATATCACTACAGAAAATCACAACCTTGTGTTGACAGGCGTCCCATTGACCTTATACTCAATAATTTTACACATGCCCGTAAATTTTCCAGAAAATTATATTGCATTTTCTTCCATATTTCTTATTTAGTATGCCAACTTGGGGTTTCTTGGAAGGCTCTACAGTCCTTCTCCTGAAATACATTGCTTTTTAATTTTTATATAATTTATATTCTTATATTATATCCTGATAGCAGCTTTTCCTCTCTCCTCTTCTTCAGTTCCCCCTCTCCAGCTCCCCTCTTTCTCAATCCATTCCTCCCTTGTTTCTTTTCAGAAAGTGGCGGGCCTCCCATGGGTATCAAGTATGACATATTAAGCTGTTATCAAGATGTAGGATCTTCCCTTTTATTCACGTTAGGCAAGGCAATCTATTATGAGGAATAGATTCACAGGAGCCAGCCAAAGCATTTGTTGCAGAAAAAAAAAAAAAAAAAAAAAAAAAAAGGAAAAAATGTACCTCCCTTTGTATTAAGGATGGGCAAAACAACCCAACATGATGAGGATGGTTCTAAAAGCCAGCAAAAGAGTCAAAGACAGCCCCTACTCCCATTGTTAGGAGTCCCAAAAATAGATGAAGTTACAGAAGTCACATATATGTAGAGGGCCTAGGTCGTTCCCATGAGAGCTCCCTGGTTATCGGTTCAGACTCTGTGAATTCCTATGAACCAGGTTGGTTGCTGAAGCACATTCTTAACTACTGGTGCTTTCTAATACTAAAATGGTTGAAATAAGAATCTATTTTCTTCCCATCATCTCTCATATACTTACTTTCTTCTTTCTACCAGTACTCTATATTTTTTTGTTGTTGTTGTTGCTGTTTTTCAAGACAGGGTTTCTCTGTATATTTTGGGCTGTCCTGGAACTCACTCTTTAAATCAGGCTGGCCTCGAATTCACAGAGATCCACCTGCCTCTGCCTCCCTGAATGCTGGGATTAAAGGTGTGCACCACCACCGCCTGGCTCCAGTTCTCTATAGTCTTAATCAACCACAGGTTATTGGTGCACACTCTTTTTCTTCTGAATGCTCTGATTCTTCATCTTTCTTTGTTTCTGTTGTTTCTCTATCATTTCATCCCCAAGCCACTGGATTAATTCCATCTATATACACTCATATGCACATGCACTCACACACATGTGTTATTAATATTCATAATAACATAAATTCCCCCTTGACTTTGTGCTCATCCTGTTCAAAGACCAAATTTTATACTTTTGTTTAAAAATATTTTCATTTTTAGACAGGAAGTGGTGGTGCACGCCTTTAATCTCAACACTTTCAGGCATAAGAGGTGGATCTTTGTGGTTTCGAGGCCAGCCTCGTCTACAAGAACTAGTTCCAGGATAGGCTCCAGAGCTACAGGAAATCCTGTCTCAAAAACCCAAAAACAAAATTTCGTATTCTGTTTTGTTTTCTTTCATGTATATTTTAGTTGAAATAGAATTACATCATCTTTCCACACCCTTCGTTTTTTTCTTCTAGTCCCTCCTTGGTATCATCTCTCCAGACATTGTAAACCTCTCTTTCCTCTCAATATTTATTGATTACTTTTATAGCCTGTATGTGTGAATGCGTGTGTGTGTGTGCGTGTATGCATGTGAGTAAATATATATAAGTAAAATATACTGACTCCATTTTGTTGCTTGTGTGTATATGTTTTCAGGGCTCTGCATTGGACAGTAAATAAGGGAGTACATTGCTGAGAGAGGTTAATTATCCTTCTCCCAGCAGTCATTATTTTTTGCCTGTACTTATTTGTCTAGGGGGGAGACCTCATGAAAATCCTCGTCGACATTACAATGTCCATTGATGTTGCCATTTTTCCAGTCTTCTTTATATAAGTGGTTTTCTTATATAAAGAACTCCACTTCTAAGGAATATAGCACAAACCCTGACTTTATTTCATGAAGCCCTTTATATATCTATCAGAGCTATTATATGTCTCCTATTGCATATATTCTCTAACTACATTTCTGATAATTCATCTTGCACTCTCTCACATTCTCACAACCTTACTGTTCTTTCCTGACCCTTCAACTCCCTAGTTCTCTATGAAGGCCTATTTATTCACCACCTGGAGCTCTTTCGCAAGATTTCCCTTCACTTGGTGGCTTAATTTTGTTCATTGGTTTCTAAAATACTATCAATAGGGTGATTAATTTTAAACTCTAGTTCCAATCCTGATCACTTGTGAGAGTTTCAAATGTCGTCTTAAGATTAACAAAGCCGCTTCGTTACACTCAGTTTTCCCCTCTTGTCACAAAATCTGTTGCTCCTTCATTTCCATTTCTTAGCAAATGGGAGTTGGCTAGGCTAAAAGTCATCCCGACTTCATCTTCTCCTTCCACCTGCATCTCTTCACACACGTTCAAAAACTCTGAGAGTTCTCTGATGTAACAGTGCATAATCCATCTCCGTTGCTTCAGTTCCAGCCCAATCACGCTTGCACAGCTTCGAGCTCATAGCACCTGATTCTTCCACACCAACCTTGCTCCACACCTTTCTTCACTTTCCACAAAGAAGCCAAGATATTTTAAAATATGAATCACATCATACACTTCCTACTTACGAACACTCACACAGCTTTCATTTGCCCTTAAATACTCTGCAGTGCTGTATCACATGCTATACAGCCTTATGTCATCTGCTTACTGCCCCCCCCCATTCCCTGATCTCACTTTTGGCGTTCCTCTAATGTTGTACATTGAAGTCATTTCACTTCCTTTGTCTCTCAATTATGCTCACTTCACTCCTGCATATCTTGACCTTTTCAGTACCCCTGAATGATCTTCTGACATACCACGAGCTAAACTTTCTTCTCATCCTGCTTTAATTTACAAAACTCTTCTCTGGGTATCACAAGATGCTTCTAAAATGTACCTACCCATACTCTTATTTGATTGCTTGTTGTACAGTTTGTAATGCTATTAGGGAAACTTCAGAAGAATAATCCTAATCTGTCTAAAATAGGATATGAGGGATGATGTTTTGTGGATTATATTGCTTCTGGTTTCAGACAGTTCTCTTTCTGTCCTGTGCTCTACCATATGAATGAGCTACAACAGTCCAGTACCCCCAGAACCCCACACTGAGCAACCCCACTTTGCTTTTCCTACCATGACAGTTTACCAGTTCTCTGAAACTGTGAGCCAAAACAGGCCGTCCTCCGCTTCAGTTGCTTCTGCCATGTATTTTGTCACAGCAATAAGAACAATGTTTAATATGCCCAGAAATGTCTTTCTAGGTCATTCTGCAGTCCTGCCAATGCTTTAGAGAGCTTCATGGAAGTGAATTTAAGAAATGTGTATATGATACTCTGATATAGACATCCAATCAATAAATTGTTTGATTGCAAGCAGAAGATCTGAGTTCAATTCCCCAAAGCACATATTTTTAAAAAAAATAAAATAAATAAGAGTTAGACTTGGCAGTGTGTGCTTGTAATCCTAACACTCGTGAGATGAAGGCAGATACATTCCTGAGATGCAGCAGCCATTCAGCTTAGACTATATTTATCTGTGCACACGCACCATACACACAAATGTGCACACACACAGTGGACATCCAGTTGGCTTCTAATTAAAATTAAGCAGTTAACTGAATTCTAGCTGTCTCATAGGTAGCAGTGACTTGACACATTAGGTTAACTCTCCTTCTAAAGCATAGTCCTCATATTTGTCCAATATTTTCCCACCTCTATGGAGTACAAACAGTCAATAATTCTTTTCCAGCTGTGGGGTTTGAAATGGGATCTACCAGAGATTACTTTGATCCTTGTTCAAATAGCTCGGGACCAGACAAAAGGATAAAGGACACATTTCAAAGTTGCTCTCTTTTTGCCTGCCAGGAGAGGGTAGCAAGGGAGCTATAGACAAAAAGAGCCAAGGCAGTTCCTCACCTGTCTGCCAAACCATTTACTTTTACATTTCTCAGGGCAGTAGGCATTAGCTGGGTCAGTGGGGCTCTTTGCAGCTGGCACTATTTCTTCCATTTGGAGCCAGCTATAGTGGCAATGTTCAGACATATTTAAACATGGCGCTGGGCTCTGGGAGGAAGCATCACTGTAGGGCTTTCTCATGGAATGGACTTGTGTTTGATAGGAATGTGTGAGAAATGATGAGCTTAATGGATGCTCAGCCAAGTATTGCCATTCGCTCAGGCTTCCAGTGGTGAAAATAAAAAAAAAAAAAAAACAAAAAAAAAAAAAACAACTATTAGAGACATTCCTACTGGAAGGCCTGCTCTGAGCATCATTCTAGACAGAGTTTTCTTTCCTTGCAGAGAATCTTGGTGTTGTGGATAGTTCTTTGGTAATATTCTTGCTTTAACCATTTATTTTGCAAGCACCTTAGAATATGTCCACACTTCAGTGGCATTGTGAACGTGGTGTTGTTATCGATATCATTTTGATTTGCTCTGGTGATTTCAGTGGAAAATAAAAGTGAGATAAAATTATGTAAGCCTCCTCCCTGGGAAGACGGATCCCAATAAGAAGCCAGGCCGTGTGGCATGTGCTTGAAATCCCAGTGCAGGGGAAGTAGGGTCAGGTAGATCTCAGGGATTCTCTGGCTGGCCAGCCTGCCTGAGTAGGCAAAGTAAGAGATTTGTCTCAAATTTAAAAAATCAAGATGAATGATTTTTGAGAAATGATACCTGAAACTGACCCATGGGCTCTACACAAAATGGCTGCGCACCCATACACAATGCACCTTACATACATAAACACAAATAAATAAACTCTGGGTGTCATCTTCAATATTTTACTAGTCATTTTCTTCCTGTTGGTGACAAAATTCCAGACAGAAATTGCCTGAAAGAGTTTTGGCTAATGGCTATGGGAGTGTCAATAATATCTCCTTGATGTCCTCACTGTTGTCATATGTTGCGAAGAACATGTTAGCACAGGGAACAGCAGAAATCAAAGCTTTTACCCCAGGGCACAAAGGAGGAAGAGAGACTGGCAGAGCAAAGCATTGGAAACCAAATGTACCGCTTAGTGCACATAAGCAGAAACCTACTTTATCTGTCTAGACCCACCATGTAATAGAACCATTATTTATGAATTTGCCACTTATTGGGTGCATTGATAAGGTTTAGGCCTTCAGGATGCAACCAGTCTCAATGACAACATAATCTGGCACCCACCACAAGAGCTTTCAAGTCTATTGTGCATCTAGACCATAACATGCAATCCCTGAACTGATGCCAGAAAACCCAGTGTCATTTCCATGAATTCATGTCACTCTGCTCTTTATATGGCCTTTTATACCCTCAAGGTTCTCTTCTGTCTTCCAGATAGATTTAAAAAAAACAAACAAACAAACAAAAAAAAAAAACCAGAACACTTTATAGGCTATAATGTCTCAAAGTAAGCTGTCTGTGTTTGTTTCAAAAGTTGAGACATTCATTCCTTGTTCAAAATGACCATGGATGAACTGAAGTGGTGGCTCAGTAGTTAAAAACACTTCTCATCTTTCAAAGAACAGGAATTTGGTTTTAAGAACTCTTATATGATGGTTAACAACTGACAGTTGCTCTAGCCCCAGGAGAACTGATATCATCTTCTGACACACATATATAGAATATGTGTGTCAAATATGTGTGTCAAGCACACACACACATACACACACACAAAGTGAGAAAGAGTGAGAGAGACTGAATGACAGACAGAGACAAGAGAAACAGTGAAAAATGAGTCTGAATAATAGCACTAAATAATATCACAAATTTTCAAAGCTTCAGTCTATAAAATGCTTGAAGTGATAAATATTCATCGCAAAATATTGGCTTTTTCTTCAACTCGTACCTGGGAGATGTGTGCCAGGTTGGTAATCTACCTTCTGTTAATCTATATATTGCTATGAATCACTTCAGAAGCAAGAATGATTTTAGATTATATCAGATCACACAAAATGATTACTTATTGTATCTAATACTCAGAGTATTGTGGGAAGGTTTATTTTCTATGTTTAAATCAATGGATTTCACATAGCTTATATAACGACTAAAAGTGTGAGTTATCCCATGAACCTGATTTAAAGACATTTTTGAGAAGATACAACTTTAGATTGCTTTTAAATTTTAGACACCAGGGTTTGGAGAGATGGGTCAGCAGTTGAAAGTTGTGGCTACACTTGTAGAGGGGTTGTGTTCCAATTTTAGCATCCACGAAGGCTGACTGGTGACTGGAACTCCAGCCCCAGGGAATCTGAAGTCCCCGTTTTAGACTCCGTGTGAACCTGCATTTGTGTACATATATACACAAACATACAAAACATTAGGCATAATAAAAATAAGCCTTAAAATATTTATATACTGGACTTGATCATATCTGTTCTTAGTCTCTGAAATAGAATGTTCCCATAAAATATTGGCCAATTGTAAAAGTTCATGTATTATAAGTCATGACATTTATCTCAAAACTCTCTTATTTCACATATTTAGCATCATACTTAAGTGAAGCCCTATGGAATATATTTTCATAAAAGAGTATAGAAATTAATTATTTTGCAAAGGCTGATTTTAAAAGCATTGTATGTTTAGTGGAGAATTTAAATAGACTCACAAACCACCCTCTAAACAAGCAGCAACAAGTACAAAGATAAAATTCTACCATCAAATGGTGTGACTTTTGAATAATAATTTATGGTAATGAGTTTTGGTAATTGTTGAGTGTTCATATACTTATCTTACCAGGCAGAAGCAGGCTTCTGCCTTGCATTATCCTCAGACATACAATTCTTTGTTTCAATAACTATTATATTATGTTCTAATCTATCTTCAGATCATGATGAAAAATGATAATCTTCAAATTGCTACATTTTTCTCGCCACTTGAGTAAACTAATTAAATGGATTCTACTTCTGCATTCCCTGTAAATGCCAAGAGAATACAAGAAAATGTTGAGGGAATGGACGGAATGCCTAACTATTTGCAGAGTTAGTGATCAGCACACTGTTTTGCTTGTAAGTAGAATCCTGACTTTATGAACCTGCCCTATCTATTCACATTACTAGTCTATTATCCAGGATCCTCCTCCCTCCCCTAGGCAAATATTTTAAAAGTGAGTTACATCCCTCAGTCCTTTTTGTCTTGTAAAATAAAAACATATTAGGAACTACATTTAACTCCATATATATGAACCAGGATGGCTCCTGGTTTATGGCAAACCTTACCATGACACTTGTTAGCTATGTAACAAGTTAAAACATATAAGTTCTTTTAGTTTTTTGTTACCAGTGAAAAAGAACCAATGAAACGATTAGTTGAAGTTTCTGACCAATCTCATTTTGCTCATTTATCTCAGAAATGAGGGAAGAAAAAGTTCACTGCAGGTGTTTTCTTTCTTGAGGCCATTTTAGTTAGTCTGGATAGTCATAGATGTGGAGGACCAGTCTCAATAAAAGCACTTCTTACCAGGGTAGGGACATGGGAAAATAAAGGCAGAAACTACAAGACAGTATGAGGAGGGAGTTTCAGGGATTATTCAGATCCTGAAATCACCTGCATTTGTTTTTCCACAGTTTTTTTATACCCTACATAAACTGGTGGGAAGGTAACAAAAAGATTCGTTAACGTGATAGAATGAGACTTTCTGTCATCAACATTCTGTTGCCTAGGTAGCAGGATGACCCAATTCACCTATGCTCAAGAACACTTGGTCAAGTAGGCACAAAACTGTCCCTCCTCAGGTGACCTCAGAGTTACAATAGACAGAGCAGAAGTACATTTGCATATCTTGACCACCTGTCAGCATGGCACCAAGCTTTTTTAACTTCAAAAGAGGGCCAGGCAGCCACCTCCTGAGATAGAGAGTGGGATTAAGCCTTGTTATTCCCCAAACTCTCTGACCATCAAATAAGGTGGGAAATAGGCCTGCATTTCTCTGCTCCCTCACATAAAAATAATTTTTTTCTGTTAGTTTAAAAGAGAAACTTACACAGTTCATAGCTCACTATAATTATTAACATACATTGATTTAACTGATCAAAACATTTCTTATTTTACATGATGTCACTGATGCAGATGGCTCAAAGAGGAGTGTGTATTAAGTGTTGGATTTCACAGTTAGATACTACATTTTCCACTTCTGAAAGTGACTGGCTGTACCTAGGAAAAATCAATAGCAAGAAATACTATTATCTCATCATGAACATAACTTTATTGCTTTTACCCTAGTTGTATAAACAACTTTGAACTAAATGGGCTACATTTTAACTATTTTCAATAATAAAGAGAGAAAATTTTGTCCCATAATGTTCATCTCACCCAAGAAACATTTACAAATGCTTTTACCTATCATTAAAGAGACATGTGTGATGTGGGATTCCCCTCTGTATGCTCTGAATATTATTGGTTAGTAAAGAAACTGTCTATGGCCTGTGCAGGGCAAAATAGAGTTAGGCTTGGAAAACTAAACTGAATACTGGGAGAAAGAAAGCAAAGCTATTGGCAAAACAGTATTGCAAATAATATCATTTCTGTTTGATTATTTCAGGGCTAAGTAGCTGGTAACAAACAAGTGGCCTCCTACTACAAAGTGGTGCCAACATGGACAACTGCATCCACATAAAGCCTTAAAAAGCTTGGGAAGTAATTCTAGATACAAAAGAAAAGAGTTAACAAGGCTTCTTGATGGCAGCATTTCCTCAGCTAAACTCTGTTTGCCAGAGGCAAGCACTTCTCATTTAAGTGAAATTTCCTGACTCAGCTTTAGCTGCAAAAACATTGCAGCTCTCCTAAGAGGCCCCACCACAAAACACTTAAATGGTGTTAATGAAAAGCTGACAGCATGCTTCTTGGTGGACCTTGAAACTCCTTGAAACTCCATATAATTATGGCAATAAACATGGTTTCCACCAGTACCTCTGCCATGAAGCTAGACTCTCAGAGCAAAGGAATAGGGTGGATCCAGCTGTCAAAGCCAAGGCTTTAATCCTAGCCGTATTGCTTAGCAAATTAAAGACTCATGTGGTGAGACAAAGAGAGACATACAGTAAAGATAAATTCAGATTAAAAAAAAAAAACTCTAAATGGTTAACAGTGTGTTTAAAATATATGTGGGCTAGAGAGAGAAAAAAAGAATAAAGCTCTTAAAATAAAAAAGAAAGAAAGAGAGTAGCTGGGTGTGGTGGCACATACTTTAATACCAACACTTGGGAGGCAGAGGCAGGCAGATCTCTGTGAGTTCAAGGACAACTTGGTCTACAGAGGGAGTGTCATGATACAGAGAGAAACTTAGTCTCAAAAAAACCCCAAAAATTAAAATTAAAAATAAAAATAAAAGAAATTGAGTTCAAAATAAAGCCATGTAAAGATGGAAAATGCACAGAGAGTCTGGATACTGTATGTTATTGTATTGTCTGTGAATGGTTTGATGGCTGAGGAAAGAACAACAATTGCAAAAAGACATTTGATTACAAATGCTGCTAGGTTAATAGAACATATATATTTTGAAAATGTTTTGACTTCAAAATTGAAATCAAAAGATATTTTACTTTGGAGAAGGGGCTTTGTTTTAATTTCCACAGGAAATGAGAGCCTCTGGATTTATTCCGGGTTAAGAAAAATCAGGTTTGATCAAGGAAGACCCACTGAAGAATTTCCAATAGGAGTGGATGGTTCAGATGATCCAATATTTCAGAGAACCTCTGTTGGAATTTTCTCTGAGTTCTACATCCAGAACACTTTCAAGACTACTGACTGAGATGATCAAGCCTCACAGAATAATCCATTCAGGACTTGAATATAATTCAAAAGTTTCTTTAGGTCCTCATAAGGTTATCAGCACCCTAATCAACAGAAAGTAGCCTGGAAAACTATGCCCACATTACTAAAGAATGGATTATAGATATTTATCTTTGTTTAGAGTGTTGGTTAAAAGTTGTTATGGATAGTTGTCTGGAAAAAAGATAAACAAAGGAGATAAGATTCAGAGTTCTTGCCAGGCGGTGGTGGCGCACGCCTTTAATCCCAGCACTTGGGAGGCAGAGGCAGGCGGATCTCTGTGAGTTCGAGACCAGCCTGGTCTACAGAGCTAGTTCCAGGACAGGCTCCAAAACCACAGAGAAACCCTGTCTCGAAAAACCAAAAAAAAAAAAAAAAAAAAAAAAAAAAAGATTCAGAGTTCTTGTTTTGAAAAAAAAAATGGGGAGAATTGCTGTGAAACAATGATCTTTCATTGTTTTAATAAAGCATTGATTAACCAGTATCCAGGCAGGAAGTATATGTGAAGCAACCAGGTAAGAAGTAGAGGTGGGGTGATGAGGACAAGAGAATTCTGGGGAGAAGAAATGGGCAGTTTGCAGTAGTCACTCAGACACAGAGGAAGGAAGCAAGATGAGAATGTCTCAGTGATAAAATTTACCAAGCCATGTGGCTAACACAGACAATTATTTTGGGCTAATGCAATAAGAGTTAATAAAAAGCCTTGGGTAATAGGCCACCCAGTTTATGATTAATTTAATGTAGACCTCTGTGTATTTCTTTGGGACTGAAAGGCTGTGGAATCGGGTAGGACAGAAACCTCTGTCAACACATTTGTTTTGAATTTCTTTAATAACAGCATTCTTCTCTCTCTATATATATATGTATTATTATATGTATCAAAATAGTTTAGCACGTATTTTTTGAAGCCATCATTTTTTATTTATAATAAACAGTTCAAAAAAGGATTTATCATTTTATGTGTTTGTGTGTTCTTGGGTGTATGCATATGTACCACGTGCATGTAATGTTCTAAGATGCCCTAAGGGTCCCATAGACTCTGCAATTGCAGTTATTATAGATGGCTGTGAGCTGCCTGACATGGGCATTTGAAACAAAACCTGGGTCCTATGGAAGATCATTATATTCTCTTAACAATGAGCCATCTCTCTAGTCACAGAAATATGTATCACTATGTGGACTTATTTTTATAGTTACTATTTCCTCAAATGTGGAGTATCTCAGTACTTATTGTAGCATTTGAACTTACACTTTCCTGTCACTTCAAGATTAAAAATATTTGGAGTTGGGGCTGGAGAGATGGCTCAGAGGTTAAGAGCATTGCCTGCTCTTCCAAAGGTCCTGATTTCAATTCCCAGCAACCACATGGTGGCTCACAACCATCTGTAAAGTGGTCTGGTGCCCTCTTCTGGCCTGCAGACATACACACAGACAGAATATTGTATACATAATAAATAAATAAATATTAAAAAAATATTTGGAGTTACACAGACTGGAATATCAGAACACATCATATAGGACCTTTATTAATATTGTTCAAGGGAAAATTAATTTAACTCCAATAAAGTATCTTTTATTCACAAGTCAAGGAGATGGCTCTGAGGCAAAGTGTTTGCCATACAAACATGAGGTCTTAAGTTTGATCTCTAAAACCTACATTAATGCTAGACATACTGGTAGGCACTGGTAATCTCAGCCTTGGTGAGGTGGAGACAGGAAGATTGGTGAGGTGGAGACTCCGTCAGTGACCACTCAGCCTCACCATTTGGTGAGCTCCTATTTTGGTGAAAGACATTTAAAGAATTACTCAACATTCTTAGTCATCTGGAAATGCAATTCAAAACATCTCTGAGATACCATCTTACACCTGTGAGAATGGCTAAGATTAAAATCACTGAAGACAGCTTATTCTGGACAGTATGTGGGGTAAAGGGAACACTTTCCCACTGCTGTTGGGAGTGAAAACCTGTACAGCCACTTTGGAAATCAGTATGGTGTTTTTTCAAAAAATTAGAAATCAATCTACCTCAATATCCAGCAATACCACACACAAGCACATTTGTTCAATTATGTTCATAGCAGAAATATTCATAATAACCAGAACCTGGAAACAACCTAGATGCACCTCACCTGAAGAAAGAATAAAGAAAATGTGATACATTTATACAATGGAATACTACACAGTGGTAAAATAAAAATAAAGAAAGAAAGAAAGAAAGAAAGAAAGAAAGAAAGAAAGAAAGAAAGTAGGGGAAGTGGGGGAACGGGAGGGAGGGGAGATCTGTGGTTGCTATGTAAAATAAAACTTTTAAATAAAAAAATTATAAAAATACTCTTCTTCACAAACTAAGATAGAGAGAGATAGAGGAAGATATCCTGCATCAATCTCTGGCCAGTGCATGCACACACACACACATACACACACACACACACACACACACACAGAGAGAGAGAGAGAGAGAGAGAGAGAGAGATCTTGAAACTCTCATACAGAAAACATTTTTCTAACAATGTTGTTTTTTAAGCACAAAAAATGATGCATTTTTCAAAAAGGAAACCTATATACATGAATTTTATTCACAGTAGTTTGATCAATTTTTCACCAATAATCAATTCATTTTAAGTTTTAGCCTATCACAGTTATGAAATTGAACTTGCCCTACTCTTGGCTGATTTAGGACACTTGGAGCCAATGAGTTATACAGAGCAATCAGCAGAATAATTTTCCAAACAACAGATTCATGAAGGTTTTATTCCTCTCTGTGATCTTATGCCTTATCATGCTTAGGGCAAAGAATGTATTGGTCATTGTGTCTTTTAGTATATATTAATATTGGCCACCCAGTAACTTTTGATTATTTTAGTACAATAGTATTTTTAATTCCCTCCACCTTGAGAACAAACTGAGAACAACTGAGTTGATCTTACCTTTCCTTGTTAATATATATATATATATATATTTCCAGTTTTAGAACTTCATTTATTTATTGTGTGTGCTTGTATATGCGAACATGGTGTATGTGTGGGAGTGTCAATTCTTTCCTCTATGATAAGGGTACGAGGATATGAGCAAGGTGATCAGACATGGCAGTAAACTGGCAGCAAGTCCCCTCATGTTTTGAGTCATTTTACCAGTTGGGTACTTTTTTTTTTAATGCAGCAACTTAGCAGGCATCTCTTTAAAGTCAGAAAAATGTGCCATATAACTCTGTTACCATTACTATGCATCGGAAATTCCACCATGGAAGTACCTTCTATGTCCTCTAGTAAGGTGGGCTGGTAGGAGTAGTTGGTGTCTTCCTCTCAGCTTTAGGAAAATCATATTAGTCTCAAGTTAAGACCATTACATCTGCATTACCACCCATCAGACAGGGTCTTCATCAAAATCCTTTTATTCCATTTCTTAATCCCTTTATCTCCTTGAATACAGGATTTAGCTCCATTCCGCTTCCTGGCGCTTTTTATTTTTCTCTTTAAAATTTACTTTTTGTAATTTGCCCCACTCAGATTGCTCTTTTGCATTATAAATCTTCATTAGAGTTACCACAAACAACCACAAGATGTGTTGAGATCTCTTCTGCCAATGAAATAAATTAATCCAAAGCTCTTTAGCCTCAGGCAGACTCTTCAGATGTGGGCTAACTGTAAACACTTTCTTCTCTAAAATATCACAAGAATGATCTCTAGGCAACATACTAAAATTCTCCTCTGAAACATTCTGAGTGAGACCCTGACAGTTCAAATAACCCTTATCACTTCTGTCTTTCATTAGCAGTACCCAAAACTTTCTACAGCATTTGAAACCCAAAGTACAAATGTCCAAATTCTTAAAAAAAAAAAAAAAAAATCTGGTCATGCTTGTCATGACAATACTTCAGTTCATGGTACCAGATTCTTTTTCAGTTAGGATTTTTATTGCTTGAAGAGATACTATGACCATATCAATAAAGAAAACATTTAATTGGGGTGGCTCACTTACAGTTTCAAAGGTTCAGTCCATTATGTTCATGACTGGGAGCGTGGCAGTGTGCAGGTAAATGTGGTCTTGGAGCTCAGAGTTCTCTGCCTTGCAGGTAACATAAAGTTGACTATGAGCTACACTGAAGGAAACTTGAACAAACAATATCTAAAAGCCTACTCTCACATTGACATAATTTTTCCAATAAGACCATTCCCACTCCAACAGAGCTACACTTCTTAATAGGGCTGCTCCCTATGAGATTATGGGGGCCAGTTATACAACTACCATAATAACCCACTAGAGAATAGTTATTGTCATTTGTACAAATATCATCCATTGGTGTTTCTAAGAGCAAGTCTACAGTTGTGTTCATTCACAAGCATTGGTTCATTCATCCCATTTCTACCATGCTTTAACAACTTGAATAATGATGAATGCCTAGAATATATTTTTTTACACTAATGCTACAGGGATACTGTAAGGGTGTAGTGTTCCACTACTGGTACTGATCACGCTGTGTCTGCTCTGTGGTGGTGTAAGGTAGACACTGATAAAACATATTACCACTGCACCATTATGGAGTATCTACTTTCATACTTCCTAGGATGGAATGGTTGATGATAATTTTGAGCAAATAATTAGTTAATAAGAATATAATATAGTATAAAACATAACAACAAATATAATAATATAATGAATAAATATTTATTTACAGGAAGATAAAATAATAACTCAATAATATATTTTATGTAACTCAAAATATTCAAATTAGAAATTGTAAATGTGATATGCTAATCGTTCTCATGGTTTTTATAATCAGGTAATTATTTTCCAGTGTACAATTCAAGAGCTCCAAATTCACTCAGTGTTAACATGAAGACATCTTGGGGTGGTTGTTACACACAACCATGATTTGGGGACTGATAGCAAGACAGCCTCTAGTTTTCTTTGTTTCTTTCATTCTTCCATCTTTCCTTTCTTCTTTCTTTCTTTTGCTCCAAATATCACTCTTACCAGAAGCAACTTATAGGAGGAACAAACTTTTAGAGTGTTTTATCAAGGGATTTCACAGTGGGAAATCAAATCGGAACTTGAAGCAGAAACCATGGAAGAACACTGCTTGTTACATCACTTGTCCATGCTTAACAGGATTTCTCATCCAGACTGTGACCTCCCGTCTAGAGATGGAATGGTATACAGTAGACTGGGCATTCTTGCATGAGGTAACAGTCCTTCTCTGACATGCCTAGTTGGGAGTCCCTCTTCAAGTGACTCAAAATAATGTCAAGTTGACAGTTAAAGCTAACTATGACAGCAGGTGACTGATTTTAAACATCTAACCATTTCTTGGGGTGATTTCTTCTTAAAATATGTGTCATAGATTACTTGTATCAGTGTCATCTTAGATACTTACAAAACTTAATGGAAGCCTTCTATTAAGGGACACTAATTAAGGGAAACTCTGAACTGAACCATAAAAATGTGCCATTTACCAAGCTAGGCAGGTGTTTCTTCTGTAGACGAATGATGGAAAAGTCAGCTCTTTGAAAATACTCTCTCCTAATAAACAGATGTTGTACAAATAGATAGCTCATGAAATCATTAACATCTCAGAGCCAAATCAATTCTCATCTCGATTTCTCATGAGAGTGAACACAGTGGGGAAAAATATGGAATACATCAGTGTCATAGTCTCAGAAACCATATTCTTCATTTTTCATTGTGGCTCCTCAAAGCAATATAATGTGTTGCTAGCTGTTCAGCTGTCAGAGATACATAATCTTTATAAAGACTGAGATGAATTGCAGTATCCACATAACACCCAGTATATCTATGAAAACCATGCCTTGCAGAATGGCAGGTGCTTAGGAAATATTTGATTCAAGAGTGAAGGCAACCTTCTCTTTACATTGTAAGTGTGAGTCATTTAGCCACAAATTGAACAAAATATGTGTCATGAGGGAACGTGTGAAATGAGAATAGATCATATCCACAAAGTCGTCACTTCGTCCAACTTTTCCCAAATGTTTGTATGTTTTCATGCTTTCCTTCTGAGGAAGAAAAATGAATGTGAAAATTTTACAGTTGTGAGATCTGTGTTTACTCTCACCAAAACATTCACATTCTAGAAGCAGATGCTGGAGCTGTGGAGACAGCTCAGGGGAAATAACCATTGCTGTGCAAGGACCAGAGTTTAAATATCTAAGACCCATATAAAGGTAAAAGTCCAGTGTGAGGGCAGGCACCTGTAATCCCAGTATGGAGTATGAAGAGACAAGAGAACTCCTTAGGAGTTCACTGGCCAGCTGGTCTCAATGAAAAGGCAAGGATCCAGGTTTAATAAGAAACCTTGTTTTTATTTAAAACTGAAATCCTAAAGTGAAGAAAATTAGTATCTGTAAAGTTCTCAGCCCTAAATAGCACATTTACACAACCCTCCGCCACCAGACTTGGGGGATATCACAAGTGGGCCAGAACAATGTAGAAACTGAATAATGGGAGGTGCGCTCTGAAATTCTGCTTGCTAGACAAGGCTTGGTGATTTCACCCATGAACCCACTGCAGATCAAGTAAACAAGATCAGTTAGTATTCTAGTAAGCAGGACCAATTGGACTCAGTCTGTTACTAACAGAAAAAAATGAGAGGCTATAAGGTGAGGAGAGAGATGTGTTTAGTATACCTGATGCAGATGGAAAGGGAGGAGTTGGGGTGCATATGATCAGGATGGTTTGCTTATATATTTGTAACTGTTAAAGAACAAGTAAAAGACATTCTGCTAAAAATATGACCTCTGTGTACCCCCACATGGGTAAACACATGTGCATACTTCTACAAAACCTACATAGAAATAAATACTCCACGAGACAGTCTTTAGCACTTGAAGCTTCCTTCACTGTTGTGATTACATTATGGTGATGGGAATGAGGGGAACTCCCATTATTTATTATTGTTGTTGTTGTTATAGAAAGAGTCACCTATGGTTTGTTCGCCTCTTTAAATGTGGCTCACCCCATTCACAGTTTCTCTTTCCAGAGATGCCACCCATCTTGGGTCCTTTTAAAATACTTTCTTTCAGAACACAATAGTTTCAGGTTCACGGGTGCTCTTTTTTTGGATTTATGGATTTAAGCAAAATTTTTCTGGTTTTCATGTACACTGTGTGTCTTGTCTTGGCACTGATCAGAATGGTATTCCAGCACAATGCACAGAGGAGGCTGGCACCAAAGGTAGTGTTGAAAACTGCAGTCTTCCTAAGCACAGTGTGGCTCTTTCTTTTGCACTTCTATTTTGCTTGGTAACTATAATCCATTCACAGAGCATAAAACTTGTCTAACTCTGGCCCTAAGCAACCGAGACTCCTTTTATGTAGAGAGAAGACCTTTGTTTTAGAGAAAAACAACAAGATTTTAACTATGGGATACATTTCTTAGAAACAATAGAATTAAATTCAGATCAGCTCTCCTCAGAGTTTCAATTCTGAACAAAGCTTATCAGAAACGGGCAGATGGGGACAGAAAAGGCTGTGAAATTTAATTGGATGGAAGTAAAATAGAACTCGGCGTGTACAGTCTTCTGATTTTTAAAAGACCCCAAATTAATTAACTCAGGGGAGTCTGAGCTAACAGGATCTTTGTTATAACTGAGAAAAAAAAATAAAATCATGAAAATACCCGGCAGCTAGGTATCCATATTTTGAATTTTATAACCTCAGAGACAAATTAGTGATCTGTGCAAGAAACCTTAATATAATGGGTAAAAGTGGCTTGTACAATTCTTTTATCACAAACTATCAGTCTTTTCTGTTAACTATTCATTTATCTTGTTATTGTGATGATGATGATGGTAGTGGTGGTGGTGGTGGTGTGTGTGTATAGACCAGAAGACAATTCTGAGTGTCATTTTTCAAGAACCATTCTCCTCTTTCTTTTTCTTGAGACAGAGTTTCTCATTATAACCTGGAACTTGCAAAGTAGCTTAAGCTATTTGGCTAATGAAGTCAGGTATCACACTGTCTTCTCCTCCCGAGAACTGGAATTTCAATTGTGTGCCACCATGCCCATGTTTTTCTGTAGGTAGACTTTGGAGATAGACCTCAAGTCCTCAGCCTTAGAAAGCAAGCACTCTAGAAACTGAGATATCATCCAAACATACTTTTCATTAAAAAGACAATATTAGATATGTGTGTGTGTGTTTTGCTTATCTGTATGTATATGAACCATTTGCAAGGGTGCATGCCTAATTGCCATGGAAGTCAAATGAGTCAGATTCCCTGAAGCTAGTGTTAAGGATTTTGAACAACCACAAGAGTGCTACAAACCAGACCAAGGTCCTCTGAAAGAGTGGTAAATGCCCTTAATTGCTAAAGCATCTTTCAAGCCTCACTACTGTTTATTTTTAAAACATTTATTTAATTTTTAGTTCCATTAACATTTAAAAGTAAGCATCTTGTTTCGTGATCATTGTTTTTTATAATGGAGAAGTAACAATTCAGGTATGTAATATTCAAACATAACAATATTCCTTTCATTATTTTATATTTCTAGAAGCACCTATTTCTAATAAAGTACTTGTTGTTGTTATAAAGTATATCTACAGATTTTAACAACTTTTCCTTTCTGTTTTTTCTCTTTATTGTTAGAGACATTGAACATCAAATTTTACATGCTAATATTTTAAGTTAAGCAAGATTATTTCCCCTCCACCTTTTTTTTTAATTGTCCGAATTCATGGTTCAGGAGAGATGTGTAGAACCAAGGTGTCAGTTATTCATGGTTTTGGCCCTTGGTCTTTCCAATGACTTCTGCTCAGTGTGTTAACTATATATATTTACTCAAGAATCAGCAGTTTAGTGCTGAAAGTTCATAACATCAGCACTTGGGAGGTAGTGACCAAAAGATCAGGAGTTCAAGGTCATTCTCAGCCATGCAAGCTAGTTTGAAGATAGTCTGGGATACACAAAACATTCTAGCCAACAAAACATAAACAAAAGAGAAACCTTAGTTTGGATTGAGCAGTCTGGTCTACGAAAAGACTCAGTCCTTACGTGACACAGTCCTAGTTATGTCGTCTCTACTGTGTAGAATTCAGGAAGGGCAAAAGCCATGAAAGTGCCCCTATGGGTCCTTATCCACCAGGAACTATCAAGCATGACTCATGCTCTCTATGTATTTCAATATCCCTTTAAGGGCTGTGGTCGCTTGACTGAAAAGTAACTATAGACAAAAGTACGTACATTTGTTAGCAATTATATGTATGAATCGAGGTACATGTAGACATGTTCCTTCCATTTTAAACCAGCAGGAGAGTGAGAGGTATCTTCAAAATATATGATTCATGTAAAATAAATTAGGCATTTGGTCATGAACTAAGATGAGGCTGAGTATAACTAACATGATGGCAATAGACTTTGACATAATTTTAAAAGGCATGTTATACTAAAATTCATCAAATGTACAGAAAATGTGACAAAAATCTTAAGTTTTAATACTAAAAATGAAAATAGACTTTCAGGTAAAAGTATTTTCAAGTGCTATAAAATCAATAAGTCAACTCTGAAATAATGTTTTGAATAAATGTCAGAAATTATTTATTGATTTGTTTTTTTTTTCCTGCCCATTCCTGCTTACTTTTAAGTTGCTTTCAAAATCATTTGTTTGGTTCACATTGTTGGCCAGAGGGGTAAAAAGTGCAAAACCAGACAGTTCTCTTTACTGTGGTATTTTAAATTTCATTTATTTTCCCTATATTTCCCTCCCAAATGTCTATGGTATCGTCAGCCTTCATCATGAGAAGCCCTCAAGTAGCTGTGGTATCTGTTGTATACACTCCTCCTGTTAGCTATTCTCTCAGGCAGAACAACTGAATGGCATGATAACAGCAGGAAGCAAGGCCTTCATTAAAACTACATTAATGGTCTCCATATTTCGCTGTCATTGGTAGTTTTCTTATTGTTCCATTTGCATCCTTGTGTGACAAATATTTAATATTCACCATGAACACAGTACTCTGAGATACAGTTAGGAAGTATATGCACCAGGAACCCTTATTAATAAATTATGGCAAAATGCATCATCTGGTGTAAGAGGTTCTTCTGTTCATGTGTTGCTTTCATTGGTTAATGAAAAAAAAAAAAAAAAAACTACTTTGGGCCTGATAGGGCAGAACTTAGGTAGGCAGAGAAGACAGAACTGAATTCTGGGAGGAAGAGATAGAGAGAGCCGCCGGGGAGCCTCCAGAGTCAGACATGCTGAATCTTTCCTCGTAAGCCACCAGCACCTGGCAATACACAGATTAATAGAAATTAAGATGTAAGAATTAACCAATAAGAAACTAGAGCTAATGGGCCAACCAGTGCTTTAATGAATACAGTTTCTGTGTGGTTATTTCGGGTGTGAGCTAGCCAGGATCCTAAGACAAACAAGCAGCCTCTCCCTTGCAACAATCATCTGCATGTATTTTTCCACATAAAGTACATAGTTCAGAAAACTAGGGGTTCTGGAGTGCTTCAAAATCCAGACAGCCTTGAAATCTCTTCAGACTAATCTTTGAGGGATTTTTTTTTTCAAGACTGAGATATTTCATCACTAAATTTTCATTGGGAAAGGACAAATGCTTGGTACAAGAAGTTCCAAGTCCTTTTTAAGAACTGTTAAACTGCCCTTGTGGAATAAACATTTTGACTGGAGAGATCCGGATGGTTTGAAATAATGCTCAACTTCTCCCTACCAGTCTCCTCTTCCAATCTTTTGCCTTACCTCTTGATACCCATCATGCATTGGTCCTGCGTTAGTGTACCAAAGAATACTCTTTTTGTTCATGTGAGCATCAAAGCAGACATGAGGGAAGACATCTGTACATGTGGCCCACCTGAATCTTCCATACCAGAGAAATGTATACACTGGGTCTGGCTTCCTTCTTTGTTCTGAAATGTACAAGAAGCCTCAGTCTTTTATTAGGAGCCATGTCTATGGCTACGAGGTGGGGGCAGAGAATGCACTACAAGTACTTTTAATTTAATTTAACCTTATAAGCTGTGGATGTGTGTGTTTGAAGGTATGTTATTCTAGGCTTGCACCTGTAGATGACAAAGTTTGACATCAAAATAACTTTCTTCTATCTCTGTGCACCTTAGTTTTTGACACAGGGCCTCACAGTCAACCCAAAGCTGACTATTTGCTTCAGGCTTCCTCTTGTTTTTATTATCCTAAACTGGAGTCACAGTATCATGTGCTGATCATGTTTTTACATGGATTCTGGGGATCAGAAATCATGTCCTCACACTTGCATAGCAAGCACTTGGCACACTGAATGATTTCTCAGGTTCTTGGCTTCCCCCGCCCTTTTAGAAAGAGGGACAGAAGACAGAGTAAGGAGGACTGTGCACGGGGAAAAGCTTGATTGGACTAATGCGTTTAGGCTACGGTGGTGATTGCTGATATCTGCACACTGTGCCCAAGAAGAAGCCGCCAGGGTTTGCCTCTGGAAGCCAGGGCAGCAAGTAAGCCATAGCACAACACAGAAGAGCCTTTATTTCACAGAAAGCAACTAATAAACTCCCACAACAGAAGCCCGTTTGATGGAAAAAGACAGAGAGAATGTGTCGGGAGCAGAAAAAAATTTACAAAGATTTCAAACTGAAATTTAGTAATAGAGAGCTAATGTACTGAAAAAATAAGCTTACTGCTAACTGTAAAGACACAGCCAAGAAGGAGAGGGAATTAGTGCCAGGTTAATACATAAATCAAAATTTTGCAATTATGCAAATGAGAAAAGCAAAGACTTTACTTCACTTCCATCTGATTCCAGAATAAAGGCCCTAATTTTGATGAATATATGAAATGATTTTAAGAAAGGGAGATGATGAAGTGCAGCAAACTGGAGATATCAATCTTCTTCTGAGAAAGAAAGATGATTAAATTTTACACACGGATATAATATATGTATTTAAAACATGTATATGAATACATATGCTGCTATAAATATCTTCTAAATTATAATTTATGTATTGAAAACATAACCTTCATTTTTATAACCCATTGTACTTTTTATAACATCTTCTGCCCAAGTCGATGTAGATAAGGTTCAGGGCATTAGTTCAGTCTTAATATACTTAGCGGCTTGCTTGGCTAAATCAAGGATTGCTGTTTGAAAAATTGTGAAGCATGGGACTAAGAGATGACTGATGGCTGAATACAGAACGTGTGCTGCTCTTGCATAGGACTGGAGTTCATATCCACACTCATATCTCACAATAGAGCACCAGGATCCTCTTCGGTTCTCCTTGTGCACTTGCACAGAGGTGGCACATACACGCTCACACACGCACGCACATACTAAAAATAAACCTTCAAAAATATAGTGCATTTAGTCACATTAAATTTATAATTTTGGAAATACAAGATTATACATTGCTTTGACAAGCAAGTTTGTGCAAAAAGTGAAGGGTACTCAGGGTTTACATTAATTTAAAGCTTAGTTTCACAAAAAAAGATAGAAAGCTACATATGGAGGCGAAAGGCACTTTTAAATTCACAATATAAGGCAATGGGCAACTGAGTTTGGCATGCAACTCATGGACACTTATTGTATGCTCTTTGATGGCAGACCATTCCATTTTCTTTATCTAGTTTATCTAGTTTTTCCCTTCAGATTTAAGGATTGAGAGCCATGTTTCCTAACTTTTAACATAAGGACAAACAGATGGGTGGGTGGTGAGAATTTTGGAAGGCAAACCACGTTGATGCCAAATATATTGAAAAACCACAGAAAACACAGACAAAATTGTACAAAGCAAGTGCTTAAAAGCTGGAGATACTTTGGAAAAAGGAAGGCCTAAGAATGTATTTTTAGGATAACTGACACAATAGCTTCTAAAATGGTATGCGGTGTGTTACAAGATGAAGCCACTCACTGAGCAAAATGGAGAATCTGGTCAGAGGAGAGATTTGAACCAAAGAGTCTGGTACCAGCTAAGCTATAGGACTTCTATATACTGATTACTGTTGACAGCAGATGAAGCAGCATTCTGACCCTACAAGTGAGTCTCATGAGAACTAACCAATTAAGATTCACTTTCTCCCTTTTCTTTCTTAAACTACCACTTAAATGGAGGTGAGAAAGAACCCTGAAGGAACTGGCAAATGTTGGGTAAGTCCTGTCTATCTGAGCTTCACTTCCAATCTCATTTAGTTGTTTATACATATATCACTTATTATTTTAATATAAGGGCTAGGTAAAGTTGCCAGGCTGATCTTGGACATGAAAGTTCTCCTGCCTTACTGTCCCTAGCTCCTGGAAATATAAGAGCACACTACCAGCTCCACCTCATCTAATTACTCAACCATCTTTCTTTTACGATGTTGCCTTTGTTGCTACAGAACACAAAATCACATGTTGTGACCTTTAAAACAAAATTTGATTTATTTTAACTCTGTTACACCATTGCCTTTCCATTTAGACTTTAAGGATTAACATACAATAGTATCACTGCAATTGACTCAAAAAAAAAAAAAAAAAAAACCTCATGGACTCAAGGATCATTTGCTAGGATTCGTGTTGATAAAGCAGATACTAACAAATTCTAAGAGCCAAAATTGTGTACTGATTCAATGTGAAACTCAATCTCTGGGACTCTTTCTTCTGAACACGTATGCTCAGCTTCCCTTCCTTGTGTCTTGGCTTCTATCATTATCCATATGCTGCTGACTTCTGATATATATTATATAATTTATATTTATATAGTTTCCAGACTTTTTCTCCAAATATCTTACAGAGTTATCTCCCTTTGTCTTAAATGCATTCCATTTTCCCATCTCTCACAGAAAATTCACAGAGTTATCATCAAATGCATTATTTCTATAAATGGTTTACCATCTACTAATCCTGTGAATTGTATCAATGTAGTCCAAACATGATCACTTCTGACAAGGCTACAGTAAAGCACCGTTGTTTTTCGGTGACACAGTTACTATACAATGTGGGGTTTGATGGTTTCTTAAATGGATAGTTTGACTTTTAGCAGCCTTTCATATATTCTTGAAAATGTTACATTTTCAACACGGCCTGTACCATTCTTCTTCTCACAGCTACAGTGGGAAGATGTGTCAATGCATTCTCTAATTCCACAGGGCTGGCTCCTTTGCCAGCTCTCTGCACCCTCCTCTTTCACAATCTCCTCTGACCCACTTCAGCCTTTATATCACCCTATGACATAGTCATACGGCATCTGAACATGATGTCTTTTACATGGATGTCCTTTTGGGGAAATACCCACTTGGCAGTTTCTTCAGTGCCTTCGAGCTGTGGTACAATGGAGGTGTTTGATGGCTACTACATGTCACACTTGTCACAGAAACAGCAATCTATTCCTCTTACTTGGCTAGGCTTCATCTGTAGTGATTATTGCCATCTAGGATATGTTAGATACACACAAACACATAAGCATACTATGTCATAATTATTATAAAATTCAAAATTTTCTCATTCACAAAATCACTTTAGTCTTATATTCAGTGGTCTTGACTCTCCTTGTTACTCACATGAGTTACTTAGAACTGTGAAAAATCTAAAGCACCCAAGAAGCTAGATGGACTTTCTCTGCATATTTTAGCTGTCTTGTAATGAAGAGGTGTCCTTTTCATAGCCTATTTGTAATATTCTTTTTCTTGCAATTTTGGTAATGCTGGTGTTTACAATGGCTTGTAAGTGTAGTGTTCCAAACTTAAAGAAAGCTGTGACATGTCTTTCAAAGAAAATATGTGTGTTGAATGAAATTCTATCAGGCCTGAATTACCAAACAGTGAGCTATGAGCTCATTAGTAGGGGGAAATGATAGACTTTACACAGATAAACTTGTGAATCCAAGTGATAAATACCCACTGATTGACAAAAGTTGAGTAAACTGAGGCTTTCAGCTCTGTATTTTTATCATAGAACCAATGGTTTCGATTGTATAAACTCCATCAAAGCTGAGCACAGCAGCACATCCTGTAGTCACAGGGAAGGGAGAGAATACAGGAGGATTGTGGGGACTTAACCACCCAGTCCTTCTCAGTGAGGTGATGCAGGAGGATCGTGGGGACTTAACCACCCAGTCCTTCTCAGTGAGGTGGGTGGTGACTTCCACTCTACACATGAGTGTAGCACAATCCTAATTAGTCTTATTAAAGAAAACCCTCAAATCAAATATCAGGGGGTGAAAGGTGAAAGATCAGAGAAGCAGAGCAGCCAGCCACTAGAGTTCTCACCTCTCCAAATGCTCAAACCAAAGGAACAAGGTCCTGTCTCTAGGAATCGTCACAGTGAATGTTTGAGCTTTGTCTCCTTTGCCTTATATTCCTCTTTCCATTCAGCCATATCCCTTTTTTGTTTCCATCTCCCTAGTGCTGGAATTAAAGGTGTGCGCCACCACTGCCTGGCCTCTATGGATGACTAGTGTCTAGCTATGCACTCCAATCATCAGGCAAGCTTTATTTGTTAAAGCAGGAAAAAAATAATATTACTGCACATTAGCCCATCTTTAAAAAAAAGATGGGGACTTATGGGGAAAGACAATTGGTGTGAACCTCTGACTTCCTCAGACTTGATTTCTTCTCTAAGTTAAATGTGAACCTTGCGAAGAGCAGCCATTTTACATTGTAACATAACTATGTCTTTCATTTTTTCTATTTCAGTTATATGCTGCAGACACTGGACATAAGTTGATGCTGAGGTCACATAGCACCAATTACTATTTTATTAAAGAGGCTTAGGCTTCCTAACCATCTCCATTCTATTCATTCTGAAGCTAGTGGATAGCTTTATGACAGCTGAAATGACTGAATTAGATTAATGAATGAATAAATGAGTAAAGTAACAAGTAAACTTCAGTTCTATTGAATGCTAACCTAAATTCATCTTCATTGGTCACATATAATCTGGTGAAACTAGTTGTGTGCCAACGTAGAATATACAGGTTTGTTATTATTATTATAATTACAAAATAAATTATAAGATTTCTATTTAGAAGCCAGATTGATGACCAAGGCTAACAACTGTCACCGTACTTGCAAAGAACCTGAGTGATTTTGGTTTACAGTGCCCAATTTGGTTGAATCACATCTGCCTTTAACACCAGCTCCAAGGGACACTGTACTTCTGGATTCTGTGAGTACATGACTTCAGGTGCGTAAATGCCACCTCACACATACTCAAATACAGAACTGATGTGGGAATCTTCTGTTTTGTGCTGATTTCATTGGTTAAATAAAGAAACTGCCTTGGTCCTTTAATAGGACAGAAAATTAGGTAGGCGGAGTAAACAAAACAGAATGCTGGGAGAAAGAAGCCGAGTCAGGTAGTCGCCATGATTCTCCCACCCGACACAGATGCAGGTTAAGATCTTTCCTGGTAAGCCACACCTCGTGTGGCTACACAGATTATTAAAAATGGGTTAATTGAGATGTGAGAGTTAGCCAATAAGAGGCTGGAACTAATGGGCCAGGCAGTGTTCAAAAGAATACAGTTTCCGTGTAATTATTTTGGGTAAAGCTAGCCGGGTGGCGGGAAGCAGCCCGCTGCTCCTTACTACACAGAACTAAAAGCAAAACAAATTGTTTATATTTCATTTTTAATTATTGTGCATGTGTGATGTATATTGTCAATATAAAAATCAGATTGAACATATATAGTTATTCAGAGAACACGTTTATAGAGTCAGTTCTCTCCTACTTTTGAACTCTTGTCATCAGGTTTGTGTGACAACTGTCTTTATCCATTGGAAAATCGTGCTGGCATCATGAGGATTATTATTATGATGATGATGTGGGATTTCCCTCCATATGCTGTGATTACTATTGATAAATAAAGGAACTGCTTTGGAACTACAGCAGAGCTATTGGGAAATAGAGCTAGGTAAGGAAAATTAATCTGAATCCTGGGAGAAAGGAGGCATAGTCAGGAGAATCCATGTAGTTCCACCAGAGACTGATGCCAGAATGTTATCCGGTAAGCCACAGCCACATGGTGATGCACAAATTTATGGAGATGGGTTAAATTAAGATGTAAGAATTAGCCAATAAGAAGCTAGAGCTAATGGGCCAAGTAGTGATTTAAATAATACAGTTTCTGTGTGATTATTTTGGGGCTAAATGGCCGAGAACTTACTAGCAGCCTCCTTTCAATATTATTTTGCTGCTGTTGTTGAACTATAATACAAAATATATTCACGCAAATATTAAACTATACAAAAAGGAGCCTGATTAAATAGATGTTAGATGGAGGATATAGAATCACAGAATATAGAATTTAATCCTGTTTCAGGATACATTTATCTGTACTTTAGCAGACATTGTTTTAACACATCTTTTTCTCCCACTTTTCCATATCCTCAAAGGAAACAGACAACACTATGAATCTAAAAGCAGTTTGACAGTGACTAAATATTGTGTCACATTAAAATCACGAGTAACCATCTTGGATTATTAAGGAACTTTGTAGAGGCATGTTGTGGAAGCAATATGCTGATTGTTATAATAAGAAGTCCTGTAGAATCCAGGACACACACAGAAATGAGCATCTCTCAAACATTAACATTGCATTTTCCTTGGGCTAATGGGATTGATTTTAAACACAGTCCTTACCTGACAGCTCTATTAGCCTTTTCTTGTTGTTGCTTCTTTCTTCTTTCTAGAAAATGAGTAGGACTAGTATAAGAGTAAAATCAAATAAAGAAAGGACATTGACCTGATGACAGCTGGACCACTGTGACAGAGAGCCTTGTACTTCAACGTGGAGATCTGGTTCCCTCTCATGAGGCCAGCTGAGCTGACACTTTGACTTAACTGTTTCTTTGGGGAGTAAGAGCTGATCGTGGCTTATGATTTGTGTTGATTTTCAATAAACTTACTGCCAGGGGTATTTAAGCCAAAACATCTGCCTGACAACTTTATTGGCACCAGAGTATGTGACAGCCATAATAAAGGAGAGTACAGTTTCCTTCTATGGAGAGGCCTCTCTTCTTTGGTGAATGGATATCTGAGCTGTATATCAGCTTTGCCAAGCAGAATTGTGAGCAATTCACACAAACGCACACACACACACCACAACACAACATAACAACAATGACAATAAACCCATTTACTCACTTATGTGTTCCTTGCCATGTTATTTGTTAGTGCTTTATTCTTTTTATTTCTAGGTCAACCATATTGTTTAAATATTGTTTGTTTGTTTTAACTGAATAAAATTACATAAAATTAACACATGTGGGGTTTTTCTAACAGGAAGACAGAGGAGAGAGGTACACACACAAAGAATAAAAGATGAGTCAAAAGAGGACAAGAGAAATGGAAGAAATAAACACAGTTAAGAAGTTTTTTTGAGATATTTGAGGCTTCATATTTTATACAATGTTTTATAAAAATTATGGTTATACCTATTGTTTTGTTGATATGTATACACACAACTTTCTGACTAAATCAAAGTATATTAAATAAATGATTTATTGTTAAGTTAAGTAGCCACACAAACCCATTTCAGGAAAAACTCAATAGAGCAGCCACAGCAATGTTGAGACTAAGATTTCCCCTGAATATTAGACTGATTTAACACAAAAAACAAAATTAAGTCAAAGTAATAGATTGGTTAAACTTCAAATCACCCTTGAGTGAATCACATTACTGAATTTTGATCAGATACCATAACCACTTCATTGTTCTTTATCTCCTTTCATTTTACTTTATAATGAACAGATATTTGACAACTTTTAATCTAAGGTGTTGAGAATCACAGTTTCAATTAATTGTTTCCTAGGGCTGGAGCAATGGACACCATTGACTCACTCTTATTTGTGAAGTTAGCAGTTCTTTCTCATTGAATTCATAAAATAGTAAATCCTTTCTATGAAGAGAGGCTAAATAATAACTATTACTTTATTATATGAATGTATTCAAGGTTTTCACAACTAGACATTGACTGCTAAGTAGTCTCCTAGCATTATTTTTGCTTATGCAAATAAGATTAAAATGTTTGCATTATATATGTTGCATTATATATATAATGCAAACATTTTAATGCAAACACACTTTATATGTGTATGTATATGTATATATACATATGTATATATGTATATGTGTATATATATATATATATATATATAGTGTGTGTGTGTGTGTGTACGTGGGGGGCACACATGCGCTCATTTCTGCAGATACTCAGGGAGATCAACAAAGGGTGTCAGGTTTCCTGGAGCTAGAACTACCGGGCATTGTTATCCTCCCAAAGTTTTTATGTGGAAGTGAACTCAGGTCTTCTGCAGAATCAATATAAGTTCTTAATACTTTAGCCATCACTCTAGCCCCTATACTTTACTTTTGGAAACGAGAGTAAAGTGGGAAACAGAGGCAACAGGAGTAATTTAAGTAACTGATGCTTGGAGAAAATCACAAATTAAAAACTCTGATCAGTTTTTCTTCCAAACATGGAAAATATGAAGCAGTTTCTTCTGTCGCAGAGCTGATGTCGTCTGTGGGTGAGGCCATCCATTATCTGCTGTCCAGAAGCATACTGCTTTTATTTTGTATCTCGGGGCATTCATTGGCAATTGGTTTAACTTTAGTTTGATAGACTATCTTTCATAATGGATGGAATACTTTCACACCTAAAATTATGATTCAGCTTGTATAGAAAACTCTTATAACAATCAAAAACTATTTAAACTACAACTAGATTCTTTATACAAATGTACTAGGTATGTTAAATGTACATAAGCATTTTTGGAACATATAGTAAAATAGATAAGATTGTCTTTATCAGATTTGTCTACAGATAAGTTAATGATGAATGTCTACTATTTTTGGACCAATGTGTCATATATGTAGTTTTAAATTAAGTCATGTTTGTGTTTCAAAATTGACTCACAAAGATACCTATTTCTTTGAGAGATTACCACATTATGTCATGCTCTTATAACACTCAAATTTAAATATTTTTAAAATATTCACTCCTCTGGAAAAAACTAATTAATTTCAGTGTATTTGTTGTGCAATTTTCCAAAGTTTTACTTGATGTAAGGAGTTTAGGGTGCTGAGAATGACATGGCACTTCTCTAATCCCAGGACACAGAAAGCAGATGTAGAACATTGCATACTTGTTGGCAGCATCCACTTTGCAGGAAGCCCCAGAGCTTTAAACTAGCCCTCCTCCCTCCAAAACTAGGAAGAAATATAGGCAATTCAGAATTTACTGAACAGTCCCAGTTTGCACTTATTTCTTCCAAATATGCTTAAATTTCTTTTGAGTTGTGTATGTGTGTGTGTATATATATATATATTTGTGTATACAGTATATGTGTTTATATACATGTTTTTATATAAACATGGGTTAATCTGTCTATAGGTTTACTTTGTCTTTTTAATAAAACATGACTTTTCTGCCATATTTTTACCATCAAAATTTTTCTCAAGTTTTTACTATGCAAAGAAAAATATATTTTATTGTATCAGTATATTTTATTTCCTTATAGAGCAATAATGACTTTTTTAGTATAAACATAACCAAAGTTTTAATAAAAGCAATGGCATCTTTATTTAAAGCTGAAAAAGGTATTCAGGGAATTTTTGCACAAATGGAAAAGGCTCATAGACTGCAGAGCTCATGAATGGACTCGTAAGGCACACGAAGACCTTCCTCTCACTTGTTATGCTCGGTTATATGGCCTCCAACAGACAAGTCTATACTTCAAGGTTGGGGAAACTATCTCCTGAAGGAAATGGGTGACCAGAATCGGGCCTTGTCATTGGCTGCTTGAGGGCTGTCTATGCTTCCTGTCCACCATAAGATGAACAGCTCTCAGGATCATCGTGCTCTGTCTTGTTTCAGTCTCTAAAACAGAAACAAGTGGCCAAGGACTACTCCCTGACACCATGAGACAAGTTTCTCCTTTGTTTAGCTGTCTCTGTCAGGTGGTGGGTCATCGTGACAGGAGATGTAACTGATGAGGTAGTTGTGCTTGCATTGTTCAGCCTCTGGTACTTTTTCCAGATGATACTGTCTAGATATTCACTAACCGTAAATGATAGGTGTGGATAATAGTATAGTGTACTAGCTTCACTGAGGGTCTTTTATCATTAACTGAGGTCACTTTTCTTATGTGTACTCAAAATATGTGGAAAAGTGTTAAGATGAAAATAAATACAGAGGATCTGTGGTAATGGGGCCCTGGAGTCTGGGGGGCATGGCTGAGTTGGTAATAGAACTTGCTGTTCAGACAGGAAGACCTGAGTCTAAACTAAAAACACACATATAAAAGCCAAACCTGGTTGCATAAGATAGATACAAAATGAGAAGAAAAGGAAAGGTGGCTTCTGGCAGCTGGATACACAGTGATCCTTGCTAAGAGTGACCATGTGATATTCAGAGAGAGACTCTGTCTTGGAGTAAGGCAGAGAATTATAGAGAGATACCCAATGTCTACCTCTGGTCTTTACAGGCATATGTACATTACAATCATAAGTACACACATCTTACACATGAATACACACAGTTAAGAAACAACACAGAAAAATGTAGACACAAAATAAAACACATAAATATGTAAGCAAAATTACCTGAAGCAGGAGCCATACATTGAGTTTAATAGGAAAAAAGTCATGAGCCCAGTTAAAATAAGCATTATTTTAATAGCTCTTGGGGAAAAAGCCAGAAGGATAATGGGAAAAAAAATGACTGAATAAAATTTAAAATACAATGGAAAGACTGGAAACTACTGTTACAGTTTAAA
This sequence comes from Chionomys nivalis, assembly GCF_950005125.1. NCBI lineage: Eukaryota > Metazoa > Chordata > Mammalia > Rodentia > Cricetidae > Chionomys > Chionomys nivalis. The sequence goes on from NC_080086.1 coordinate 70,888,672, forward strand.
ATCTAATTTATATTTAGTTTGGATTATTGTTACCTTTTTGTACCATACTCTCCAAATTATGTTTCAACAGAAAGTTTTATAATTATATGATTGTCATGATAAAGCTTATTTAAATATTATTTCTATTTTCTATCCAACTGTGAAAATGTATAGTATGATTGAACATTTTAATGCAGGTTTCCCCCTTAGGAAACAATAAAATGATGGTTTACTTTAATTGGTAAATTCATAGATAATGTGTTCTATTTCCCATCAGGAGGTACATGCAAACATGCGTATATTTTAGCAGGCAGAGAACAACCTTGGGTGCCTGCAACTATTGTCTTTGGGAGGCAAGTTCTCTTAGTGGCCTGGAGCTCACTATATAGGCAAGACTAGCTGGTCCATTAAGCTCCAGGAATCTTCCTTCTTCTACTTCCCTAGCACTGGAATTTTCAGTGCCTGTCACCATCCATATTTTTTTTTTTCACATGGGTTCTAGGGATCAGTCTCAGGTCTATGTGCTTACAAGATAAAAAATTTACTGAATGAACTGTGTTGTGAGTCCAAAAGATACTGTTCTTTAAAGACATAAAAGTAAGTGTTAGAATGTATAGTAAAATGAGTATCTGAGGGCATTTCTCTCGCTTCTCTTCCCAATGAATGATGTACGTTTTATTGCATGCATGTACATGATCAAATGGATAATAAATGTTAAGCTTTGCAGGCTGAGCTATTAGGCATTCCAAAGTTCTGCCAACACAGGGAATGGGTAATGGGATCCATAGCAGGAGATATAAAGAGACCCAGAGTATAAATCACATAATGCTTTCATTGGTCTGTTGGGAATTCTAGAAGATTCTAGCAGCAGTCCAATTGTAGATTAGTGGAAATAAATTTAAGAAATTGATAGAAAACAAAAGCAAAAATTGAAGTTCTTCTGAACATTCTGAGTGACAGAGGGGAAGTACACTCTAGGACTCCACCAATGTCTTTCTGTATTAGAACAACACATCCTGAAGATAGGAAACGCCAAACTCTGGTTTGTTTCAGCATGGACTCTACTCTGTAATGATGACTTCTTATTTCAGACTCTTTCATGAGTGTAGAGAGTAAAATTCTGGTTCCTTCACCTGTATTCTCAAAAGAGAATTTATTTTGAAATACATATTTACTAGTATGGTTTAGTTATGTTTTTATTTTATTTACAAGTATGTGTATGTGGGTATGTCTATGTGTGAGCAAATGGTTATGAGTGCAGATACCTGTGGAGGTCAGAAGAGTCCGTGTAGTTCTCTAGATCTGGACTATTAGGTGGTCATAAACTACCTTGTATGGAATCGAAGAACTTTACTGGGGTACTCTGCAAAAGCAATAAGTACTCTTAAGTTCTGAACCATCTTTCTAGCCTACCAGTTTCCTTTCTGCTCCTGTGCTAATAGCCTCTGACCAAACATTTCTCTGTGGAGGAATGTGTTTAATTTGGTTTATACTTTCATGTCACACTGCATTACAGAGAGAAATCGAAGCAGGAATCCAGATGCAGGAATCTAAAGCATAAACCATGTAATAACTGCTGCTTGCCAGTAATCTCACATTATTATGTTTATCTAGCTTTCTTATACTGCTTGGCACAACTTGCCCAGAGAGTGGGGATAGCCATGATAGGCTGGAACTCGTTACATAAATGAACAATCAAGAAAATTCCCCCAACAGAAATGTCCACATGGAAACCTGATTTGCCCAATCCAAAAATTGAGATTCCTTTTTCAGGTGGCACAAAGCTATGACAAGTTCACAGATAAAGCTACCTAGGACACCAATATCATATACCATTTGAAGCAATGCCTCCTATACCCTTTCAAGATATTACAAAGCAAGAACTGTTAAGAATCTTTTACGAATGCAGGCAATCTCATTGTAAATTGTTCCCCCTTTCAAGGTGGCATAGTTTCTGAATTGTGTGACCACTTACAGTTCAGCCTTGCTTCTCACAAACCTGAGCTCTCACTAACATACTTGGTGTCTTTTCAATATTTTTCTTCCTTTGTTTCTATCTCACCTATTATCACAATCAAAACACATCTCAAACTATTTATAGAGTATTGTTTTTTAAAGTTATAAATGCAAAATAGATCTGAGATGAGGATGTTATTTGTATGTAAAGGGATGCATTTGTGTATGTGTGTGCAAATCTGCATATATAAATGTGTACATGGATGTAAGAAAAAACTTTGGTTGCTGTTCTTTTCGCTTTTAGTTTTTGTTGAGATGGGCTGTCTCCTTGAACTTGACACCTAGAACTTGAGCCCACATGTCAAGGATTCTGCCAAGGGAACTTTCAGGAACTTGACTGTCTCTGTCTAACTTGTTCTGACTGTGAGTAGACCCAGCTTTTCACACCATCAGTGAGTAAATGCACTCACTTCACCACACCCAGATTTTCAGACGATCAGTGGGTAGATGTACATACTCCATCATGCCCGGATTTTCATACCATCAGTGTATAGATGTACACATGTCACCTAGTTCAGCTTTATTGTGGAATCTGGAGTTCAAGTTCAGGTCCTCATGTTTGCAAATAAAAATCATTTACCTCCTGATCCACTTTCCCAGTCAAGGAATGCTATTTTTAATTTTCACAATTATAATTTTGTGCTTCTCTTTGGGAGTTATGTGTATGTATGTGACAGCAGGTGTTTATGTGTACTATACATGTGTTGGCACCACAGATACATCCGATTACCTGTAATTAAGTCACTGATGCATCTGATCCTCTGGAAATGATGGTGAAAGAAGTTGTGAACCACCTGATGCATCAGCTAACAACTGAATCCAGGTTTTCGTCAAGGGAAATTTCTTTACCTAACCTCTGAGCCATCTCTCCAGCTCCACAAAAGTTTCACTGTGCCTTAGGACAGAGTATCATAACTGAAATAAATGTCTCCTATCCAGTTTCTTTATTAAATTATTAGCATTTGCATGAACTCCATAAAATATGTAGCTAGAAAGTGGTGGTGCACACCTTCAATCCCAGGACCAAGCAGAAGGCAAAGGCAGATCTCTGGGAGTTTATTCACTCGTGCATTGTTTTAAATATCTTCATCTTCCTTTTTTTTTTTTTTTTTTTCTTTTTTTCTTTTTTTCTTTTTCGTGTGTCAAGACAGGGTTTCTCTGTGTAACAGCCCTAGCTGTCCTGGAACTAGCTTAAGTAGACCAGACTGACCTTGAATTTACAGAGACCTGCCTACCTTTGCCTCCTGAGTGCTGGGATTAAAGTTGTGTGCTACCACCGCCTGGCCCTTTTGTATCTCTTAAGGAGAGAAATTTTGAGTTCATAGACTAGTCAATCATAATCAACCTTCACACTTTGTTTGCTCCATGAATGTGTTTCTGAGAGTGATTTGTCTGTGTGCATACACTGGCATATGCAAAGGAGCCGCTTTCCTGGAAAACTATCTACATTTTCAATTAAATAAAATGAAGCACTCTTTTCTCATCACCTCAGAGAAAATTACTTCTACAGAGCTGTGTCTGATGTGAACCATAGTGTATATTCTAATTGTCACATAGAATTTATGATTCTTATCATTTTGAATAATAAAAATTAAATATAATTATCTTGATCCTTCCTCTGTGGTAAGGAATCTTTATGTAATGCAGCATATATTTTTTATATGAGGACTTTTCTGTCTGTTAAGTCACTTACCCCTTGTTGAAATTTTCAGTCTATTTTCTCTTCTCTTCCCATCCCTCCCTTCTCTCCTTCCAGTCACTCCTCCTCCATCCCCCACCCACTCCTCCTATTGTCTTCAGAAAAGAGCGAATCTCCCATGTATACCAGCCATCCATCGCCTATCAATTTGCAGTAAAACTAGGTACCTCCTTTCCTATTAGAATGGAGGAGACAACCCAGTAGGAGAAAAGGGTCCCAAAAGCAGGTCACATAGTCAGAAGACAGCCGCTGCCCCCACTGTTAGGAGTCCCACAAGAAGACTAAGCTACACAACTATAACATGTGCTGAGGGAAAATTTTATGAGATAAAATCTGAGAGTCCCTTAACATTCTTTGTAACTCTTGTCATAAGACAGAGAAAGTCTGGCACTCTAGAAATGAATATTTTTCCCTGTTAACAGAGGAAAACTGACAAAAAGAGGATGAAATAGAAAGTCCGTTTTGCAAAAGCGTTAGAAGTTTTAAAACATAAAATCCTTGGGGTTTACTGGACAGTGAATCTTAGCAGGATGCTAATCTGTCCAGACTCCTAAACAAAGAGGACTAACAGTCAGGAGACCTTAACAGGGAAAGCTGTGTGACCTGCATTAAGCACAGAATGAGCAGCCATTCTGTGAATCCACAGGAGCCACTATGGTTCAGGGTTAGAGAAGAGCCGTGTCAATTCTTCATGTTGGTTCCTGTTCTCTCATGTCCATGGCTCTTCAGACCTTCCTAGAACAACTATGCATTTGATGTTCTCACAAAGCCTCTGAATATTTGGTTTTCCAATAATCAAGAAACTGGTGAAAACTAATGTCCAGGAGGGAAAATGCATGCTTCCATTTTAATTCATACTGTCCAACTGATATCATTTTCTGTTGAGATCTAAAGTCATCTGTACCCTTAGCCTACATTGGCAATTGGTAAAGATACCACAACCACCCAGTTAGCCAAAGTAAACTTCACAGTGTTCGTAGGACTATAGTTGTTTGGTATAAGAGAGAGATAAGTCTAACTTACACTATCTACACTCATTAAACTGCTTGACTTTGAATTATCTTCTTTAGGCAATCATGATATTCTAGTTTCTTTCTATTGCTCTAATAAAGCATATTGAAAGCAAGCAACTTAAGAGAGAAAGGGCTCATTTCCCCTCTGACAGTCCATATAATAGTCTGCTATCACAATTGCCATCAGAAGCTTGAGAGAGTTGGCCACACCATATCCACAGTTAAGGGAAGATAGAAATTAAGCATGCAAGATTTATTTTTTAGACTGCTCTTCTTTCTATATTCTAACTCAGCCCAAAATCACTTGCCTGGGGAATGGTGCTACAAAGGGTGGGCTGGGTCTCTGTACTTCAGTTAACATAATCAAAATAATCACTTACAGGTATTCCCACAGGTTAACTTGATCTAGACCAGTGGCTCTCAACCTTCCCAATGCTGTGACCCTTTAATACAATTCCTCATGTTGTGGTGACCCCTCCCAACCAAAATTATTTTCTTTGTTATTTCATAACTTTAATTTTGATACTGTTATACATCATATTTTAATTTTTTTGGAGACAGTGGTTTGCCAAAGTTCTCAGTCATGAGTTGAGAACCACTGATCTAGACAACTTCCCATTACCTGATGGTTTTAGATTGTGTCAAGTTGAAAATAAGAACTATCATACCTAATCCAGTAAATCTGACATCTGGATTTCTCCATTAACAGGGGTAATTATCATGCTAAAGGAGCCACAAAAGAGAGGAGCTGCATAGGAAAATATCACCACCATCACTGCTCAACATTGATGCCACTGCTCAGGAATTTAAACCAACCATATCGAACATGTCTGCTATACAAAATGCTGTGCTAAACAGTTGCACTGATTCTCTCTTATTGGATTCTTGGTAGAAGTCTGTGAGTCATAATCAATTACTATCATTATCTCTCAGAGAAGAATTCTGATTCTCAAAGAAACAACAAATTTGCTCAGGATTACAGACCGAAAGTGTGGGGTCATTGAACTTTAAATGCAGCCGCTTGACTTGAGAGCTTGCTTTGGTATTCAAGACCAATATCAAGGAGGAGAAATGATTTCTTGGTTTTAGCAAGACAATCTATTCCTTTGCTTTTCCACAAGCCTATAGCAGAATAAACAACTAGGACAGTATAGAAGTAATCTGCCTTTACTCACGAATTTGAAAATAACAAATAAAACCCTTATAAAATGAAGATAATTCAGAAAAAATGCTGGGGAGACAACTGAGTGTGAAGACTTGAGTTAGAAGCCCCAAAGCCATACACAGTAGTGCATGTTGTTGTAATCTCAGTGTCCATAGAAAGATGGGAACTGTAGGCAGGAGAATGCCTGGAAGCTTGTGGGCCAGCTAACTTGACATACATAATAGTAAAGAAGAGATGCTGTCTCAGCCAAGGTAGGAGGTGAGGACCAGCATCTGAGTTTGTCCAGTGACCTCAATATGATTGCTATATTGAACCCTATTATTCACACAGGACAGACACAGACAAATGCACACATACCAATAATAATTTGAAGATAACAATTCTCTTTGTTAGTTTATCTACTCGATCTCTGTGCTTTCTTTCTCCTCTCATGTTCTTTTCTTTTTAGTTTGAGAAGATAAGGTAGAATTTGGATGATTTGAGTCAAATGCAACCTTCCCTAGTTAGTTTTGTTTTCATGTATGAACAAAAAAGAAATCAGGAAAGCCTCCTTTCTACAGAGGGAATGATTAACCAAAGGGTAAAGAGTTAGTAGCTAAGAGTGAGAGAATTTATCTTTTATCTTCCTCAAGGAGAAGTCCTTTGATTGGCCAGAATTGAAATCATATACATACAAGCAAAACACTAAACTGACACAGCAGATTTCATATATATATCTGTGTGTGTGCATATATATGTAACAATAAGTAACAAAGAAAAAAGAGACCATAAATTTGAAAGAGAAGTGTTGAGGAATATTACCTTAACTATGGGAAGATCTATTACATTTTTTATGATGCATTTGTCTAACAGTGTAAAGATGTGCTACATTTGTTTATAGTGTAATTTTTCAACTGTGTAAAAATGTGTTGCTTTGCCTGCCTGAGGCATCTTATTGGTCTAATAAATAGCTGGCGCATCAATAGCTAGGCAGAAGATGTATAGGTAGGCAGAGAAGTAAGTAGGAGGAAGAATCTAGCCTCAAGAAAGAAGAGCGTAGAAAACAAGGGATGAAGAGAGGGAAACACAGCTTCCAGCTAGTCAGATATGGGGTAGGACTTATAGAATATAAGAGGGGTAAAAAGCCCCGAAGCAAAACATAGATGAAGAGAAAGAGGCTAAATAAAATAAGTTATAAGAGCTAGTTGGGACAAGCATAAGGTAAGGCCAAACATTAATACCTAACAAGTTTCTGTGTAGCATAAGTTCCAATAGGAGCTGGTTTGTGGCCCAAAGAAAGCCTGCTGCGTTTGGCGCCAAATGTGAAGCACCAAAAAACAAACAAACAAACAACAACAACAAAAACAAACAAACAACCCCCCCCCCCCCCCGCTGTTTCCCCTTTATCACAGTGCCTGTATTTAAACTACTAGTAGACTGGCTACTCTAGTCTGAGGGAATTCTGTTTCCCTAGACAATGGCTCTGTTGCCACTAAAGGTAGTTTTAACTAAATCTCTATCATTCTAATAAAATTAGAGATTCAAAGGCTAGAGTGAAAACATTCACTCAGAAAGTTGAATAGCAACCGGCTACATTCTCTGTTAGCTGGCATCCCCAGAAGCCTCTCTTCTACATTCTCCCAACTAAAAATACCATGCTATGCTTCTCTCTACTACTTCCCATTAACTAGGTGCTGACCCCACCTCTCTGATTAATTTTATTTAACACAAATGCAACATATTTTTACATAGTTAATCAAATGCAGTATAAGCAAATGTAACACATATGTTTAATGTTATTATTTGCCTAATTAAATAAATATTCCACAACAGAGAAGAAATTGGAGAAAGGAAACAGAAGAGGAGAAATGTTGTGATGATATTTTATAAAATACAAAAAAATAAATAACTTCAGATTAATTTCATTGTAACTTATTTCCCATCACAGACATAAGCCCAGGGTGGAGGCTGTTGGATGGTGTGGTGGGTTTTGTTTGTTTGTTTTTACACTTTCTCATTCTTTTGTGAACTGACATGGACCCTCCAGAGCAGAACATCTGCCAGTATGCAGACATTACTCTAAATAATTGTTGCAACTTATCTGGACTAAAACTTTCAAAGCAGTAACAAGAAGATAATAGGGAAGAATGTTCTACAATTTCAAATCAAATTTTGCATGTTTCACATCAACGGATGGATGCACTTTTCCTGAGTGTGTGCCTCTTTCTAAAGCAGACAGTAAAGGATAGAGGAGGCTCAGGGTGTGCATTCATAGATGATTCACACTAATTTAAAATTGCTGCTGCTTTTTCCCAATATGATTCAACTGATATCTATTCCAACTGAGAGAGAATGAGAGACACATTTATTTCCCATTTTATTCCCTCCAAGGCACTGACTTATAAATCAGATACCCTACATGAGATTTTGAAGTCTCCAGGAAATAAAAGAAAATGTATAGAAAGAAAAAAATCCAAATTACTATAAAAGTAATGTTATTTCAAAAAGGAAAACATCCCAATATCCATGGATATTCTCTCTCTGTCTCGCTCTCTCAAACACAAACACACACACAGAGACATAGACCCATACACACACACACACATACTTAGATACGACTGCATTTAAATTTTTATTCCACTTTAAAGCACTAGGAAATAAAAGAGTTAAAAATTTTTAAAAAGGGTTAATTAAGAAAAGAACGCTTACATAATTACATAAATTTAAAAGTGGTCTAAAATTCTCTTATGATGTAAAAAGTTGTCTAAATATGAGGCTTCTGCATTCATGTAATGCACATATGTAAGCAAATTTTTTTACACCACTGATTTTGTTTTATTTTAAAAGCTAAGGTTTATGGAATTACAAGATAAAATATACACATAGGTCTCATAGAGTAGCTCATCATATTCATTAATTTTGAGTTTTTAAGTTGTTAATGCACTGAAAATTCTTATTTCAAAATTAAGATAAACTTAGCCTTAGATTAAAATTAAGAAATTTACAGATGTGTTTGTACTTTTTTTGATTGTGATTATATCTTCTCAGATACATCTGTATTTGAATCAAGTCAACAAAAACAAATCAACATATTATATTCATTGTTTTAAAATGTTGCCATTTGTACTCCATATATGTTTATAAGTACAAACACATCTGTAAATTTCTTAATTTTAATCTAAGGCTAGGTTTATCTTAATTTTGAAATAAGAATTTTCAGTGCAAATATTTTTTAAATATTGTGTAAATCAATATACAAAACAACAGTCTATATAATAAAATTCAGTAGAATTAATCTAGGTTAGCCTAGGCAGTAAACATCTTGTAGCTGCAATGATAAAAATCTGTATCTATAATAATCTACATATCTTGACCACCTATTGCAGGTCAGATACACAGTAACTCTAACACAGTAGTTTAAAAGTGGTAAAATTTGAATTTTAGTCCCTGAAAACTCAGTCTTAAAAGGTCTGAATCCTAAAGCATCATCTAATGAATTAGGCTATGTTGATTGATGGTTGGAATCTGAGAAAACGGGGTTTTGGAAACATCCATGTAAAGAAGAATAAGGTCACCAATTAAAGTGGGTAGTGTGAATATATGAGACCAAATCCTAGGCTCTTTCCATTGGATAACCAACCACTGAAGATAGGCAGAGGTGAATTGTGGGTAACCAAATTGTTCCCAAAATACTTATGATTCTGAACTATTCTGTATGATCTTTCCTCAGTTTTCTTATACTCTCAGTCTTGTCAGTGTTGATCTTACTGTACAAAATGGTGGAATTTTATCTTTTTGCAAAACCTCTTCTTTGGTAGATAACCATAATTTTGAAACAAATATGAGCTAGCCAGTGGGGCCCATGGATTTAGTCATTTTGAGTAAAGACAATTTTCCTTTTGTAAAAAAGTTGATTTTATAAATGTTCAAGATTTTAGAGATTATTTTATAATTGTGTGTGTGTGTGTGTGTGTGTGTGTGTGCTTGAAAAGCATTTATGTGTCTATAGACAGAAGAAGACATACATTGGAACCAGATTTTCAGCCTATTGTAAGCTGAAATTGATGTAGGTACTGGGATCCAACCCAGGTCATCTGTAAGATAAGAAAGCCGTTGTAACTGGTGAGCCATCTCTCCAAAAGTTGTATGTGTGTGTGTATAGTATGTGTGTGTTTGCACACATACACACACATACATGCACACACATGTATATTTATATGTATGTGTGAAGATAATAGTCAAAGACAAAGAGGTTATCAATTTAAGACTGTCAAACCATGGAGAAGTTGGAGGGAAGGTACCTACAAAGAAAGGAAAGAAAGTGATGGGATTCTATTTTAATTTAAATGTATCAAAAAACTCTAATCATGAAAAATAAAAGTTAAACCTTATTTTCAGAGTTTCTACTTTTTATTGTACTGATAAAGTCACATCCCTTTTATTCCATTTAGCAGGCAATAAAGAACAATCTTGCAATCAGTGTACTTAATTACTGTAACCTGACTTTATCCAAGCACAAATAGTAGCTAATGGCATGTTTGTCAATAAAGAACACCAAGGAATATCTAAGTGCAAAATCTTCTCAAAGACACTTAACATACACAGACAAAAATCTCAAAGATTGAAAAATAATTACCCAAGCAATCAAGACTTCTAGAGCAAGTGTAAGTTTCTCTGTTAGTTTTGGTTTTATGAGGTATTTACCATTTTATCAAAAAATTTAAATTTGTTTTACAATTTTCTATGAGCCATAGAACTTACTAAACTACTTAATGCCAAATATAAATATAACATAAATATAACAAGTTTAAATTCAACTATAGAATATATTATGTGAAGAGAGTTTCCAATAGGTGAATCAATTGGAGAAATGGATCAGAAGATAAAGTACCGGTGAGCTAGTCTGAAGAAAAAGTTCAGTCCCGAAGAACCTACAGAAGAAGCTTGTCCTGTGGGTCAAATTAAGGTCCTAGGCTGTGGTTAAGGAGAGGGACAGATGTGAAGCGCAAGTTTTGGAGAAACATAAGAAGTCAGAACTGCCACTTATGAAATCAGAGATACAATTTTACTGTATCTTAAGGGATGGTGATTTTGCAAGTAGTCAAAAATAATAGGAAACTATAAAAAGCATGTACTGAGTGGAAAGTTGATACTCAAATCATCATGGACCAATGAGATTCAGCTTCAAAGGAAATAGATATAATGAGGCTTACTACTTTTTTTTTTTTAATCTAAAGAACAACTTTGAAATCTTTTGATAAAAAGGCTTGCAGCCTGGATGCTGAGTCTGTTGCTTTTCTCATTACTATGAGCAAATACCAAACACAAAAGCAACTTCAGGATGTATGGATTTCTTTGGGTCCCTGCTTCAGGATACAGTCTATCACACAGAGGAAGGCAGAATGAAAGGGTTAGCTCTCAGCTGTGGTCACAGGAATATGAAGCTGTTTGTTCTTGTGTCTGTTATCCAGCAAACAAAGAGAATATTACCAGGGTCAAGCAATAAAACCATAAGGAACTTTCTTCTTCCAGGTAGGCCTCTCATATATAGCACACAATCTTCCAAACCAATGTGAAACATTTCATTTCCAAATGACTAGTGTTACGTAGAATATTCAACCAGCCAAGTTTCAAGAAGGAAACAACCTAACGTGTGTGTGTGTGTGTGTTATTGTTACTGCAACGTTTGTTGTGATTATAAGTATGGGCTTAGGCATCTGCATATTCTAGTACATATTCAAGCGTATGTATTTGGAAAAAAGACATGGATATCAAGTATCTGTCCTTAATTACTTTCCACCTTTTTGTTTGTTTGTTTTGAGACAATATCTTTTATGAAATCCAAAGCTCATCAATTAAGTCAGACACATGGCCAATTAAATTTCAGCTGCCTTCCCAGCATATATCACCATGCCCCTGCTTTCAAGAGGGTTCTGGAATCCTCACCTCAGGTTCTCATGCTTACATGTTAAGTACTTTACCATATATTCAACACATAAGATTTAGTCTTAAAGAAATCAACCTGAATTAACTAAGCAATACCAAAACTTTCACCTTCATGCACACACTTCCTTGAAGCTGAACCACACCAATTTTAACATGTTAAACTTGTTCATTTATTTTTATGATGTTTTCTTGAGACATTATCTCACACAGCCCAGGCTGACCTTGAACTGATAATGATCTTGAATACTTGATTTTCCCATATCCCGCAGGGAAGTGTGAGGGTTACAATCTTGCATTATTTTATAACTGGCTAGGACTAAATTTAAAAAATAAATACTTCATATGAATATAACTAATGAAGAATGATTATTCCACAACTATACTTCTTCCTTGGTTACATCTTAAAGACTATTTTAACTGGCTGTTGTTTCACATTGATTGGAATGGCCACTGCCTTCCACACAATAAAGTAACTTTGTCAGAAGCAAAGATGGCTGAGTATGGATCAAATAAAAATTTAACAGCATCTTGTGAATGGATTTTAAGGAATAAATTAAAAATTCAAGCATGCTATCTCTTCTCTAATCATAGAGAGAAAGAGGGAATTTAAGATTTCATTCTGATATATCTCCCATTTAAGGAAAGAAAACAATACTTTCTGCCATTCACTAAAGTAGAATTTTAAGTGAGAAACCACGGCATACTTATGCTCTAATGACATTAAAGAAAGAGATGGTATAATTATGAATCATGGAATAAAAGGATGGATCCAGGATAATCACATATTTCTTATGATAAAAAGAGAGTGTATTATTAAGCAAGTTTAAATTTTAGGAAATGGAATGAAAAGACAAAATCTTTTAGAGATGGTCTACCCACAGATATGCCAATTTCAACAGCTTTGCAATACACTATTTCTTTCACAAGAGCTGCAGATCAGGTAAGAGGTTTGCCTTTAAGACATGTTGAGGATACAAAAGGAAAAGGAGCAGGGGAGAAGATAAGTAATTAAATTACATATTTAAAATATGTGCTGAAGATAGGAGGAAAAGAAGAGATGTTCTCATCACCTATTTCCTATCACCAATAAGCACAACCTGGAGATGGCTTCCACATAGAAGAAGCCTTGCAGTTGAAATAAAATACCAAGGCTATCACAAATCAATATAGCAGGAGACAATGTCCGTGTCCCTGTTCCCAGGCCTATACAGGTGGGCTAGGCTATAGCACCTGCACCAGTCAAACAAGGAGACCAGCTTTACTTCCTCCTTCAAACTCAAGTGGCAGATCTGAAAGAAAGAGTATACAATTTTATGGGATGGTACACAAAAGTTAGCAGAGGACTTAGCCTTGCAGTTTAGTGTCTGGTACTATCGAAGAATAAATGCACCTGAAACAGACTGGGGCTAAGAGACAGAACCTCTTGGTTCCTTAACTTGGTAAAAGTTTGAACACCTTTAAAGTAGACTTTGAGTTTGACAAACACTATTGCCAGCTGTGGAATGTGGTTGCGGTATACAATCTCTAAGATAATGCCAATTCCAGTTAGTGAGTCTCGGGCAAGATTCAGATTAATATCAGCTTTGGTGACCATCCACCATCTACTGCTTAACCTCAGTGTGAAAAATCTGAATTTGTCATTCTACCAGGAAACTGTGGATGGTGGTAGAATGGATACAGGGTTTGGTCTGCATCAATGTCAACTATAAAGTCCTCATTGTGTATTTAGCTTTGCAACTGTGCGATTTAGCTATGACTCACTAAAGCATCAGTCTGGGGAGGTAAGTGATGAATTTCGTCAATGCTATATGACTTAAGGAATACAACATGGGACAATCCCCTATTTGCTGATAATTGGACCTGGCATTAAATATAGGACCTTTCCTTTGAATGTACTTATTAGGTTAGTGACAGCTAGTACTGGTCAGATCGCAACACTGCCCACTTATAAGCATGCTCATCAATGAACCTTCCAGAACATTGTAGATATGGAGAGGAACTCAATAGGACTCATCTGTCACCTGTATGGTTCAAATACATCACAGGAATATGTTATCAGTGTCCCATTACACTGTTCATGGTCTTGAGTCCATTTTAGTGGTAGACAGATTACAGAAGTGTACTTATTGGTCTGGTCCACTTGCTATCCTTTAGTTTTCGGGTTCAGAGTATGAATAGATGTGATGCCGTTTGACATAAGAGCATAGGTAAGGTCTGTATGTGTAGGAAAATCCCAGTATATGGCTATATACTAGTGTCTATGTGAAAGATCTCAGGGGTTTCACAGTCCACAGAAGAGGCCTGTGGGGATGAACAGCCCTGTATAGCCTTCTCAATGTTTATCTTTATTAAACGTACCAGCTGTACATTTGGCAGGATTGTCCATAGTAAACCCCTAGAACATAGAAAGTTACAACACACCAACAATGACTTGTGTCAAACATGAACTTGGGAATCAACTAGTGTCTTCAGTTCCAGATAACACAGTTTGTTTAACTCTTCATAATGATTTCATGGGTGCAGCTTTCCTATCATATTTAGGTACAGTTTTTCTGTAGGCATATTGTTTTGTCTCTTACAGTCTTTCCTCAACCCACCGCTGAGATTTTCCCTGATCTTTAAGTACCGTTGTGTTATAAATATATCAGTTGAGGTTGTTCAGCCCCAGTCAGTTATTATCCAAAATTTTGCTAGTACTGGATTTCTGTAATGATTTCTATCTTTTGCAAAATGAAATTTCTATGATGAGGAGAGGAAACCACACTAACAACATGATCCTAAATAAAACTTTCAAAACATTAACAGCAGGTGAAATCCTAGTATTGATGGGGGAATCTTACAAGGCACAATCCTTAGATGAAAGGTTACAAGAATTTAATGGCGAATAAGACAAAGAGAATCAATTCTCTGCAGGGACAAGCCTTTGATCTTAAGTAATTGGTCCTTACCCATCTACCTATTAGCTACACTAAATGGACTCAGCAAGTTATATTTATATATACAAATGCACATCTTACTCTCCCTTGGTGTGGGGGTGGGTTGTGAGGATTGGTATAGAGCGAGGGAGAGAGACAGGTGGAGAAAGATGAGGAGAGGGGAGAAAGGGTGGAACAGTAATTGTTAAGAGGTCATGTGAGTATGGGGTAGGTAAAACTGTAATATTTAGGGAGTAAGAAGTCATATAAGAATGCTTTTGAGACAGACAGACCAAGTCACAAGCAGATTATGAAAAGTGAGATAACAGATTCTTGAACCCAGACTGCAGTTTCCAAAGAAACATCAAAAGCTCTCATGGTATTTTCACTTAATCCCCAAAATAAGGTGCCAGAAAATGGCCAGATGGTCATCAATACCAGAGAGCACTTGGGTATAAAATTTGAAACCGCAATTTTAAAGAAACTTGATGGGGAAATTTTTCATGAAAAAGAGAGAAATGAGTTCAATTTTCCCCCAAAAAAATTTAATGAAAAGCCAGAATTGATTCAAAAGATCCCCAAAACCTTAATGTAAGAAAACACAGTGATATTAAAAGAGTGACAATAGATATTGATAGTCATATCAGCTAAATTGAGAAGAGGATCTGTAGTCTAAGATAGACCATATGGACAATATGCAAGTAGAGAACAAAAGGAGGACTTAACAAGTATGGAGGAAAGCTTTGGAGAACACCATGGCAGTGTTAACAAAGCAAATATCCAGCTTACTAGGGCTAAAGTGGGATTGTTTCATTCCATTCAGTCACCAACACATCACAGTAGTCTGTTGTAATTAAAATATATTTTAAACCTCATGGTGACCACAAATCAACCATCCAAAACAAACAAACAACAAACACACCAAAAAAGCAAGAAATAAGGAATCAAACACTGTCATGACTGAAGTAAATGCCTTAATCACTGGAGAACAATGATATAATAAAGGAATTAACTAGAATAACACTAGATGTCAGAAATATCTGTAGTTTTTACCACTGAATAGTACTCCACTGTGTAAATGCACCACATTTTCATTATTCATTCTTTGGTTGAGGGGCATCTAGGTTGTTTCCAGGTTCTGGCTATTACAAATAATACTGCTATGAACATAGTTGAGCAAATGTCCTTGTAGTATGATTGAGCATCCTTTGAGTTTATGCCCATGAATGCTATTCCTGGGTCTTGAGGTAGGATGATTCTCAATTTTCTGAGAAACTGCCATGTTGATTTCAAAGTTTTTGTACAAGTTTGCTTTCTAAACCAGCAATGGAGGAATGTTCCCTTTACTCTGTGTCCTCCCCAGCATAAACTATTATTGGTGTTTTCAATCTTAGGCATTCTGACTAATGTAAAATGGTATCTTGAAGTTGTTTTGATTTGCATTTCCATGAGGGCTAAGTACTGTAGGACAATGGTCTTCTACCCTGTAAAGGTTTATCAGTTGTACTGGTTTAATAAAATGCTGACTGGACAGTAGCCAGGCAGGAAGTATAGGTGGGACGACCAGAACAGGAGAATTCTGGGAAGAGGAAAGGCTGAGTCTGCAATCACCACCCAGATGCAGAAAAAAAAAGATGAGAATATCTTGCTGATAAAAGTTACCAAGTCACATGGCTGACACAGATAAGAATTATAAGTTAATGTAAGTTATGAATTAATAAAAGGCCTGAACTAATAGGCAAACCAGTTTATAATTAATATAGACCTCTGTAAGTTTCTTTGAGACTGACTGGTTGTGGGACCTGGCAGGACAGGAAACTCAGTCCACAGCTAAGGATGTTGAACATTTCCAAGTGTCTTTTGATCATTTGAGATTCTTCTGTTGAGAATTCTCTGCTTAGATCTGTGTTCTTTTTTTTTCTAAAAAAAATTAGATTATTTGGTATTTTGATGTCTAATTTCTCAAGTTTTTTATATATTTTGTAGATCAGTACTCTATCTGATGTAGGGTTGGTGAAGTCTTTTCCTGTTCAGTAGGCTGGTATTTTTTTTTTTTTGTCTTATTGACTGTGTCCTTTGCTTTACATAAGTTTCTCAGTTTCAGGAGGTCCTATTTATTTATTGTTGCTCTCATTGTCTGTACATCTGGTATCATATTTAGTAAGTGGTCTTCTATGCCCATTTATTGAAGGCTAGTTCCCAGTTTCTCTTCTAAATGGTTCAGTGTGGTCATATTTATATTGAAGTCTTCAGTCCATTTGGGCTTGAGTTTTTTGCATGAGGATAGATAGGGATCTATTTACATTCGTCTACTTGTTGACTTCCAGTAATGCTAGCACCATTTGTTGAAGAAGTTTTCTTTTTCCGTTGTTTAATTTTAGCTTCTTTTTAAAAAATCGAGTGTTCATAGGTGTGTGGATTAATATCTGGGTCTTCAATTTGATTCTACTTGTCAGCCTGTCTGTTTTTATGCCATTGCCAAGCTGTTTTTATTAATGTAGCACTATAATGGAACTTTATTTCAGGGAATAACATCTTGAAATTTGCATGTAAATGTATGGATCTAGAAAAAGTCATCATGAGTGAGGTAACCCAGACCCAGAAAGATGAGCATGGTATGTATTCACTCATAAGTGGATACTAGCTGTAAAGCAAAAGATAACAAGCCAATAGTCCACAACCCCAGAGAAGCTAAGTAACATTGAAAACCCTAAGAGAAACATATATAGGTCCCCATAGGAAGGAGAAAAAGGCAAAATCTCCTGAGAAAATTGGGAGCCTGGGGATGGGTAGAGAAAGGAGGGTGGAAGGGAAGGAAGAAGGAGAAGGGGAGGGAGAGTAGAACATGAGGGAATGGGATGGTTGAGAAGGGAGAAGGGCAGAGACTAAGAGCAAGGAAAGACTTATCTTCATTCAGGGAGTCATTATGGGGCTAGCAAGAAACCTGGCACTAGAGAAATTTACAGAAATTGTAATTGAAGAAGGATGACCCCAGCAAAGATCCTAAGAATAGTGGAGAAGGTGCCTGATCTTGCCTTGCCTTGCAGTCAGATTAATGATTGTCTTAAATGTCACCATAGAACTTTCATTGAGCAACTAATGGAAGCAGCTGTAGAGATCCACAGCAAAGCACTGGACTGAGCTTCCAAGGTCCAGTCAAAGGATGGGAGGAGTGAGAATATTAGCAAAGAGGTCAAGACCATGATGGGGATACCCACTGAAACAACAGATTTATATGAGCTAATAGAAGTCCACCAACTTCATTTTGACAGTGAGGGAACCAGCATAGGACCAAATTGGCCCTCTGAATGTAGGTTACAGTTGTATGGCTGGGACAGATTATGGGATCACTGGTATTAAGACAAGGATTTATCCCTACTGTTCATCCTGGCATTTTGGAACCTATTCTCTTTGAAGGAATACCTTGTTTAGCCTAGATATAGTGAGAACAGCCTTGGTCTTGCCTCAAAGCAATGTGGTAGACTTTATTGACTAACAATGTGAAGCCTTACCCTCTCTGAGAAGTGGATGGGAAGTGGAGTGGGGGGGGGTAAAGGTGGAGGGAGAAGAAGGAGGGAAGGCAGTGGGAATTGAGGTTGGTATGTAAAATGAGAAAATATAGTTTTTAAAAATGGCTAATAAATAAATTTATTAATTAAAATAAGTAATATCTGTAGTTAGGCGTCAGAGAGATGATTCAGTGGTTACGTGTGCTTGCTGTTCTTTCACAGAATATATATTACTAGTACTTACTTCAGGCAGCTCACAATTATCTAATGTAACTCCAGTTCCATGTATCTGATACCCTCTCCTGGCTCCTGTGAACACCTGCCAATACCTGCACATACACACAGATACACTGCACATATCATTTTTAGATATCTGTAGTTATGTCTTTGCCTATACCTCAATTGAATACTAATAAATTAAGTTCTCCAGTTCAGTCATGATGAATTAATGGATGCCCACTACAACACGGTCTGACTTTCTGTGCCCTGAAAGAAGACCCCTTCCCTAAGTATTCACATAGAAGAAGAGTGAAAGATGGAATAAGATATTCTATGGCAATAGAGTCCAAAAACAGCAGGAACATCTGCTCATGTGCTTTGGGTTGACAAACAAATCACAAAATACAAACTTAAGAAACCCACATAACGTGGGATTCTCCTCTGTATGTATGAATATGTTCTATTATTATTGGTTAGTAAAGAAGCCACTTCAGCCTATGGCAGGGCAGAATAGAGATAGGAACTAAATTGATAGCAGAAAAAAGGGAGAGTCAGGGAGATACCATGTAGCTGCAGAAGGAGACAGATGCCTGGAACCTTACCTGGTAAGCCACAGCCTCATGGCAATACACAGAATAATGGAAATGAATTAATTTAAGATACAAGAGTTAGTTAATAAGGAGCCTAAGCCAGTGGCCAAACATTGTTATATTTAATATAGTTTCTTTGTGATTATTTGGATCAGGGTAGCTGGGAAATGATTGATCAGCCTCCATTTACACCCACAGTGAGAGCCAGGCCAAAATCAGTACAAACAGTGCTAGATTCACACACTTCTTTTCAGTGGATGGATCATTCAACAAGATTTTCAGAAGACACAAAATTAAATTGCACCCTAAACTTGTAAGACTGTCTTCATAATACTCTACAAAAAGCCTTTCCATGGAATCTTCTAATGATGACATGATTGACCACAAAGCAAGATTAAACAGATTCTTGTAAAACAGATTTTATGATAATTATCTTTTATGGGAACCAACAGAGAGAACTAATTGAAATCTCTTTAACTACATTAAAAACATTACCTTCCAATAATGAGCATATATCAAAAAGGCAGAAAGATCTCAGACAAATAATCTATGTCAAACTTAGAGGAGCAAGAACAGAAAAAATAGAAGAAAAAAATATTAAAAGGAAAGAAATTTTAAACATTATTGAAAGAAAAACAAAGAAAATAATTTAAATTATTAGTAATATTAAGAACTGATTCTTCTGAAAGATGAACAAAATAAAAAACTAATCCTTTGCTTGACTAAGAAAAAAAAAGACTTAATTAAATAAGATCAAAGACCAAAACAAGGGAGACATTAGAACTGATATTCCAGAAAAACAAAGGTTATCAGAGATTAATCCACACAATGGTACACAACCAAATTTGATCAACCAGAAGACATGGACCATTTCCCAGACACATTTACCTCCCTAAATAGAAATAGAGAATCATAACAGCCTAATAACCTGTAATGAGATGGAATCAGTAATAAAATGTCTCTCAGAAAAATAATAAGAGTTCAGATTCAGACCAGAAATATTCATGTTAATTTCCAATAAACATTTAAAGAACTACTACCAATTTTTCTTAATTAATAAACAGAATAGAAAGGGTGTTCCAGCTTCATTATGTAAAGTTAATGTTACTTTGATACCAAGTTCAAATGAAGATAACAAGACACAAATGTCCTTGATTAATATTGATATCCAAATCCTCAACATAGTGTTAATGAGTCAAACTTAAGGATGCAAAAATGTTATTCACCACAACCAAATGATGTTAATGATGGCTTCAAATCAATAATAATGCCATTCATTAATCATGTAAACATTGCAAAGGACAAACACCATGTGATTACAATACATGCAGAAAAAGAATCTGGTGAAATCCAATGCACTTTATTGTAAAATTATTTTAAAAATTAAGTGTAAAATAATATAACACAATTGCATTGTTCTGGGGGGGATTCATGCCTATGAGTGTGTGAGTTTATATGTGCACATACATGTATACAGAAACTTGAGCAAGGAGCTAGGATATCCTTTTGAATGGCTCACAAACGCTTGAGATAGGGTTCTTCACTCAACCAGAAGTTTGCCTCTGGTTACTCTGGTTGGCCACCATAAGCTTTGGATCCACCTGTTTCTTATCACCCTTGACTGTGGTTATAGGTACATGCATCTCCATCTGGCTTTTTATGGAAATTGAAGATATTAAGATTATTCCTCATTCATTTTAAACAAGCACTATTACACACTAAATCATCTGCCCATACCTAATAAAATTAATTTGTATATAAGAAGTAAGAAAATAAGTGTTATACTGAGTGGGGAAGAGGTGAAAACACTCTATAAAACTAGACAAATCAAGGATGCTCATTTAAAACACTATAATTCTAAATAATGCTGAGTCTACTAAACAGTACAACCACACAAGACCATAAAATAAGAGGATTTCAAACTGAAGGGAGTCTAATGGCCAATTACCATTACTGAAGAATAACATGATCTTATATACCAAAAGTAATGATTTAAGTGAGGGATGGAGATATGGCTTAATTGTTAAGAGTACATGCTACACTTGCAGAGAACCCCAGTTCAGTTTCCAGAATCCATGTAAGGAAATTCACATACACCTGTACCCTTAGCATACATACATACATATGCAGAAACATTCTGATAAATAAAACTGAAATAAATATTTTTAAAAATAATTTTAAAAAGTCATCACAAATATGTCATCAAAATGTACTAGACCTAAATAAGAAATTCAGCCCATTTTCAAGCACTCATAGAGCCATCTTCACTAGAATATGTCAAAGTGTGTTCTAAAAGAGAAAGTTGAAAATCAATTTCATTTGGAATATGTACAAAAAGTAATACCTAAGAATAAATTAACTAAAGAAAAACTGAATTATCCAAAGGTAAAAATTACAAAATACTGATGAAATAAACTGAAAAAGATACAAATGTACACAGAGAGGTGGATAGGGAGGTCAATCCTTAAATGCACTGCTATTCAGAAATTAAAAAAAATATATTAATATTTTTGCTAGAAAAATTAATCTATGATTTTATACAATTGCCGTGAAAACATTGAAGCAATTATGCAAAGAATTAGAAGTAAACACCTCTAAAATTCAGAGAATGAGACAGACAGAGTCACACAAAGCATATGGGTTTGATAAAATAAGTCCCAGAGCAGAGACCCTAGTTATTGGCTAGGCTGCTTGTTCATTCCCCAGCTGCCCAGACCTGAAATAATCACTCAGAAATTATATAATTGGCCAACCTCTTAAGCGTATTGCTAGCTAGCTCTTATATCTTAAATTAATCCATTTCTATTAATCTGCATATCGCCATGTGGCTGTGGCTTACTGGGCAAAGTTCAGGCATCTGTCTCCTTTGGCAGCTACATGGCATCTCACTGTCTCCACTACATTCTCCCAGCTTCCGGGTTTTGTTTTCCTGCTTAGCTATATTCTGCCATATCACATGGTATGGGAGATCCCTCTGTCTATGTGTTGCTTTTATTGGTTAATAAATAAACTGACTTGGCCTGTTGATAGGGCAGAACTTAGGTAGGTCGGGGAAACTGGACTGAATGTTTGGATGAAAAAGGGCAGAGTTAGGATACGCCATGGATCTGCTATCGGAGATAGACATGCTGTAACTTGGCTGGTAGGTGATGCACAGATAAATGGAGATGGGTTAAATTAAGATGTAAGAGTTAGCCAATAAGAAGTTAGAGCTAATGGGGCAAGCAGTAATTTAATTAGTTTCTGTGTGGTTATTTTGGTTCTGGGTGACTGGGACAAAAAAGCGGCCTTCCTCCTACAATCACAGGTCAAAGTAGCTTATTTATTCATTAACCAATAAAAGCAACACACATACAGAAGGACTTCCCACATCAGGCAGTACCAAAACATAACATCTGTTTGACAGATGATAAATATGCAGAACGTTTTAAGGAACTCCACAATTTCAATAGCATAAATATACAAATTTAAAATGTAGTAAAACTCTGATGCATGCACTTGAGAGGAAGAGGCAGACAGATCTCTGTGAGTTCGAGGCCAGCCTGGTCTACAAAGTGAGTTCTAAGACACGCTCCACAGATACACCAAGAAATACTGTCTTGAAAAATCAAAAAGAGGAACATGGGATGTACTCACTCATAATCGGTTTCTAGCCATAAAATAAAAGACATTAAGCATATAATGTGTGATCCTATAGAAGCTAAATAAGAAAGTGAACCCAAAGAAAATCATATAGTCATCCGCATGGAGAGGGGGAAGTAGACAAGATTCCAGGGCAAAAACTGGGAACTTGCGGGTGAGGTGGCATGGGGCAAAGGGGAAATGGGATGAGAAATATGAGAAGGGGAGGATGGGAGGAGCTCGGGGGATTGGGATGGTTGGGATATAGGAAGGATGGATACGGGAGCAGCGAAGTATATATCCTATCTAAGGGAGCCATCTTAGGGTTGGCAAGAGACTTGACTCTTGAGGGGTTCGCAGGTGTCCAGGAATATGTCCCCAGCTGGTACCTTGGGCAACTAAGGAGAGGGAACCTGAAATGACCCTATCCTATACTGATGAATATCTTGCATATCACCTTAGAACCTTCATCTGGCGATGGATCGAGGTAGAGACAGAGTCTCAATTTGGAGCAACGGTCTGAGCTCTTAAGGTCCAAATGAGGAGCAGAAGGAGGGAGAACATGAGCAAAAAATCAGGACCACGAGGGATGCACCCACCCACTGTGACAGTGGAACTGATTTATTGGGAGCCCACCAAGGCCAGCTGGTCTGGGACTGAATAAGCATGGGTTGATTCCGGACTCTCTGAGCATGGCGGTCAATGAAGACTGATGAGAAGCCAAGGACAATGGCACTAGGTTTCGATCCTAATACATGAACTGGCTTTGTGGGAGCTTAGCCTGTTTGGACGCTCACCTTTCTGGACGTAGATAGAAGGACCTTGGTCTTCCCGCAGGGCAGGGAATTTGGACTGCTCTTCAGTATCGAGAGGGAGGGGGAATGGAGTGGGGGGAGGAGAAGAGGAGTGGGGATAGGGGGAGGGAAGTGGGGGGAGGGCAATATTTGGGAGGAGGGGAGGGAAATGGGAAATGGGGAGCAGGTGGAAATTTTAATTAAAAAAGAATAATAAAAAAAAATAATAAATGAATGAATGAATAAATGTCACCAAAACTAAAAAGATTCACCTATGGCCAACACATATATGAAAAAAGTGCTAACTTCACTGATCATCAGGGAATCACTTGTGGAATCCACAGTGAGGTATCACCTCAGTCCAGGAACATGATCAATTTCAGTAGGGAAGACAACTGAGTTGAAAATTCTCTTTCTGTTTGTTCACTTAAAATCTTTGCCATTGTACGAACCTTGTTCTAACAATGATCTTATATCAAGTACTGAACGAAATGGCATGAGATGAAGGACTTTAATAACTTATCAACTTGAATCTCCACAATAGTCAATAAAAAGGATGTTACACAGACCTTACTACACTAACAGGGTTATGAATAAGCAATACATCACTGATGGCCAAATGGTCTCCTGCTATCTTGATTTTCCCATAGTAGTCTGTGATACTTATCTTCAAAATTGCCTTTTTGTCTAGGATGCTACAATTCTCCTTAACACGTGGAAACATTACTCTTTGGGAGCAGATAGTTCTTGGGTTATTTCCGTATGTAGTCTTTCAAATTTTCAATTAAATGCAACTGTAACATAATATTTATAGTTTTATCTTAGTAGTCAACTTTATTGTAATTGATAGAACTGTACTTTGATATTAAGATATTAACAAATGTTTCTATTATAGATTCACTTGTGGCTGTAAAAATCAACAGAACAATAGCTAAGAATAGATTGTTTAAAAATTAACGCAAAGTAATTTTATTTTTTTTATTTTTTTAAAACAAATCCACCATGTTGCTCAGATTAGCCTCCAGTTCCTGTGTTCAATAAAATCTGTCCACTGTGAAGAAAAGATAGTTTCATCTGAATTTTAGATATATGTAGGTATTGCAAAACTGAAGTTTTTTTATTTATATATAAACACATTATATTATAAAACATTTTATATCTATTCTATTACATTAGCTTGATAAGTGTATTTTTTGTTGAATAGATCAGAGAAATGGAACTCATAACAGCTGACTTAAATATTTGTAGATGTAAATAGTCTATTACCTTTCTGAAAATCTACAATAGCATATAACCAATCAAACCTGTGCTATTCTCCTCAAAATCTTTACCTAAATAAATATGTAGGAAACATTTTAAATAGGAATGAACAATAAAACAAGGAAAACAATCATTTATAGATAGTGGATATCTTTCTGAAACTATTAGGTAACACAAGTAGTCTATGATAGGTCCAAAGATGTTAATCTTCAATAAGTTTACATTGTGAAAGACTGATCCCTAAAAGCAGTCAAGTTAGCATGTAATCCCCCATTACTGCCCATCACTCTTTTTAGAACATAAGTATTCTGCCACAAAGAAAACTCTCGGGTCTTTAGCTTATGATTTTCCCACATTACATATCTACAATGTCACATATCAGAAATGTAAAGGAAATATTTCTAAGAAGAAGGCCAGTCCTTTCTAACCTGGGAGCATGAAGTTCAAGTTCCAGGCCTAGAATTATCCAAATTTGACATCATTTAAGCCAGTGTTATTTAGAAACTTAACTGAAGAATGAGTGGCTGACAAGATAAAGAGCAATATTACAAAATGAAAAATGAGAAATTGTGAGATGAAAGAATGTAAAGGGGCTTGATAATACATATTTTAGTATAATGTTTATTCAAAAATCAGAGTAAAAACAATTCAAAACATAAAATATATAGTACAGAAAAGAAATATATCTCTACAGAGACCTTAATTCTGCCAGTAAACGAGTATAGACAGACCCAAGAACAAAGTGCTCGGCTGTGAAAGGTTCAGACCACAGGAAGAAACCCATGCACATTTTTGTTTTGTGGGTGATGGTAACTCAAATGATAAGTTACTTATTTTTCTTTATGTCTTATTGCACAATATAAAATTATCAGGGCAAGTTTAAGAAGATATGAGAAGATCAAAGAAGACCTGGGAGTATGATCCTGATTACAGTAAAAGCCTCCCAGTGAGGAAGTCAACTGGGAGAAGCCAATGCAGAAGAGGAAGAAGAGGGGAGAAGATGAAGGAGAGGAGAACTTTAAGGAGCAGGATAGACAAGATGGAGGAAAGGCAGAGATGAGAGCAAGGAAAGAGATATTTTGATTGAGGGAGCCACTATGAGGCTAGCAAGAAACCCAGCACTAGAGAAATTCCCAGGAATCCACAAGGATGATCCCAACTAAAACCCTAAGCAACAGAGGAGAGAGTGTCTGAACTGGCCTTTCCCTGCAGTCAGATTGGTGAATATCTTAAATGTCACCATAGAACTTTAATCCACCAACTGATGGAAACAGAGGCAGAGACCAGCAGCAGAGCATAGGCTGAGTTTCCACAGTCCAGTTAAAGAATGGCAGGAGTGAGAATATGAGCGAAGAGATCAAGACCATAATGGAGATACCCACTGAGACAGTCTAACTGAGCTAATGGGAGCTCACCAACTCCAGGCAGCCAGTGAAGGAAACAGCATAGGACCAAACTAGACCCTCTGAGTGTGGATGATAGTTATGTGGCTGGGGCAGACTTCATGGCCACTGGCAGTGGTACCAAGATTTATCTCTGCTGCTTGAACTTGCTTTTTGGGAACCCATTGTCTTTGCATGGATACCTTGCTCAGCCTAGATATAGTAGGGAGGACTTTGGACCTTCCCAAAAGCAATGTGCCTTACCCTCTCTGAGGAGTGAATAGGGGTGGGATAGGGGGTAGGTGGAGGGAATGAAAGAAGGGGAGAGAGTGGGAATTAGGTTGGTACGTAAATTGGGAAAAAAAGATAGTTTGTTTTCTTTTAAAAAAAAAATAAAATAAAATATTTTTTTAAAAAAGTCAACCGGAAAATTAAAAAGATACTGCCCCTGTTTCTTTCTTTTCTTTTTTTTTTTGATTAAAGTAGGTTATATTGACAAACAAAAATTTCATTCACATAAAATAGTGGTAGTCTTCTTTCTCATTGATGGGCAGGCAAGACACTTCTATTTTTTTTTTTTATTTCTTTTTTTTTATCAATTTCCACAGCTGCTGCAGAGAGGAGACAAAGTTCAGAGCAAGATGCAGTGGTCAGCCATGATACTCTGTGTCATTGTAAAAACTATAAACATGCTAACAAATACTATTGCATAG
This sequence comes from Chionomys nivalis, assembly GCF_950005125.1. NCBI lineage: Eukaryota > Metazoa > Chordata > Mammalia > Rodentia > Cricetidae > Chionomys > Chionomys nivalis. Next base: position 70,915,472 of record NC_080086.1, read on the forward strand.
CATAAAGGAAACTATACTATCTTTGTAATTATTACCATGTGCCAACTGCTGAGGAAATGGATCCATTAATTCTTGCCAAAAATGTCCTTGCGTGCTAAGTCACAGTTATTCTAAAAAACTTAATTCATCCATTATGCAAAGCAAATACAAGTTCCCATTTAATCCAAGTTAAACCACTAAATCAAATTTTTGAAAAATACCTAATTCTGTGACGATTCACTAAGATCAAGCATGGTCTGTATTTGAGAAGATACAGAAAAAACAAATTGTTTAAAATTGAAGTGACACTGGAGAATTAAAAAAAAAAGTCTGACTCAAAAAGCAAGAAAGAAATGAGGAAGGAAATGTTAAAAAACAATCACAAAAAAGAAGGAAAATCAAGGCAATAGTGAAGGGCAATACCAATGAAATAAAAGAAGAATGAGGCCAATTTATGGACAAGAGGGGAAAGGAAAAAATTAACAACATGAATAATTAAATGGAAATTGAGGAGGTGAGTTGTAAAACTAGGCAATGCTTTGCAAATACTTCTATTCTTACAATTTTGGATTGTGCCTTAATTCAATGATGGTGAAGGTGAAATTCCACATCAAGCAGCACAATGATAATTCTTATGGTGCAATGATACAGTATTCCACAGAAAAGATTCAATACAGAGTAGGAATAAAACATTGGTAAAGCCACAAATCTTAATGAAAAATAAAATGAAAAAGTATTAAAATGAATAGGAGAAGCATATTTGAAAACATAAATGTCATTTTAATAGCTTTAGAGAAGAAGCAAAACAATATAAAATTTTTTGTTTATATAGTAAGAATAAAATTTTATTTTTTAGTTTTTATTCATATAATTAATTTTTTAAAAATTTCATTTTATAAATGTAAAGTCAATATTCTTAAGAACACAAAATAAGATAATTTATTTAAAATGAGTTTGAGAATTTACTCAGGTAATATGCAAAATTGCTCAGCAAAGGAAAAAAAGAGAATTAAATGAAGGTGTAAATCACATAATTATACTTAAAACATAAAAAATTGTCAAATATAAAATGATAAGTTCAAGTAATTTGGAGTTATAATACAAGTTAATCATACACAACTCTATTTACAAGGATAATCACGAATTTGGTAGAACTAATCCAATCTAAATATTATAAATATATGTACATAAATACATTAAAATAAAAATTAAATTAAAATTAAAAATTTCTGAAAGTAAAAACCAGAATTAATATCATATTAATATGCATAAAACTTCAGCAACAATTATTTTTCTAGCTAAGATGCATCTATATATTTCTATTTTATGTTTCTTAGGAGAATACACACATCTTATGAATTTTTCTTTATTATACACTTTTTTGTTGACATATATAAAGGGAGGGGTTAAGTGTGTGTTCAGATGCTCAGGGAGGCCAGAAGCGGGCAGAAGAAAACTTACAGCTGGAATTACAGACAGTGTGAGCCACTTACATAGGTGCTAGATCCAAGTCCTAGTCCTCTACAAGAGCAGCAAGCACTCATAGTAACTGATCCAGACCTCAACCCCACATAAAAATATTTATAATGTTATAATTTTGATATCATATATCAACAATGCACAGACACAGATGCAATCATCATGAAAGGAAATTTCAAATACAATCTTTAGTCATGAAAGATTAACAAACAATGGGCAAGCAGAAATTATGAAATTAATTACCTGGCGGGATAATTTATTAAAAATTTTGTCATTGAAACAATACGTTTATGTTCAAATCTAAGGATACTATAATTTGTTTTGCTTTAGTAAAAAATAGATTTCATTTGTTTCACTTAAGGAAATTATGTACTAAAGCTGTAAATTAGTTGCAATTACTGCGAAAGATCTATATAGTTGCAGCTACAAGCAAAATGATAGTTCTCCATCATAAATCTAATATAAAAACTGAAAACCAAGCAGCAAATGAAATTTATTTGAAAACTGTTACTGATTAGAAATATACTCACCAGAATTAATGGGTTGGATATAAAACCAGAACCATGATCTGAACAGTGTTAGAGTATTACATATTTTGTTACATAAAAATAAAGGAAAACATTTAATATGAAAATTTGCATGTTATTTTGAGATGAACACTGGAAAATATACTTTAGTGAAAGATACAAGTTCAGAAAATTTAAATTGGCAACGAGTAATCTCGTAGTAGGATATCAGAAACCATAGCCAGCAAATACATCTGTTCATTTTTGAAACAAAGATAAGCATTTGCTGTAAAAAGGATAATAAATGAATAAGGACTTATTGTTGTTGTTGTAGGTAAGAAATATACTTAATATCAGCATTTAAGGAAAATATGAGATTAAAGATAAGAAAATGATTTATAAGACTAAACAGAAAAACTGTAGTTTTTATTCTACTTAAATTTTTTCAATTTAGAAGATATTCTCCCTCAAAAGTTATAGGATAGGAAGAGTTGTAGGGGTAATACAATGTCAGTTTTTATATAAGAAGTTTTTATATATATAAGAAATAATGTAAGGGTTTATAATCAACTATTTTATTATTAATTGTATAAAATCATTAATTTCTATAATTAATTGTGTTAAGAAATCAAACAAACTGTGCTAGCCAGATATAATTGTGGATATTGTTAAAGCCTCTTTCTATAATTTACTTCAGACACATATAATCATAATATTTTTTGAAATAGGCATTTCTATATTATGTAAAGAGATTTAATAGCTAATTAACGTTGATTGAACATTAAGGATCCTCAAAGCTCTGCTTTGTTAATGGGTTCATACAAATAACCTCCACAGATAGGACATAACTTTACAGTAAACTTTATTATTTGCTTCTGATAAAATCCTCATGAAAGTAGAAAAATAGTTTTCTTCCTGTAAAACAGAACAAAACTTTTTCAGCTAATGTTTATGGCTGTTGTGTATAATGGGGAGTACACATGTCCACTGTATTTCTGCTCAACGAGACAGAAATCTATAAGACAAAAGAGCAATTTAAATTTAAAAGATATATAAATAGGGTAAAGAAATAGCTTTGACTGTTTGATTTGTGTTTCTGCCTTAAATTCCTTGGCAATCTACTGCCACATTTTCAGCTACAAACTCATTCTTGATCTTCTTCATTGCTGAAAAATCTCATTGTCTACATTGATACATGATTATCTGTCAATCATACCAGTGACCCCCCCCAGCCCACAGATCTTTAACATTGAGACATGACTCAAATGTTTGCCATATATTTTGGATGTTAGATCAGAAAAGCATAAAGAAAGGTTATCAATGAGTCTGCCTCTCCCTCATTACTTCCAATACCCTTAGGTCTTATCTCGAAAAATCCCGGGGTCTCTATTTTTGTTTTCCTTGTTTCCTTTTTATTTTGTAGGGTCCAGCCTGAAGGTCTGCTTTAAAACTCTATATGCATTTTTGGTAGCTTTGGTGAACCATAATAGGTAAAGACATGCTGCATTCTTTGAAGTGAGAATTTTGTATGTTTTCTAAAGAATGTGTTGATTAAAAAAATGAGAACAAAATTGGATGTCCTCAGTTTTCTCCCCCTTTGAATGTTTCCTTGCCTCCTTCCAATCCACCAACACTAGAGTGTTGTGTATTAGGATGAATTTACTACAGATTTATTTTAGGATGCCTAGTCACTCAGGGTTATCCCTTCTGACTCTCCTTCCCCATCCAGCATAAAGACTTTAAGATGAACAAATGTAGTAGTGTTTGATCTTGTACTTTGCTTTCTATTTAAGTCTATAAGACAGAGTTGAAGTAATGTGAATGTATGGAGTCACTCTTGTTTGAATGGATAATAATTATCTTTTGATAAAAACCCTCTCTATACTTTTTCCTTGAACTACCTTTTTCACAGTTGCCTAAGATCAGTTGACTTTTCATGTGGGTTTATATTGAGACTATATTTTATTTGATCCTATGCCAGTCACATGTTCATATGTTCACAGCACATTAGGTAATAAAGCTTTGTAATACATGAAGCATGGAAAAATAGCATCTGATTTTGCAATTTTCCTTCAGTTATTCTTGGTCCTTTGTATTTTGGTATAAAATTTAGATTTTTAAAATACGTCTATTTCTACAAAATAGGTCTGGTAAGATTTCCGTTTTGATCTTATTAGACATCTAGATCATATTGGAAGAATTGACATCTGGAAGTCTTCCAATCCAACTTATATTCTATATATTTATGTCAACTGTAGTTTGTGGCTTTGAGCAGAAATCTAAGGTACATTTGTCGGATTAACCCTAAGTGTTTCCTGGCTACAATGATATCACAAATAATACTTTTAAATTTGTTTTTGTTGGTTTAAATACACAAACAAAATTCTTTTTTATATAAAACAATTATATTCTATAAGTTTGCTCACTCATATTAGTGGGTGCTTTAACATATTGCCTTACATTCTCTAAATTTTGTACATTACAATTAGAACGTAAAAGTAATTTAATATTTTTCATCTATTCCAGATTTATTTTATCTTCTTTCCTCATCTGCTTCAATTAGCTAAACAGTCTCTTTAAAGTAAATGGAGAGGGGAGCGTGGGCATCTAAATCTGCTCCTGATCTTACACAGAAACACCTTATAATCTGATCAATAATGATTTTTATTGCAGACTTTTCTGTTAGGCTAAAGAAGTTTCTATTTATTCTAGTTTCATGAAAGGTTTTCATTTTTAATAGAAAATATATGTTGGATTTTGTCAACAGCTTAATTTGCGTATGCTGAGGGGATTAGATGCCAATTACATGATGTGTTTCATGCATTGAGTTTGTGGTCCCAACCAGCTACTGCAGAGATAAATCCTCTTTATCATGATTACATATTTTGGAGTAAAGTTTGCTAAAATATATTCAGAACTTTTATAATATATACATAGGGCATATTTGCTTCCAATTTTCTTTCCTTGAATTTGTTTTCTTTTGATTTTAGTACAGTGATGCCCTATTGAATAGGTTGGTATGCATTTTTTTCCTCTTCAATTTTTCTCTTTCATTTTCTTTATTTTATAAAGAATATCAATATTTTCCAACTGTTACTAGAATATTCTAGTAATTCTATCTGCTCTTATATTTCTATTTGTGGAAAGAATTATAAATATATAATTTCTGTGAGAGATTTAGATCTCTATATCTCTCTATATATCTCTCTATATTCAGGATATATAAAACTCTCCAGTACATTTTGGTAGTTCAGGCTTTCTAAGTAAGTTACAAATTACATCAGAATTCCTGAATTTACTGGAAAATAAGCTTATAGTGTTCTTGGGCTCTGAATATGCTTAGTATCTGCAGTGGCACACCTCTTATGACAGATGTAATTTGTGCACTTATTTTTTGTCAAAAATAGATCTAAATGACATTTTTCAATTGTGTTGATTTCTCATAGTCATCTTTTGATTTCCCAGGTCTGTTTTTGCTTCTGCTTTTAATCTGATATGTTTCAATTTTGTTCCTCATTAGCAGTTTTCTCCTTCTTTTAAAGTCCTACCACAGCTTACTATGGCAGAAGCTAAGCTAATGATATGAGTCTTTTCGAACAGAAGCATCCTCTATTGCACCTTTTCCTCGAAGAACCAGATGTGCCTTCATCTTTCTGGGTGTTTAGTCAGGCTCATCTTTCATATCTTCCTCTACTATGCTTTTCACTACCTTGAACAATTTACTAGAACAATCATCTAGAGAATAAATCTTAATCTACAGCCACATATGTTCCAATATGTATGTGTGTGAAGGTGTATTATACATTATATAACTAATGTATTAGTTTTATATAGCAAACATGCACATTTGTACCCTACATATGCATATATGACTTATCACTCACAATATATGACATAAAATAATTTATAATATACCATTTACACAGACATATATACATGTAAATGTATATGAATATAGCAATATAGACATGAACATGTATATTTTACAGATAATTAGATAAATATGTATATATGTAATGATTTTCACATATGATCTTACATAATTACATATTTTTAAAAATCACATGGCATATCCTAAACTAGGATTAAATTGGAGAGTTACAGTACCAAACAACACCAAAAGACATGATGTCTGGGGGAGGACTTTGCAAACAGAATAATGTGACAGAAATAACTACTATCTGCTAAAGGCATTCACTACACACAGAAATTGCATAATATTTTGTACCACCTGGCATCTTCGTATCACCCTTTGGAGTACAAAGAAAGTCATTATTTTTTAAATAAGAGAATATTTTTAATAGATAAAGTTAGCATAGGCTACACTGTCTGCCCATGATTCTACAGCTAAATGTGGGAAGGCAATAGCTTGATCCCAGAGGCTTTAGACTCCAATGTATTTCTAGAGAAAGAAGAAAAATATGATTTTTCTTTTTAATTTCAGCCTCTCCATGTCACTCTATGGCATTTGTTCAAATTTGTTCAAATTTCATTACCTGTGAGCCTCAAACTCAATTGGAAGAAATCTTTCATCAAGACTTTAACCGTATCTTCTCCATATAATTGGAGAAAATTCTACCATCCGTGAAAATTGCTTCCTCCAATAGAGCATATCCTCTGAAAAACTGTCTTCTTAGAGGGTGAGGAAAATTACAGAAGTGTCTGTGCCAGATTCCACTTTTTTTTTTTTTTTTTTTTTTTTACTGGAGGCTTTTTTCCTCCTGCACAGTTTCATCCAGTTTGTTTGAAACCATTTTTTTTTTTTTTTTTTGCTTCATGGTTCTCTACTTGTTGCCCTTTGCAAAACAGCTAACACAGAACTGAATGCAAACACACTTGTAGATCCCTGCCTCTTCCTATACTAGATTAGGCAAATGAGCAAAGGCAGAGTCTAAACTCACAGAACCCTGAGCATTGCATCCGCTAGGGCTTGTTGGTGCCTTTTGTGTTTCACAAAATTATTAAAAATCCAAAAGGAAATTATGTTGTCCTTATCATGGTTGTTTGCTGACATCACAACTTACACAGCATCTAAATCTGCACTACTGTTATTTTGTCAATAAACCCTTTTATTTTCATTTTACTAACATATAAGCATCAGTTTTAAATTAATAGAAACTTACAATACTACTATTGAAGCATATCAATTATACATTCAAAGTCTCTTAAAATGGGCTTTCAAATTTAACTATGTATAGATGCATGGGATTTTGAATGTAAGTACAGTGCCCATGGATGCCAGTAGAGGACAGGAATTCCCCTGAATCTGGAGGAAGAAAAGGTACTCTATATGGATGCTGGGAACCAAACCAAGAGAGGCAAGTGCTATTAACCATTGTGTAGTATCTCCAGCACAGGTAATTAAAATATTAATGCCACACACACAAAAAAAAACCTGAACACAGAAATCCCCAATTTTTGAATAGAGTCTGAGTCCACTTAAGAAAGTAACTGCCAATCTGTGTATGGATTATACCTCTAACTTCAGATATATCATTTAACTCAGACTTCGAAGCCTGGGACTTATGAACCTACTGTGGCTGTAGGTTAGGGAATGTATCTTATAAAATACTCAGATACCACCTACTATCATCACTTATCTGGACTGAACTTTCAAAAGTGTCGAGGCTAAAAAAGTCTTTACCTATGTTGTCATTTGTAGAAGGAAGGCTGGCAGCCTCCTGAAAGACATGTATATTCCTGAAAGACCATCTTATGTTCCTCATTTTCTACACACTTACCTGAGCCTGCCCACTTATGCCAGATGCTACTCTGATCTCTGAAAGTGACACAGGAACATTGAACATAAACAAACCTTTAACTGCCTTGCTCTGTCACAATTTTTGATCCCAGCATTGTTTTTGGTAAACTCGACTGGACAGCATGTGAATGACAGAAGCTGTGTTCTCCACTTTAATCCTAAATCAGTTATAACCATCAAATGACAACCAAAGCTCACTAGTAAAAGCTATTAAACTTGCCCAGTGCAATGCAAAGAAAACTAATGCTTTTATAATCACTCTTCAAGCTCTTGGTTACAGGGATAATGTCACTAACTATTCTAGTTTATTGGCAGTTGCTACCTCATGCACCATTTATGATAGTCAGTTTTCTTACATATCAACGCATGGGTGTTTGTCTATACTAGATGACAAGCTGTGGTCAAATTTACACGCAGTACCTCCCTAATCACTTATTTTGAACTCACAAGGTATTTTAATGTTCTTCTTCATACCACCTCAGATATGAAAACACCAGAAGAATCCCAGTAAAGAACAATGAAAAAGAATAAAGATTTTTTTCTTCTGTAGTTCAGAGACATTTAAGAATGACGTAGATAGAAGGACCTTGGTCTTCCCGCAGGGCAGGGAATTTGGACTGCTCTTCAGTATCGAGAGGGAGGGGGAATGGAGTGGGGGGAGGAGAAGAGGAGTGGGGATAGGGGGAGGGAAGTGGGGGGAGGGCAATATTTGGGAGGAGGGGAGGGAAATGGGATATGGGGAGCAGGTGGAAATTTTAATTAAAAAAGAATAAAAATAAATAAATAAGTAAAAAAAAAAAAAAAGAATATCTTCAAATGGGAACTGTCACTGGATCTTCTAATTGCTTTCTCTTCCTACAGAAGAGGCTTGCTATTAGTTTTAAGCACCTTTTGTCATTGTGAATAGTCTATATTCTTAAGCCAAATTACCCAAATTATCCACATAATGTTTTTCTTCTTCAGAACCATTGCAGAAATTTGAGGAGATGCTGTTGAGCACCTCAGGACTTGGAAATAATCAACATGACTTCAAAACTTCAATCAATGAAATTTCAAAAACTGTGTTTAAATCTAGTGATGGGTATGGGTTGGTAATTAATAAACAAAATAAGTAATCCATTGTTTATTAAATCAAATAGCATAATTTGGAGGACATTTTGGAATTGATTTAATATATTACTAATTTATATGATTTGATATATTATATAATATAATTTGATACATTAATATTATAACTCTAATGGGCATATCATAATATACAACCATACACACATATAGAAAGAAGAAAAATACATATAATATTGAAAAGTTATTAGATTATATTAAAGAGAAAAATAGAACATTTACCAATATACTTTTAGATAAGTATATTTTGGTCATGAACAGTAATTCACATAAGCAAAAGTTTATCGTATCTTAAAAGAAGACAGATTTTAAAGTGTGTTACCTTACATTGTGATTAAAAAGAAAATTCCAATAAATAATTACAAAGATGAATTATTATTGACTTTTATGTCTACAGGTCACACATCTGAATAACTTCAAATCCTCCCTTGCATTCTTCTAGAAAATTATTTTCATACATTAGCTAAAGGCTTCATCTTCTTTGTACGGTTGTAGGAAAATGTGAAGAATATTATACTAACTAAATCTAAAGGCATATACATAATCTGGATTAGTATAGCTAGCATGTTATTCATAAAGAAAAGCAATTTATTCAAATATTTGCAGAAATTGTTCAGGTTAGTATAGAATGGAATATGCACAATTATTTGCTGCTAGTATATTCTTTAGATTGTCTCTAGATTATTTGAGAAACATCATTGTGGAACTAAATTTGATATCAATGCATTACATAGTTTATCATCTTAAAATTCAATAAGAGATTTTATTGAAATAGCCAGAATTTATAAATAAGAAAAATGAATGTAATTGCATCCATTGTATTAACTATCAGCATGGAAAAATCACAACAAAGTAAAAATTTAATAGAAAAGTAACTGTTTTTCTATAAATATTTTTATATAGGTTATCTATATATTGTTAAATAGATATATAACCCATAAACATAGCATGCCAAATATATAGGAATACAATGTTAATAAATGCATATAAATAACTACTTAAAATCTTTAAAGCTACTAATAAAACATTAGAGCTGAAGTTAAACAGAAAAGGAGTTTGTAGAACTACAGAAAATGTTTTAACTGAGTTAATGATTTGCATGACAAAATAATCGTTTAAAGAAACCCACCATGAATCTATTAAGTAAATGTAAAATGAATACTTATTTAATATTTTCTAGGGAAAATCTCCACATAATGCAACAAAGGCACTGGTAAAATAAATTTTAGAATAATTTATAAAAAAAACAAATTTTGATTATGTAATCAAAATACCATTTATAAAAATAAAAAACAAATGTTATTCTCTGAGAGAAACAATTAAGGTGTTGATATAAGCTGAAAGATTAATGAAATATTGTACAATCTATGAGTATATGAGAGTCAGCAAAGTTATGAACAAGCAATGAAAAGGAATATATAATACAGTAATTAGAAAATACATAACTCATACAAATAGGAGACGTTATATATGTCATTAGTGATCACAGTGGTAGATGGCAAAAGAACAGGAGATAGATTTGATGACAACTGAAACACATCATTCTCTAATAAAAACCTCAGAATGATGAAAAGAAATGGAATAAAACTATACATTGTAAAAAGTTGAATATATTAATCTACACACAAGTTCAAAGGTTATCCCAAATTTGTTTACTCCAAATAATTATCAAAACAATTGCAACCCCAGTAAACTGAAAAAGGATTATACACTAACATCCTGCTTATGTAGGTACTTACTGGCATACAAAAATTTGTTCAATATAGGCAATGAAATGCACTATTTTAATTTTCTTACATTAGTTATTTGTGTGATATATAAAATATATATATCCAATAGAAAAGGCTAGTACATGGTATGTGAAGGTATATTAAAAATTGTCCCAACAAAAATTAATGACTACTATGACAGTTGTTTAACTAAACACTTGATAAACTAAATATCACAATCTTTCAAGACAAATTTTATAAAAATACTGTTCAAAGGAGCCTATATTTAAAAGGCAGTAACAAAAAATAAGCAAAATTTGAAGTATAATTATTTCTCTCCCTCCATTAGGATTTTAAGCTCCTACTGAATCAACACAAGGCAAGAGCTCCTGAAGTTAGAGACCCCATGTCCTTTTTGGATTCAAGTAAAAATGGAAGACATTAATGAACTCATTACCTCACCTTGACTGTGTATTATCTTAGCCACAAGAAGATTTTAAAGGTGGTTTGGGGATGGAAATTAATTAGGAAGAGTTGAGTAGCATTCTACATCTGGGTTCACAGAGGTGTGGAACAAAAAAGAAAATAAATGAGATGAAGACAACAAAGAAAGTCAAGACACAACCTTTTTCTTTGGAAAGAACAGGAAGTAGAGACAAATCCCAGTACCATTATCTCTACATGTACTGCTTTTTAAGATCCTATCCTCTTTGGATGCATACTTTTTAAAGCCTGGATGTAGTGGGGAGGGCCTTGGATTTCCCACAGGGCAGGGTGCCTTGCCCTCTCTTAGAACTGGAGGAGGGGTGGAGGAAAAGTGTGCAGGGGAGCAGGAAGGAAGTTGGAAAAGGGGAGGAAGTGGGAATTTTGATTGGTATTATTTACAAAGTAATAAAAAAAATTTAAAAAGAACAGGAAGAGGAGTGAGAATGGCCATTATTTGGTGTTCCATGGAAGAAAAGAGTATAGACAGGGTGGAGAGAGAGATACAGTATGTGTGTGTGTTTGGGGGGGGGGAGATGAGAAGTGAGTGATGATTGTTACATAAGGAAAACATTCTATTATACTTAGGTAGAAAATATTTGAGCTCTCAGAAGATGTGGGAAGAAACTGTCTTATATAGAAAAGTCTAAAGAAGAGAGCATCAGAAAATGAAGAAAGGTCCTAAAGTATAATAATGTTGAAATATTAAAGTAAGTCACATGATCAAATGTTATTAAGGTAGTGGTGCTGAAGCCAGTGGCAAGTTTAGCAAGAAGAGCTTTGATGATTGCCAGGTTGTGTTCACAGACTGTCTTGGGCTGAAGATGAATACTTCTCTAACAAAGGGTAGGGTGGGCTAAGAATGGAATAGAAGAGGATTTCGGTTGAGGAAAAATGTTTGCTATTGACTTTTAGCAATAAGACCCAAGTATGTTTTAAAATCCACAGAAATAATACACCTTTGTGTTAGTAAATGATTGGCCATGAGTCAAATTCAGTCTGTAAATAAGTTTTGCTGGTCAACAGATGTTTATGTTCTTTGCAGACTGTCTGCATTTTTTTTTCATGAAACATTGGTGAAGAAGCCACATTGTTCTAGTAGGAATAGACTATCTCAATACAGATAAAATTATTTGACTCCATACAAAAGAGAATAGTAACTAATATAAATAATAGAATACTACTTTGGATATCTAGGCAGAAATACATTGGAGTTTTAGAGTAACATCTGGCGGTTGCTGCTTAGGGTAGAAGTTGATCTAAATGGAGTATTGCACCACTATCATGTCATCTACAATGATTCCTTTACACAATTAGAGAGTCCATTTACTTTAAAAGAAATTTATAGCCTTTCTCACAAAATTGAGTGTGTGTGCATGCATGTATATGGTATGTGTGTGTGTGTGTCTTCAAGAGGAAAATACAGAAATACGAAAAATTTATTTCAATTGTATATACCCAAATAGGAGTAAGATATTTATGAAATTTATGTTTAATATAGTTCTTGTAGAAAGGACACACATTCATTCATAAACAGTAAATTTATGTTAGTATTTAGAAGCATGTGTCTGATATACTGCAGAGGGAATGTGGACAGCTGTAGAAAATACAACAGTGTTTGGAGGGCATGAGTGCTTTCATTTTTACCTCTGTTAAAGATTCTGGGGGAAAATGCAACTCTTTAATGAGAAAAAAAAGTTAGTCTGTATTTTCCATCCTGTGCTAAAATAAGTTCTGAAGATATTAAAGGCTGCAATATAAAACTGAACATGCAGACAAAGTAATCAAAATATAATGAGTGCCTGCCATATCCACGGTAGGAATTGCTATTAAAAGAAAAAAAGAAAACTGCTGTCATGGTTAGACTTGATGGTTGTTCAGATCATATATTACAAATAACCAATAGAAGAACATATACAAAATAAAACCAATTACATCAAATGCGGAGATTCAAAGCAAGGGTGCTGATGCAACATCTGGAATTCCAGTGTTTGGTAGGTAGAGGCAAGAGGATCTGGATTTCAAGGTTCTATCAGGAGTTTGAGAACAGTTTGAACTACAGATGCATTATCAAAAGACAAAATAAAACCAAAATTCAAAACATTAAAGAGCAAGCAAAACAAAGCTCTCAGATTGCTCCAAAAGACAGTAAATCCTGTGTGTATGCAGAAAAGTGGAAATGCTTTTGAATCATAATCACTTAAACAGCCATGTATAGTTTAAGGTAACTTGAAAAAAAATGAGGTAAAATGTGTTATACTTTGTTTTTCTGGATTATGTTTTTCCCCTAAGACCAGATGCAAATAGGAAGTTATTGAAGAAATAGTTGTGACTAGGATCCAATATGTATACATGGAAACACGCATGCGTGACTACAGAATAACATATAAAGAAGAAAAAAAGGCAGATAGAATGTAACGTAAAAGGGTGGAATGCAGGTAATGGGTACATGAGTCATGAAGGAGAATATAAAGTTAATGGGTTTCCTGGTTCTAAATCTGTCATGGATAAGGATGGATAAGTACATTGAATATATGATAGTAAAAGTGTAAAATCTAAATGTGAAATCCCACAGTTTTCTCCTCCTATAGGGCACTCAAGGAGATCTTCTACCACTGCCCCTAGTCAACCAGGTGCTGGTCTTAAAGACATGCGCCATTAAGCCCAACAATAAAGCTTTAATTGTAAAGCAGAACTAGTCATGACATGTGGACCTGCATAACTGTTTAGCAAAAAGTGAAAGATTTCAAAGAAATATGAAATGTACTACCAATATTATGAAACAAAACACATTTAGTAAATATTTTCATCATAAAATGGAGATTTTAAAAGAACCCATTTAGTTTCTTTAAACCGATAGATTACTGTATCAGGTTTATACTGTTTATGACCCATACCTCTATTTATCCATCTGTGGTATGAGATGTTAGAAGAAAATATCTAAATTTCTGAAGGAATTTTTTTCTGTACTAAAATTTTAATTTTGCTTGATAAATTAATAATTTGTGTTTTAACATTTGAAAATAGTTCTAAAGCATTCAGTTGTTAAAGATATAACAGGAAATATATAAAACTTTTAAGTTAATCTATACAATTGTACTTGTTTATATTTTTAGATAATTGTATCAGATATACAAGTGCTAATGTTAATCCCTTAGTTGTTCAGTATAAGTCACATATGGGAATATGTGCTCATGTAATTAATATGTTTCAATAAAGTTTCAGAGAAAAATTCAGTAAGAATACAAATAGATATTTTCTTCTTATTCTAAACGTCCTAGATTCCAGTGATTGATCATACACACATTCTTGAAGAAAACGTTAAGTTCAAGATTAAGTGAAATATAATTTCTTGCTGATTTTAAGTGATTCTTACCATATTGTTATTTGAAAATGACACTACAATTATGAAGAGGGACGTTCAAGGAATTTTGACTTTCCAATGTGTAAATTTTATATTCCCCTGCCTTTCAAGTTTATCTTTCAGAAATGTTTAAAATGAAATAAATTTGGATTTTGGCAAAATTCATGTCTCATGATTGACAGGAAAGAATGAGGCCAGGAATATAAGGTTGAGGCAAATAGTGCTATAGGAGCTATTCTCTGTGGTTTAGAATTTGCAATAGAAACAGCTAAAATAACACTAGAATTATGGTATTGACCTGCTAAAGTTTTCTACTGTTTTGGTTTACCGTAAGATGCTATTGATTAGAAAAAGACTAGAATTTGTCTAAGATCAGTTTGACATTTCCAATGAGTTTTTGGATTTGACATGTGTGATAAAACAAATTTAGATTTTGATACAGCTAAATAGTGTTAAGAAGCACTCTAGACCAATTCAAAAGAACATTTCCAACCCTCGAGATCTTCTACTCCTTTAATTAGAAGATACTGTAGCCATAGGCGCATGTATATTGCAAAACATTATCTGCTTGCACATGACTACATCATTTTTGGAAAACTCTCTTAACAGAAACTTGGCTCAGAGACACAGACCCCAGACGTACTTTGTCCCTTAACCTTTTGCTTACAGAGGCCAACAGTCAGAGTCAGGATTGATTCTCTCCCTCCCCCTTCCCCCTGCCAGTGCCTAAAACATGGGCATGCATGATTGGAATGCATGTACTGAAGGTGGGTAAGTCTGGAAAATGGGAAAGTGTTCACCTAAGGAAGCACAGACTATATTAAAATTAATAAAAAGGGAAGAATTGTGGAGGCCAAAAATGTGAGCCTACTTCTACCTTGTCTGAAGTTCAGAAAGTTTGAGGTTGTTTAAAATTGTTGACAACAACCAAGGCTACACATTTTGACACAGGATGTGGCTACTTGGTTCTTTTTACTTTAAGATGGCCCATATAGGTAGATCCTCTCCATCCTGACAAGTAGTCAGGATATGCAAGCGTACTTCTGCTCCTTCTCTTGTAATTGGAGGTTTAACTTGGGGAGTGACTGCCTTCAAGATACTTCATCTAGCTTGGTTTCACTGCTTAAACAACAGAATGTTGATGACTTGATGCCTCAAAGTATTGAAACAACTGTTGAAGTTGTCCTTTGTATCATGTTAAAAAAAGTCTTTTGTTACCTTCTTTCCCCTTTTGTATTGGGTTATAAAATTGTATGGAAAATTAAATATGGGTGATTTCAATTAAAGAAAAAGAAAAGAAACAGCTATTATCTAACTGTTACCTGTGCATACAATAAGATCAAAGGCATCATGAGAGGCACTGTCCTGGACCCATCATTTTATCACCATAGACATGTGGCAAAGGTAACGTAATGATAGGAAAACAAAGGACTCAGAAATCCTGACAAATGGGAGGCCAGATAGAGAGTCACAGAATCCCTAGGGAAGAATAACGTAGGGAACCTGCTAAGTAATTTGTATAAGCAGAGAGTGATAGAATAAGTTTCCTGAAAGCAAACTAAAACTTCTTAAGGAGAAATATATTTGGACAATCATTTCTTTGGTCTGAGACAGTTTACTGAACTAAAACCCACAAGAACCAACATCAGAGCCACATGAGGAAGAATTCTACTACCCTCCCCAAATTTCATATTATTTAACTGTCTGTTTCTTCGCAAGACTTTTGTGAAGGAATCTGCCAGAACTTATCAAGTAGACTGTGTTGAGAAATGATAAATTACCAGACTGTTGGCGACTTTTGGGCATTGTCTCTGATGGTAATTCCTGGAAATCTAGGATACAGGATCAGTATGACCTTCAAAGTGAGGTTTCAGGAGCTCATGCCCATCTAACAATGGATCTCTCATCACATTCCATGGTTATGACCCTAGTTACAGAACACCAGATTAAAAGATCATGAGGAATCCCACATATTGGGGTGTTTCAGTCTGTTCACATTACAGCAAGACACTTAGGCACTTATTAAATCTACTGAAGTTAATATACATGATTTTTCTTATTATCCCTCTCTCCCTCTTATTCTGCCTCCCTTCATCCACCTCTCCTTAATTTCTTTATTCCATTCTTCCTTTGTTTCTTATTTCCTAACCAGAAACTTACGTTCTCAGACTGACCTCAAATTCATAAATAGCTACAGATAACTTTGAACTCCTCATTCCCTACCTCCACCTCTGTGTACTTCACTAAACCTGCCTATTGTTGGGGATGATTGAATCCAGAGCTTTATGCATGCTAGGTTAAACACTCTGCCAATGGAGCTTCTTTCTAAGTCCATAAAGTTATTTTTGTTTGTCTCTGCTTAGTTTGTATTTGTTAATGATCCTGACTACTGGTCCTTCATATTTGGGAAAAGCTAAAAATGCTGTTTTCTTCACATACATCAGATTTATGGGGACAAAAATAAGAATGAGGTAAAGCATATTTTTATAAAAGAGTTTGGATTATAGTCAATAAATATGAATATCCACAACAAGTAAGAAATGTGACATACATATATATCATTTATAGAGATGGGTATGGGGTATATAGATAACATAGATAGCCATGTTCCAGATATCAGTGACTCCATCACCAAAGAACTGCTTAATTAAGGAATGCCTTACAGTGTCAAATTCCTTTCTCACAATGACCATCCTAGTTTGTGTTCACATATACTGTCATATTGACACCATGATCCGGATTTTCTTTAGGAAACAGTTCTTAGCACATTACTTCTGACTTCTTATACGTTATGTGGACACTTCAGTAAATTCTTACATGTCCATGTAAGGGAAGGGGTTAGAGGTCAAGTCAACTGAAACCTTGCTGACATTACTTAAACATACCCTACAGAAGTATCACATCTTCTTGAAACTTGTAAGTTTTAAGCCATAAGCTATCCACTATACTTTGCTGAAAACTCACATTTTGGTGATATGAACATTTGGGGGAGTTAGAAGGACTTTCAGTTTTTAAGAAAATGAACAACGGCAATAGTTGATGAGTCAAATGAGGATTTATGAGTCCTATTTCTTATACATTCCTTTTTTAGGGATACTACCAATAAAAGAATTATAAGCACTGCTTTCTTAGCAAGGTGAATAAAGTCTCAGCCAATGGAATATTTTAAAAATCTTAAGGTATTAATAAATATTACTGTACCTGTAGCCAAACTAAATTACAGCTCAGACAGGGGCCAGAATGATCAGGTTTGTTATTCAAATCAGAAGAAACATAAGCAGAATAGTTGTTTCCATATCATGTGCATTATTGGTATCATTATAACTAATAATAACAAGGAAAATAATGCATCAAGATTGGATATTGCATTTTTCAGTAGACGGCAAGGCTTCCACTTAATAATCATTTATATTTACAGTGAAGGAGTGCAGAGTTTTCAAACAGTACCTCATTAATCATGTCAGCCTGTTACTTGGAAAGTTATTATCCCAGTTCAATAGATAGAAAAATTATATCATGGAAAGGTCAGTTACATATTTACTTGTCCAATCTTGGAAAAGCAAAGGGAGTCAGTTTCAAATCTGTGACCTCTTTTCACCCTTTGATCTAACTACTGGACCAGTGCAAGACTGGTTCGTGTAGTGAGTAGCCATCAACCTAAAACTGTCCATGGCTGACCTCTTTGCTCTTACTTCTACAGACCTAAAAACACAGAAAGAAATGTCAATTTTTCTTCCATTATGACAACAAAAGAGAAGATGAAAGAATTATTAAGTTCTATTTCATTTTGCTTATGTCTTTTGTAAATTGTTGTTAATTGTTGGTGCCAAAACTGCAAAGATCAAACTATTTATTAGTAACATCATCATATGAAATTTAGGATATGATAAGATGAAAATTTGAGAGGTTTAGGTTAACATGAGTGCATTTAATATATTTGTTAAATAAGTAAGAAAGCAATAAATCATTTTTTAATAGTTTTCAACACCTCAAACATGTTGCTGCAATGCTGATTTCAAAAAGTATAAAGGAATGAGAAAATAAGTTTTAAAATTTATATTCTGTTTTTTGTTCTATTTCAATTTGATTCATCTATTGACTTCTCAATTAAAAAAGTAAGCAAGTAAACAAAAGTAAACAAAATTGTTTATCCTTTAAGGTAAAAGTAAACAGTAAAAATGACTTAGTAGCAGTTGCCTTCTCAAATAATGGTAATTGTTGCTATTACAAAAGTAATATTGTCATAGTTAAGCTTTCAAGTTCAAAATCCCCCTAATAAAATAGCATATAACTATACTTCTATTATGAAATATACATTTCACTGGTAATCTAAAGAAATAGCTCCCTTAAGCAATTAATTGACATTCACGTGGTTTGAATAAAAACATTTGTCCATTCTTAAATCCAGTGAGATTTGAAGACCACAAACATTAGAATATTATGTAGAAGTGAGCATTATAAATTTATGTAGTAGTTTTAAAGCTATTGTTACTTTCTGTCTTCATATGATTATAGGGACAGGACAATTTTCATTTAAAAAACAAAGAATTAATAAGATGGTCTTTATATCTAGGGTTAATGATTATACCTTTGCCATTTGCCCTGACATATGGTAAAGGGAGAATGAAAATATCTGAGTCAAAGCAAAAGACAGCTGCTTATGAGGTAGTAGCGAATGTTATTCAAATTTCAGTCTAATATAGGACACAGAGGAACAAGCAAAAGAACAAAGGAAGGTAGTACTCTTACTTAGAATATTTAATATTTTCAAGTAATACTGTGAAGACAAATCACATAAACTCAGTAAGTTAGTAAAGAATTTGTTATATATATATTTAATAGAAAAGTCTGTATTATTCTAATATATACAAATGTATGCATATAGTGTTTCAGCAACAAACATAAAACAGTATAAATACTTATGAATATATGGATTATTGGAGTATTTCAGAATTATTTTGTTGATTATTTTGAGGAATTTTATTTATATCACACTAAAATATTTCCATGTATAAAATAATGCTATGAAACAAAATTACTCTATTAAGTGTTGAAAATTTCATTATTTGGGATTTGTATTCAATGTTTTTCCTTTAGCCATGTTTCTTTATAGTTTTTGGATAATATATCTCTAAATGTTTTTTAAATTTACACTATTTCCAAAACTTTTAAAAAGATTTATCAGCTTTATTGTTACTTCACTTCTAAATTTTATGTTGATAAATATTGCAACAGAGCCAATGAGATGGTTCAGAGGGTAAAACCACTTATACCAAGTTTGAAGGCCTGGTCTGACTTCTTGATCCCACATGGTGGAAGCTGAGTACCAACTCCTGAAAATCATTATCTAAACTCTACCTGTGTATCATTCCATGCACACATATGCAATATAATATATGTGTGTGTAAATGTAAAATAGTAAATGTAATAAACTGTCAAAAATAAACATTCTAATATATATGATACAATCGAGCCTCTTTCTTAAAAAGAGTAATCTCTTAACTATTGAATTTATTTAGACTTTATTTCTTGGTACGAAACATTATTTTAAACTTTTTATCAGGGTTTTTAGGATCAATTTGCTAATATGTAGCAAGTAATTGTTTGAAAACCAATGATTTTGATACCATAGAAAATGGTGTGATTTTTTTATCAACCTTCCTCAACCCCTACTTAATATTTCAATGGCTTATGAAAAGAATGAGAAAAATAGCCCCATAATTTCTCTCCCTTTAAAGCATATTGAGATTTTATTAAACTGACTGGATGAGTTATTGCTCTTCTAGTACTGCAAAAAGCAATTTTAATTTTTAAAAGGTATTCAACATTACTTCACATGTTTCCCTAACCAAAAGATATACTAGCGTTTCATAATCCCCAAAGCTTGGTAACACATGAGGTGCCACACTCCCCTTGATTTATTGATTCACAGAACTCTGGAGACATGAGCAGTCAGATGAGTCACTAATGCTGATATTGCCAAACAATTTCTAAAGCACAATGTTGTTGTCTATGAAGGCAAATTTGAGATAGAGATGATGCGCTCTATCTATCACAGAAAGCATCAGCGTGAACAAAACGGAGTTATGCAAGTTATTGTATTGAATAAAATCTATATATTCTTAAGTCTTTAGACTCCACAGCTTGGATTCTCAGAGTACAACCCATGCTTCAAGCCATGTCTTCAGATGCTGTTTCCAGCAAATTCTAGAAAAGAACTAAAGCATTTTAGTCCATTTAAAAAGTATTGCCTGAATTTGTCATATCAGTTCTTGTTGGCAGCTGTCACTTTTCACAAGTACCAGTTTCAAATTCTAATGAAAATACCATTCACAAAGAGATTTTAATTAGATCAAGTCAGACAATCAATATTTTAAAAAGGCATTCATACTTTTAAGTGCTTTCGAAATAAGTAGTTACTTGGCAGAATGTAAGATACAAGCACAAGCCTGCATGTTTGGATGCTTATCATGTCAATATATATATTCTCCCAAATAGGGGTGATTGTATGGCCACTCACCTGACCAGCTGATTTTTAATGATTCAATGAGCCCTCATTCCTTTTCTCATAGAAAAAGGAATAAAAATAGCTTGGTTCTCCTGTATGTCTCATCTTTCTGGAATTAATTCTGCACATGACTGCAGAGATTTTGTAAAATTTACTGGATTGAAGATTGCCTTGACTTGGGAAATCTTATGCTAGTAGAATACAATATGAAGGATAGGTCAGAAAAAAAGGAATAACTAATCCCTTATCACAATAAAATGTCAATATGTCATAAAGATTTACATTTGACTATATTAAATGCTTTTATAAAAACAGATTATGTGATTACCTTGAGAACTATATGTCTATCAAACTTTAACATTTATAACAGCATATTATTTTCACTAATATTGAAAACAGTCACATTAACTCTATTGCAAAATATATTTCCCCATTTTTTCCTATACCACTTCTGCCTTGTGTAAATGTGTATATATCTATAAACAGACGTATGAATACACTGATGTACAAGTTCTTATATAAAACACACATATGCACACATATACGCATCTTCTGTATATGACTGTACAAGATAAAGCTTCACTTATAACATTTCATCCTGACATACTTTAATTCATCAAAATAAGAGTGGTATATTCTATCACTATTTAAGTAAGTGGCTCATGAGACAATGACACTGGCCCAGGTCACCCCAAAAGCCTCTTTCAATATATATTAGAAACTTACAGTTCTTGTAAATTGATTTAGCTACCCACAAATTGCCAACTTCTAAAGTGCCAAAAGAAAATAACATTACTTCTTAAGTCAACAGTTTGCGCTTCAATTACGTCTGTACAAATTGTTTGTTGCAGTTTATACCACCTTACTGCACAGCCGTGAAAGATAAGAATAAACTGTCTACATTATACACTTAATTCAAAGTATTTAATTGAAATAACAAAAATGTGGAAAGCATACAGCTAAGTTGTCATCCATACTGACATTTTTCTTAATGATGGCACTGCTAGCATTATGGGATGGGTGCTTCAAGATAAACTTTTAGGACTTGACATTTTAAGCACTTTGGATGAAGATCTTTGAGGACTTTTTTATTGCCTTTCATGTTTCAACCATGGCACTGCTTTAAAACGTGAAAATCAAACTAGAAATTACTTCTCTATTCCTTTGTTCACCGAGGCTAATTTTGTAAATGTCTTTATTTCTATCGATTGAGAAAACAACTCTTAGAAGAACCAGGTATTGGAAGGTTTATTCTTTACAATACCTAGGGGTGAAATGGTATACAGGATGATGCATAAGCAGTCATCATTCCTGTGATATGATTAATGAGAAGAAATTGCACAAGATTTCACAAACTGTTTTGGAAAATGAATCGCAGTTGCCTCTGGTTTTAATAACAACTTCCTAAGTTTTAGGTAAAACCCATTAGCTTTGAAGTCATTTTGTTTAGTACTTTCAAGGATAGGCAAATTAGAGGACTACTCAACCAAGCACACTGATTGAAACAGGATGGTGACAGATATGTGTATGTTTCTCATTCTTATTTCCTTAATAATCTTAATCACTCACAACTATCTCCTGAATTCCTCTTATATACATGTAAATATGTAGGAAATTTTACTGCCTATTATCTCCCAATTTATTGGTCTGATATTTGCATATGAATTTGTTCAAAACACACAGGGAAAAGTACAGAATTTGAAGATGATGTTTTCTGAGTGGCTGTTCATGGTTCCTATTCTAGTGAAAGAGCATAACAGTTTCATATTACTACTAACCATATAAAGTGGGTATTTCAAGTATGTTTGATTCATGACAACTAATTCATCACAATTTGACTGAGAGAATCTTCCACTGAATAACTTCTTATTCAAGGCATTGTCTTAGAAATTTGTGTTCTAATGGAACACTTATTGCTTTATTTGGTAGAATTTCTTATTAAGTTTTTATTGTTTTAAAAAGTCACAAAAGTCATAAATATACAAATAGTTGTTTAGAATCTACACTGCTGATATTATGATTTTTGTAAACAATGTCAGCCTAAAGACAGAATACAGTAACTTTTAAAATATCAATTTGGGAAAAAAAGATGACTCATATTCTGGCTGTGTTTCATAGAGAACCTTTCTTTAAAGGACATTCTCTCAACAGCAGAATGTTTTGTGACAGAGATGCTGAGGACCTCTCTTATTCATTCTCAGAACTTTATTTTCCTAATAAAAAAATCTATTTTTCTAATATCTGAATATATTATCCAAAGTAGGAGTGATGACTGCCTCATTGGTATATATGTAAGTTTCTCAATAAAGTGATGATTTTTGATTTTTAAAGTTTAACTTTCCCATTTTTTTTTTTGCCTTGGCCCAATGAAAGCAATTTTGTGAGACATATATAGCTAATGTTCCAGGACAAAGAGAGTTTGATCCCCCCCAGTAGCTGCTACTTGACTCAACAGTATCATGACAACATTTTATAAGCTACTTGTTCATCAATCCTTCAACAATCAATTCTGCCAGTTTCGTTTCATAGCTATATAGTTCTCTGTTCAACTAATATGCTATTCTGTATCTTTAACTACATTTTTATCAGATAAAAGACCTTTCATTTCACATCATGCAAATGTCTAGAATGTTTGAAGGAAATTATCTGTAATTTAATATCGCTAGAAAGCTTTTAGGACACCTGTTTTCTAACACTTCTTTGAAACTCTTTCCTTCTTCTTGATGAATCTTGAATCACCATTCTAATCGAGGAAATAAATGAATAAATTAACTTTCTTTGTACCAACCTTTCAGAGAATCACAGATATAAGGAATACCCAAAATAAAATAAGATAAAATTACATTCTGTATATTCACCTTTTATGTACCAATGTGGGCTTGCAAGAAAAACATCAAGTCTTGTTAGACTTTCATAGAAAGCTTTTATTTGCTTTAAGTTTTAAGGGCAATTGCTTATACAGGTTTCTTTGGGGGATTTATTATTTGGGATTATGTTTTCTTTTATTTTCAATGGTACACAAACAAAAAAAGAGAGAGATAAAGAGAAAACAAACTCAGCAAAGAACAGTTCAAAGAATCCAAACTGTACTAAGTTTGAGATTATTTTAAATTCACCGCAGCATCTGAAAACACTCATTAATGTCCGTATTTAGGTCTGTGGAAAACTTGGTATATGTTACCAAAGAACAAATTATGTTTCCTAACTGATATAAGTAGCATTAGAAAGAGCACCATCTTTAAACACTCATTACAACTCACTTTTGAAAATTAGATAATACCAGATACTATAAGAGTCAATTGCCAGAACAAACTTCTAATAGCTAAAGTATTCTGGCAACAAAAACTGGTAGTTGGAGGTTATGTAGTATGATTTTACCAAGGAGAGAACAGCATACATCCAATATAATTCAGTCACAAAATGGAAGTGGGAGACCACTGTTCTATTTACGTAAAGTGTTCTGGTAAGTGATCTCTTAAATTAAATACTTGGAAACTAGACAAAACCTATTCTCATATCAATGGAAAGAATCCAACATGAAATCCAGACACCCCTTTGAGGATTTAACGCAAAAGAGGAAGACTCTAGCAAAAATTAAACGTTTTATTCATAAATATTTGCATCCCTTAGTTTTGAGTCAGATTGATAAGAATCCATGTCATTTTTTTTGAGGATGACAGCAAAGGTGACAAGTACTCTCTGTTATAACTCTCGTTGTATTATTGCCAAGTCATCCACTAGAAGTTGGCCTTCTGTTAGTTACCAAAGGAGCAGGCAAAGTATGGAAATCCAGTTCTCTTCTAGTAAAACACAAGTAGCCAGCCTGTAAGGAAGCTTTGGAAAGGGATCCCTGTCCCAGTAATTAAAAACAAAGGGAAATCAATGACAGTAGACAGAAAGTATCCTTAGGAGACTCATACAATTCTATACAATTCTACAGTAGGCCTTGGATATTCTCTAGGCTGGTATAATAATGAACAAAACACGTGTGTCATGGCTGTGACTTCCTGGTTGCATGCTTTAATTCAGCTAAAAGTTAACAGCTAAAAAAAATAAAATAAAATAAATAAAAAAATAAAAAAAAGTCAAACCTTGGGTCAAATGCTCTTTGGTTTAAATCTTTACTACCACCTATAATTTTGGTTAGCTGACTTTGATTTTTAAATTAAGCTGGCCCTTTCATCTTCACCCCATTACAAAAGTCAATCACCAAGAACCAGACATAAATTTCAGAATGGTTTTGCTTGTGAGAATTCATTTTTCTAAGTCCAACCCCTTTATACAAACTGTTTTAGAAAAAGAAAAAGGAAGATAGAAAAAAAAAACAGGTGTTTTAACATAGTATTTTATTACAACTTAATCCCATCCTTGAATGATTTTCTTTCAAGTTTCGACCATTTTTTTTAAAGTAGTCAGTTTCCTGGTGGTTGCGATTTAATTAAGTAACCTTTCAAACTGAGCAAACCCCAAAGCAAGAGGGTCGTTAATCTTTCTAGTGATTAGACACACCTCTAGAGCCTCAAACATTTACCTCTCCTTCCCCGCAGTAGAAATGGTTTTAGGAGGATCACGGTTCATACCTCACACTCCCTGGAGCCAGAGATGGTATATGTGCAGGGACCAGATCCATTAACCGATATATCCATGGTCTCAGAGTTCGTAGGCTTGTAGTCCACGTAGTATTCCTGTAAAGGGGAATTCATTTGTCTCTCTGACTCCCTCGCCTTTTTCCGCCGCCTCTTCATAAGCGAGTGCTGTTGGAGTTGTTTCATGCTGGCTGGGTACCTTTTCCAAGACACATAGATCACCAGGAGAATCATGGCCACCGAGAGGAACAGAGCCACGCTTCCTGCGATAATTTTGTGAAATGAAACGTGCTCGTACTCATTCTCCGTACCTGGAATCTGAAAGCCCGGGGATGGACTTGCTGACTCCAGGGTCGCTGGGATGGCATCAGGTCTGAAGATGGTAGGGTTGGGGATGAACGGGGGCTTCTGGGGAGTTTGAGGTGCCAGGTGTGATCTTTCTGTGTTGACCACCTGGACCTCAGAGCAGATGTTGTAAGTCTCCACAGCATCACTGACCTTCTCACCCTGGATGTGCTTAGGCCCTGCACAGATCATGGTACTTTCTTTATTCCCTTTGAAATTCTTCAGCCAGTAGAACAGAGGACAGATGCTCCGACTGCATTCCCACATGTTTCCGGACAAGGTGATGGATATTAAGGATATCCATGCATTCACGGTCTCCTGGGAGACGTTGGTGAGCTTGTTGGAATCCAAATTCAATTTTTGCAAATTGGGGAGGCATTTAAATGTGCCAGGCTCAATCGCTTGGATGTCATTCCCTGATAGATCCAAGGTGTGCAGGGAACTCCAGGTCCATGTTAGGCCTTGACTCACAGAGCGGATCCGGTTCCACTGCAGGTAAATGGATCGCAGGTTGAAGAGACGAGGAAAATGAGCAAAGTTGATCTTTGAAAACTGATTGTGCTCCAGATGGAGCTCCTTCAACTTCAGAAGACCAGCAAATGCATTTCGGGATAAGCTTCTGAGGCGATTGTAACCCAAATCCAGAAAGTCAAGGTTCCGGCAGTCTTGAAAAACCCTTATGGGCACGGTCTTTAGGGAATTCGATCGCAAGTGCAAAATGATGAGTTTCCGGAGGCCTTTAAACTGCTCAGATTGTAAGGTCTGAAGTTTGTTGTAGGAGAGATCCAGGTTGCGGAGATTGGGGACTGGGTGAAATGTTTTATTGTGCAGATAGGTAATTTTGTTGGAGCTTAGAATTAATTCTTTCAGTCTGCGGATCCCTTGAAAGGCATCTTCATCCACTGAGCTAATGTAATTATGGTCAAGATAAAGCCATATAAGCTGGTTAAGGCCGGCAAACTGATTGGATTTGAGTTTCTGAATGCTGTTGAACCTTAAGGATAAACCTTGTGACCCTCCAGAAATGTTCTCGGGGATGTCTGCAAAGGCGTGAGACTCACAGTACACAATCTTGCCATCACATCTGCAGTTCTTCGGGCAAGCTCTCTGAGCCCCCGTCAGCATCACCAGCAGCAGGGTGGGAAATAGCACCAGAAACACACTCATGCCTTTCAGCTGCGTGATTAGTCGGAAACCTACAATAGCAAAGAGAACACAGATGCACACTGTCAAAGAGTAACAATACAGCACCATTGACGCATCGTGATCAGGAGTGTCCGGTCTAGGGGGGGAAATGGAAGAGTTCATTTAAGAACACATTTCAACATTTAGAAATCTTTTCCTCTAGTACTCCATTCTTGCTGTTTACATTTCATTCCTACTTCCTTCGTCTTGCTAACAGCACAGAACTGTAGAACTATAAAAACCTCTCTGAGTTTTAAGAGTTTGACTCTATCCGAACCCTGAAAAGCTCAGGGCATTTCTTTTCCCTGAATGCTGACATTTGAATAACAGTAACATTTGACTGTCTCTGTATTGACCCACGGGACTATATTGTATCTTTCAGTAAGGTCAGAACCACGACTTAGGAAACCCGGATCTTGTACATCTTTCCTAGTTGAGAAACAGGCTGTGATTTAGCAAAAGAGCATCCAGGATGCTGTCAAAGTAATCCAAGTTTGTTCTGCCTAAATTACATACTGACTGCATACAAGGGTTGTAATCTCTAAATCCTGAAAAAAGGCGTAGGAATATACACAGACAGCCTACAGAACATGGTTCATAACAGTGTGAGGTGCCCTCAGTAGGTTAATAAACATACATTATTGCATGCCTTGGCCCCATGCCCAGAGATACATGAGCTACGTTACGTGATCACCCGTAGCACAGCCTCCCCAAGCTCTAGCTAAGATGTCAAATTCTTATTCCAAATGTACAGAATAGAAACTAATAATGTTATTAGAGATATTGCTGGGGTTTTCCCCCCGTATAGTCGTCCTAGCAAATCTGAGAAATAAGCAGGGCAGATAGCTACCAACCTCCCCAGCATCCTGACCTGCTCAAGTCTCTCACTGACTGTTTTTTTTTTTTTCATCTCTCCCCTACCACCATTAACTTCAGAAAGACTGCAAAGTTGCAATCTATTAGCATTTGTGCCGCAATTTCAAGTCATTGCATGTGAGGGGACTCCTCTCCACCTTTAGCAGTAGGTAGACTATTTCTTAAGGGGAAAAGAGAGACAGACAGAGGGAGGGGGCTACTGCAGGCTGCAATTTCTTTTCTTCTTTAATAGTCATCTTTTTAACCAAGAGACAGTCACCCCAAATCCTAGTCTAAATATTCTCTCTCTTTAGAAGAGTTGTCTTTCTTTTTCTTTTTTTCCTCTTCTTTTATTTATTTATTTTAAATTAACTTGATCTTGCACTATGTCTTTTTGTCAGCTACAGACTCATTAAAATACAACCCAGCTCTCCCAGACAGGAGAAAGAGGGAGGGAAAAAAAAAGCCAGTCACATTTGAAAAAATAAAACTGGCAAATGACTACTGGAAATTTGGAAGCTGTATTCAGGATGCAGCTTCTAAGATCAAACAAGCCTCTGGTGCCACCTCTGATAAAGTAGGGACCCCACCCCTGCACACACAGAGCCAAGTGTTAACAGTCGTCCTGACAGCTACCCGAACACAAGCGTGGCTCATATTATCTGGAAACAGAAGCAAACACGGTATTTATTTCATGCTCCGTTCCCAAGCTGTGGGTACGCAGACGCTAGAGACAGTCTTAAAGCTACCCCTCCAGAGTGTGTTTAAGTCCGCGTTATGCATTTATGGATTAAAAAAAAAAACTGCCAAAAGAAAAGGATCTAAAAATATGATAGCAACTATAGTGAGACAACTGGTAAAGTAGAGGGTGCTGTTTTGTGCCTGTTTCTTGGTCTTTTAGCAGCTAATGCCCGGTTGAGGATGAGCGGTTAGGATCAGCTTTGCTAAGACGAAAACAACAAAAGTTCGCTTACCCATCCTTTGTCATCCAAAAAACGTCTGCCCCCCTCTCTCAGCTTTCTTCTTATTTGTTCTCTCCTGTAGAAATCACCACCACCTTCATGACACAGTGCAGCTGTCATTCAAACCATTCTGAGCCCGCATGCGAGCCAGTAGCCCCATGTAAACTTCCCCGGAGAGGACAGGCAGACACACACGCAAAAATAATATAGATATACGTATACTTAAAAAAAATCAGCAGGGGTGGAATGAAGGGGCAGGAAAGAGGAAGCCGCTCGGGTGGGGGGGTTGGAGGGGGAGGGCCTCTAGGCTCTGAGGACCATTGTATAATTCACTAGGGGCACATTAGCAGTAAATTGGCAATCTGTGAAAAGAGCTACAGCCCATCTCGGAGGTAAGCAACTTCTCTGTGAAAAGAGACAGAGAGAGAGAGAGAGAGAAAAAAAAAAGAGGGACGGGAGAAGGGGGTAAAAAGAAAAAGAAAGAAAGAAAGAAAATCCTCAGAATACCTGGCATTCCTTATTGTGCTGGCTTTTGCCATTCCCAGATAAAGCAATTCATCCTCAGGATTTTTCAGCTGTTGAAGCAAGCAGGCCGCCTGTGCTGTGTGAGACCCCAGTTTAAAAGCTATGCGGGCTAGGTTTATCCATTTAGCTGGTCAGGTTGAAAGTGTTTTGTAGCTGTGCTGAGAGGCAGCCCTTGTCTAATTCAGAAGGCTTTCCGGAGACTGATGGTGCTCAGAGCTGGTTGGTGCTAATGCTCGAGTTTGTGATACACTGAGTGCCCTCCGCTGGAGAAAACAGATTGCACATTAAAGACGGGAACAAGTGAGCTTGTCAGGGCTGTGCAGCCTTCTCTGCTCAGAAAGGGAAATTAAAGGCACAGGATCACTTTTCCCCCCTCTCTCCAATAATCTAAATTATAAAATGTTGCTGTCAGGGTTTATGTTTCACAGCTGCAGCAGATGTTAGCAGCTTTCTAGGTCTTTCTCCCTCCCAATGTCTGTGAGTAGTAGGTTTTGAAAGTTGTTGTGGCCTGAAATGGTTTTCTGTGTGTCACAGAAGATATTGTCTCATTTTCAATGACATGAGTAATTTCCTTTGTATTTACGATTTTGTTGGTTTGCCTTTATTTATATATTTTTGAAGACAGCGATATAAGGAAGCTGTCCTACTCAGGAGAGGGCACACCATGGTTGATTTTTAAAAAAGTACTTAATTGCAAAATTTTTAAGCCTATCTCATCACTCATTCTCAACCTTTGTCAATAACATCTATTCTGGGTGCAACTTTGTACATCTATCAAGTGATTTATACTATGATTTGTAAAAGTTCATATATTTAGCCTTAATGTTTTCCCAGCTCTACTGTTTACCAAGTGTCTGGGTAACCAAGACTGAACTTCAGACAAGAGCTGAAGTAAAGCTTGTAAAGTTTATTGCAGTCACTTTCTTTAAAACTCATCCACTTTGGGGATCAACTTTTTCTTATGTAAATTATCTATTGTGCTGTGCAATCCATCCTGAAAGAAAGGAGCACTCTAAAATTTGTAGGCGATCCTAGAATTGGGACCAATGAAACTGTAAAATGTTCGAGGTGGGTAAAAAAAAACCTGTACACTCTTTTGTAAACTTGTATGGAATGCTTAAAAACAATAACAATACATCATTACCCCCATTTCAAAAAACATTTTATGCATATGAGTACTTTCCCTGTGTGTACATCTGTGCATCATTTGTGTGCTTGGTGCCTACAGAAGCCAGAAGAGGGCTTGAGATCCACTGAAACTGGAGTCATGGAAACTGGACTCAATTCTCCCTGTAGGTGCTGGGATTGGAACCTGGGTACTCTCCTAGCAGAGTATCTGATCTTAAGCACTGCGCTATTTCTGGCCCCATACCTACGTTATTGTGCTCCACACTTTTAGTTATTTCATAATTAGCTGACTAATAATAATCTAGAAAACAAATGCAGTGTAATGCAGAGAAAGACTGCGAAGTAGGACTGAACATTAAATTTAGCAGCTTTAATACTTCAAAGGGATTTTTACAGAAATATCTACAACTGGTTTGGATCCTGGCAAATGGATGGTTTTAGAAATACTTCAGTTTTAAATTAGTTGATAAAATAGTATATTAAAATAGAATAAAGAGATGACTAATATGTAACTTGACTCAGATTTATGAGCAGAAGGTCACAGACACTTGTTAAATTACTAGGATTTCTCCAAGAACAAAAAAGAGATCATCTGTCTTCTACATATATCCTTCCCATTACTGATACCTGAGTTTCTATTTCAGAAATGTGTGCTTTTGGCTTAAGGCTTAATACCTGTTAAAATGCAAATTCATACCTCAAGAGACAATCTTATTGTGGATACTAAAAGGAAATAAGTCAATCAATGAATGTGATACACATAAATTTCTTTTAACTATTGTAGCTCACGTGGAGACACAAAATCCACCCATATATTCAGTAGTAAAATATTGACTAATGAGAAAACTGTTGATTCAGAAAATAAAATGAGCACTCTACCAGTAAAATTTTAAAAAAGGTTTTGATTGGCTGACTGGATATTATGTATAAAGTAGGGCAGGCAAAATAAGAGAACTCAAGTACTAGAAGAAAATGAGAAGCAGTAAGTTTATTTCCAGGAATATTTTCATTTGTGTGGGGGAAAAATAAAATGTTCAGAGCAGATTTCCCGTGGAAGATGAAACTAGGGTGTATTTGATTTCATCTGCTGTGATATTTTGTCTATATTTTCAAGTTCCTCATCTCATGAATATGTAGTTAGGCATGATGTTTATCTATCCACATATGTATAAGTTTTCTTTTGTTTGAATCTACAATATCAGAACCAACTTTGACAGCTGATTAGAAACATCTCATTTTTTTGTATGATAACTAGCTGATAATTTTCTGAAAATATGAAAATCTGTGGCTGGGGAGATGGTTTAGTGTTAAAGCACCTTCTGCTTTTGCAGAAGAGTTAAGTTTCTTTGCTGGGTCTGATATCTAGACCACCCCTCTACAAATGCCTTTCACCTCTTTCCAGTTGCAGGGAATGTAGAGCCTCTGGCCTCCTTAGGTACTCATGCTCGTGTGCATTTCCACACAAAAATACACAAAGCTAAAAGTAAAATAAATAAATAAATAAATACTGACTGGGCATAAAATACACATTTGGAGGTATAGTATCAATTTAAAACTGTATTGTATCTGTAACTATGTAATTATAAACAATGAAAAAATTGAGCAATATTCAAGTATTTGGGAAACATGTTCTGATGAAGCAATGAAGTTCATCATTTTTAACAAAGAAATGAAATTTAGTCAACATAAAAACAATCAGATGGTGAGGGCTAGAAAGGAAGTTCAGTCAGTAAAGCTAGCTATGCAAACATGAAGGACTGAGTTAGATCCCTAGCAATCATGTAGAATTGGGAGCATGGTGGCATCACCTAGTAATCCCAGAACTGTTCAGGTAGAGACAGGAGATTAACGGTGCTTGTTGGCCAGAAATACGCACTAGCCTAATTAACAAGCAGAGCATGGAGTCTCAAAACCTATCTCAAGAAAACAAGATGGGCAGTTCCTGAGGAGCAACAGCCATGGTTGACCTGTGTTCTTTACCTACACTCACATGTATGTGTATACACTCACAATGAACATGCACACGCTCAGACATTACTTATGATAGCATTGCATTTGAAGAGCCAGTGTTATCTTCCTTTCCGTTATGAGTAGGTCTTACATCTATCTTGTTAGGTACTCTAGTACTATGGCTTGTTTTGAGAAAAGAAAAAGCTAATTTTGGCCACTTTGAGAACTCTACTTTTCTACTATGTCATTATTTTAGTGAAGAACTAAAAGGGTTGGGGACGATAGTTGGAAAACTAATGTATACAACGCAGATTCCATTCCAGCTCTGCAACTTCTATGCTGATGTTTCCAACAATACTAAAATATTCCTGCATTGGAATGCTCATTACTCTCAAAGTTGTAATAACATTTGATAATGTTGTGGGACATTTGTCCGTTTGTACTCTTGTTTTATAACTAATATGAACCTGTCTAATTATAAATGAGAAAAAGTGCTTTAAAAGAGGGCGGAATAATTAGTAAGTCAATTGGTCAAATGCTCTGGAAACCATCAATAAGTCAATAAACCGAGAAGTTAGTTACCATTAGTACATAGTCAATGTCGCCTTCACAACCTTTCTTCTTCCCTAAGCTATTAATAGATCTTCCGATTAAATGTCCACATTACTAAAATCTTAAAGATGCATGTTAAATATATCTCAGCTCAAACTATTTGAAAATAAAATATTATTTTAGCTAGGATTAATGAAGTTTCCATAGTCAGATAAAATGGCCCTAGTTGTTATCCAGTCCCTTAGGTTCCAATTCATACAATTAACTACTAATGTATTGACTTAATCTAATTCTTGTTTCAAACCTAGAATGGTGAATGGTAGCTCAAGTTTGTAATCTTAGGACTGAAGCAATTTAGGAAAAATGATGACGAGAGTGAGTCAAATGGTAGAGCACAGGCCAAGGGGTTAAGAAAGAGGGTCAATTTCATCTTCCTCTGACCAAAGCTCAAGACCTTAAAACTAAGTCCTGGTGTTAGATTCAGAGGATTGTTTATATTAGCATTATAAATGAGAGAGGGGGGAGCTATCAATGGAGAGTGGCATAAACAGAAATATTTACAATGCAAATACGTCACAGGCCAACCAAACACACACACAAAAGTAACACAAGCTAAAAAACAAACCAAATAAAAGGTAAAATACCACAAATTTCCATTCACTGAACGCTCAGTTTATGCTAGCATAAACTCTGCAGGGTATCCCTTTGTCTTTGGCTACTAGCATAAACCCTGCAGGGTACCGCTTTGTCTTTGGCTACTAGTGTGTAAAACTATCCAGTGCTTTTTTCTGGTCTTTGCTGTCGCTGACAACCATATACACATACCCCACTACAGACAGACAGGCACACAAACACACAGAGAGAGGAAAAAAACATTTAAAAAGAGCTTTATAAGGACACTTTGCCCTCAGCATTTATTTTTTTTTTTTACTCTTATATTTATTCATTTGTTAGTGTGGACAGCATTCTTTTTTCATTTTGTTATTCATCTTGATTTTTCTAAGCAAAGCCTGGGGATGTTGGTTTGGTCTGTAGGATTGCATTTACTTCCAAGTGTATTTCATAGGGTAGTTTCACAGAAGCTTCTTGTGGCTAGCATGTTTTGATATTTTGCATGCAGTTTCTGTATCTGGGACCCACTTTATTTGTGGATATTTTAGAGAAGGTTGAATTTGATAATCCATCCAAGCTGATATATTTAAGGAGCAGAATATATAAGTGTTTCTTCTCTGTTATTACAGCTTTGTCTGCAATGTGTAATCTGAGAAGCTGTGATAAGAACATAGGCCCGGGTACTTCAGAGCTTATGTGTTTACAAAAGTTCTGGTATTTTTGTCTGCTACTGCCAAAAAGTGGTAGGAATTCTGACCCCAAAACTCTATCCTCTTGTTGCAATGTTGGAAACTTTGACCTATTCGTTTCCTATGTTAAATTACCAAAAACGAGTTGAATGGGGCTGGATTGTTCAAATGGTAGGGTGTAATTTTCCTCATTCCCTCTGAGAGCTTAACTCAGCATGAAGATGTCCATCTACTCTATAACATCAAGGTGCTGGACTCAAGCTCCAGCAGATGGTTCTAGTAAGCAGTCACCACGTAAAAATCAAATGAAAGATATATATTCAGTAAAAAAAAAAAAAACAAAACTGCATCTAGGAATAATAGTAAATAAACGGGTCACATTTATAGAAAAAATAGCAAATTTTAAATTAGCAACAAAATTAATAATAATATAAAAGAGAAGATATGATTCAACAAAAATATTTTTGAAGGAAAATGTGAACCAAGAGAAAACCTTGATTAAAGCCCAAAAATATAGGATAAAAATAATAAGGAATTAGAAAAAGAAAAGAAAAGAAAAGAAAAAATCAATTTTTAAAACTCCTGCCAAGAAATGATGGTTGGGTTGGAGTTACTTCTTTCTTGTCTTCTAACACCAGGTTTGGTGTGGGTACTGGGTCCCAGCTGAGCTCTGTTTTAAGTCTCCTCTTCTACTAAATATGGGAATATGTAGACTGAGTCCTGACTCAGTTAATATAATCAATAAGTATAATCATTTCTCCACTATGTTACAATAATTCAGAGACTTTTGCCCACCAGGAGTGTGTAACATGATCTGATGAATTTTGGTGATATGAGAACTAGGAATATAATATTTGCTCCTATATTTTCTATCTGTGTACATAGGAATGTGGCTGAGTTGGTGAACTAGAAATCCAGTATGTTCAGAATTACATGAATAAGCAGGCAAATCATCCCTCCACATACCCTTAGTCCATGCTGGGTAAGGCAAATACGTTACAGGGGTTCGTGTTGTGTTTTCAAATGCCTTAGAGAATAAAACAAACCAACAGACTATTGAGTCTTATGCTGGAGAAGGTATGGTAGTAACTCAAGCTGTGTTAACCATGACCTTGGTTTTTAGGCTTTCAAACTTATCTCCTATGTCAAATTCCATGTACTATGTCTTACTAGTTACAGGCAAAGGGACTACTAATGACCATACCCTCCATAGTCCATTGTCTCTGCTTCTTAGACATCGAATAAGGGTAGTGACAAATCTTTACCTATATAACACTGACTCTCTTTGTCATTTCTAACCAAGTCAGTGTAGTAAGATAAATGCAAAACCCTGAATTAAAAAATAAATCTTATATTTTCTGAG
Organism: Chionomys nivalis; assembly: GCF_950005125.1. Classification (NCBI taxonomy): domain Eukaryota; kingdom Metazoa; phylum Chordata; class Mammalia; order Rodentia; family Cricetidae; genus Chionomys; species Chionomys nivalis. The sequence goes on from NC_080086.1 coordinate 70,951,138, forward strand.
CCCAAGAGTATTCATGTGATTTCAATATGATGGTTAGTTTTAATTATCAACTTAACAACAATCAAGAATTACCTGAAAACAGCATCTTCCTGAGGGATTGTCTATATTGTTTTGGCCTGTGAACCTGTCTGTGAGGGATTGTCCTAATTCACTTAATTGATATAGAAAGAATCATCCCATTGTGGTTGGCACCATTCCTTAGGAAGGGGATCCTGAGCCAACCACGAGTGAAATAGTAGAGCTGAACATAAGCAAACAAGCAAGTGAGCATCAATGCTTTATGTGCTGTTTTAGGATACTAGTACCCTTAGCTCTACATGTGTTGTAGTTCTTATAGGTTGGCTTTGTAGCTTCTGGAGAGAGATAGATAGCAGGATTCTTCTCTTCCTGGTCTCAGCTAGTGTTATTGCTCCAGAACCTGGGATTTCTGCTATGGTTTGAATGTGAAATATCTGCCCTAGGCATGTTTGATCACTCGATCCACTGTCGATGATACTCTTTGGGAAGGTTGTGGGATCTAGAACGTTGTAGAACCATACTGGAAGAAAGAGGGCACCGAGGCAGTTTCTGATGTTTCTTAGTTTGACCCTATTCTTTTTCTTTTTGATGCAATGTAACCAGCTGGCCTTCTGTTTATCCCTCTTAGCCTTCCCCATGATGCATCCTATCCCGTGGTGAACTAGAACAAACCCTTCCTCCCTTAAGTTGATTCTTGTAAGTTTGCTCAGGGCAACAAGAAAAGCAGTGAACAGCATCTTAGACCTTTGTGTCTAAAGGTTTGACAGCTCTCTGGCATCTTTCCAGTGATTTGAGCATAGGACTTGTGTTTTTTGGCTCTTTGCAGTCCTCCATCCTCCACATCATGTTCTGGCTAATTTTGTTTCAAATTCGACACAAAGGTAGAAGTCATTTGCAACTCAGTTGAGAATGCATCTACCGGACTGGTCTGTGGACATCCTCTTATTTTGTTACTTAGTGATTTATATAGGACCTAGAGCATTGGGAAGAGTATACCCCTGGATAGGTAATCTTGGGGTGTATTAAAAAGTAGGTTGAACAAGCCAAAGTAGGGGAGCAAGCCGGCAAGCATCACTTTTACACATTTTGTGCCTCAATTCCTCCCTCCAGTTTCCTGCCTTGAGTTTCTGCCCTGACTTCCATGGATGATGAACTATAAACTGTAAGATGAAATAAAGTCTTTCTTCCCCAATTTGTTTTTAGTCATTGTGTTTTAACACAACAATGCTGGGTGGTGGTGGTACGCACCTTTAATCCCAGCACTCGGAAGGCAGAGGCAGACAGACCTCTATGAGTTCTAGGTTAGCCTTTATCACAAGAGCTAGTTCCAGACCAGGCACCAAAGCTACACAGAGAAACCCCATCTCAAAACCGAAACAAAACAAACCAACAAAAAATAAACCAAAAATAAAACAAAACAAAACAAAACAAAAAACCTCTCTACTCTGGCTTCATTTTCTTTTTCTTTCCATTCCTCTCTCATTTCTGCCCTGTTTACCCTCTTGAAATTTCAAGCTAACTCTTGTTGCTATTGTCATTGTCAAAACTGTAGCCATTTTGGAGGTACACATCACCACCTTTTGCTGTTGCTGATGATGCCGTCACTCTCTGGCCTTGTGACACCATCTCTTCTGCAGCTGTCGATACACCTGGTCACTCTTCCGCTTTAGTAGCTCTGCCTGCTGTTCCCTGTTGCTGTTGTTGCTGCTCTCCTGACTGCATCACTGATGTCTTCACTCAGTCAACATCACTAAATGCTAGCAGGAAAACAGCACTCAAGAAAAACCTGTTGAGACAGGCAAGGCATCACAAAAAAGAGTCTACCAGACAGATAAGTTGAACACCCTACCTAAATAACCAGGAGAGGGTTGTTTGTAAGAACTAAAAAAAAAAAAAAAATTCATGTAAATGAATTTTTATCTAAAAGGCAGTCTGATGTTTCTTCCTTGTAACAGTGACAGAAGCCTTCTGCTCTTGTTTAATATAAACAGGTGTAATATGTAAGAAACTCGCGATGCAAGGTGGTAACTCAGTAATTAGAGGCCAAACTAACTTGCAAAAGACATGTGTTTCAGTCTCTGAAAATGCCTGGGTACTGGAACTCAGGGCAATCATTTCAGCCTGAGGATCACACATTTGAGATCATTTCAGCTTAAGCATCTCATGGCTCTCCTGGGCTTCATGAAGCCCTGTTTAACCCCACAGCCACAGAAGGACTGTTAGATATCTGCTCTTGTTTTCTTTGAGGTCAATAAGATGGATCACACATTAAAGTGCTCACCACAGAACCCCAGAACTGAGGGTTGATTTCCAAAGTTTGAGCCCTGGAACTCACATGGTCGAAGGAGAGAACGAACTCCCACAAATTGTCTTTTGACCTCTATCCACATGTAGTGTCATTGGAGTGCTCCGCCTACACACTTAATAAATGTTTAAAAAGAAATAAAAATTCAGAAAACCAGGCCAGAAAAAGCATTAAAAGCTAGATGTTGCAAAAGCATAATCAATAATCCCTACTAAGAATGTTCATACCAAGAAATTGTAATCATTACTCCTAGAAATGGTTTCCACAAGGAAACAGTGTTAAAAAGTATGCTGAACAGAGTGAGGTATATGGTGTGTGCTAGTTTATTTCATGTTAACTTGACGCAGGCTACAGTCATTTGAGAAATGAAATATCTATCAAGAAAATCCTCCCACAAGATCAGGCTGCAGGAGAGACTGTAGGGCATTTTTTTTTAAAAACAAGTGATTGATGAGGAAGTGCCAAGTCTATTGACAAAAGTGTCATCACTGCCCTGGTGGTCCTGGGTTATGTAAGAAAATCTTCTGAGCAAGCCATGGAGAGTAAGCCAGTTAGAAGCATCCTTTTATAGCCTCTGTTTCAGTTTCTGCCGCCAGGTTCCTGCCTTGTCCTTCCTTTAGTTCCTGACTTTCTTCGGGGATGGACTATGATGTGGACATGTAAGCTAAATAAATCCTTTCCTCAACAACTTAGTTTTAGTCCCGGCATTTTATCATAGAAACAATAGCACTAACTAAGATATTGTGTTTGAAAGTTTACCAAACTTTTTTTATTCCTATTAATGAACATGAATTTTTTTTTGTTCATAATATATCCGACATGGTTTTCCCACACTCTACTGTAGCCTTCAAGTTCAAAGGGAATGTAAATTGGAGTAACTATTGTCTTAATTTCAGCAAAATGTTGAAAGGCTCATAGAAAACTTTCTCAAATTTGAGCTCTTGTTCTCATCCTAAGATGTTTTAGCATTTAAGTTACTTCATTCACATAGGTACATTATAATATTATTAAAAACAGAGTAAGATCACAGAAATAAACTTGGAAAGTTAGGAAGAATAGTCAACTGAAAAAAATTAGATCATTTAGTAAAATAAATGTATCTGTGAGAATTTAAACTAATACATAAAATAATATTTAAATAAAAGCTAGGAATCATAATCATCTTAATGATTACAGCCATGTTAAAAAATTGTACTCAAATAGTAGAAGAGGGGCTGGAAGGATTATCAGCACCAAAAGTGGTCTTTGGGTGGATGCCTCCAAAGACAGCATTTCCAATACATCTGGGTGGATTCACATATTAACCAAGACTGACAGCTTAAACAAGACTTTAACAAACTTAAGAGAGTGAAATCCCACCATGGAAGAGGCAAGGAAAAACAAAGTTCCACAGCTAGCCAAGGATAATTTAACATTTAATTGTTGCTGGTGTAAGGAAAGTAATTTTTATTCAAATGTGTGATGTTTGGTGTATTGAATACACTCCAGGCCAAGGCCAACATTCAGGAGTCGACACCCAAAAGACACTCTATGCTTTGGGTTTTTTTTTTTTGTTGTTGTTGTTGTTGTTGTTGCTGCTACTGTTTTGTTTTTATTTTTAAGAGAGAAAGAACACAAAAGTCAGTGAGTAGGGATCAGGTGACTAGCAATAGTGGGGGAGGCAAATGAAAATTATCTGTATATGGAATTCTTAAATAACAAAAACATTGCTTAATTTTTTTTTACTCACACAAAAAGTAAAGTAACATCAAACTTATTTACTTGATGAATTTGCAACTATTTGAATATAATTTCTAAGTGTAATTTTTTTGTTGTTCCGTGCCCAGAATGATAGAAGACCTTACCCAGCAGAGTGCAATCATGACTTGAGTTGTAACAAATTTAATTGAGATACAATGGTAATAATAAATCTCTATTCCATTACAGAGAAGTTCTAGAATGATTCTCAAGTTTTTTTTTTTTTATGGGTATGAGGATATGTATGGGTGTGTATGTGCACATTATTGCAGTTGTCTACAGAAGGCCAAACAGGGTTTTGGATCCCTTGGTTCTAGAGATAAAAGCAGTTGAGAGTCGTCTGACATAGATTCTGGGAACTGAACTGAACTTGTGTCCTCTGAGTGAGCAGGGTGTACTCTTAATTGTTGCTCCATCTCTTCAAATCCTGGAATGTTTTTCAGTAAGTTTGAATGAAATATTTTTCATCATTTGATGTGCTAACATAAACTTACATTATAAACTTATGGAGGTGTGCTATTATTTAGGCTCGGCATTTTACACTGTAATTGTTTTCTGTATTTTAGCTGCATTTATAAATCAACTTAAAACTATCTTAGGGCTTGAGAGATAATCAGTGGTTAAGAGAAATTGTTGCTTTTCCAAATGATCCTGGTTCATTGCCAGCATTCATACAGTGACTCATGTCTATCTATAATTCCAATCCCAGGGGATCCATTGCTTTCTTCTGGCTTCTTGGGGATACCTGGCATTTACATGATGTAAGTACACACACACTGGTAAAAATATATATCTTAAGAAAACCAAATACCATATATTTAACTTTTATAAGGAAAAAGAGGTTTAAATGTATATAAAAGAGATGCTTTGAGGGCTGTGGTTATATAAAAGATGTATAGCCAGGCAGTGATAACACAACCATTTAATCTCAGCATTTAGAAGATAAAGACAGGTGGATCTCTTGGAGTTCAAGGCAAGCATGGTCTATAGAGTGAGTTCCAGGACAGACAGTGCTATTACACATACAAACCCTATTTCTAAAAATAAAAAATAAAATATGTATGTATGTGTATATTAGGTATAGAGATATATAAAGTTCTTTTTGTTATTTTGATGTTGTTATTAAAACTCATCTTTATCAATTTGGAAATAAACAACTAGAGCTATTTTCTATACATTATCAAAATAAGTCCAGAAATGTGGTTACAGTAATTATCATTATTTTGCTGTTTTTAATTAATTTTGACCTCTCTGAAGAAAACTTGATTTCATCTGCTGAGTATTAAAAACACCATAAAATTATATACTTCCTAACATTGTTTGATCATGTAGATCATATATATGTATATATATATATATATATATATATATATATATATAGACAGAGAGAGAGAGAGAAAGACTATATATACATATGAATGTAGAAAGTACCTATACAATGTACAGCTAAGGGTATATATGTATATTTACTTTATACATATATATGTGTATGCATTTGTACTGATATTTATATTGATAGTATTTCAGTATATTTTATTTATTTTAAATGTGTTAATAATATTTCTATAAAATATGATATTATTTTAATCATAGTTATAAGCTTCAGCCTCATGAGACAGTAGCCCTGTGTACATAAACCATTATAAAGTAGTATAACAAGTTGTTTTGATTGATCCACTGTATCATTTATAAAGTTATTTGAACTTGTATTATATATATACATATACATACATATATATACATATACATACATACATACACATATATACATATATATATATACACATATATACACATACACGTGACTGGTAGGCCACGACCTCGTTTTGATGCACAGATTAATGCAAATGAGTTAAATTAAGATGAAAGGGTTAGCCAATAAAAAGCTAGAGCTAATGGGCCAAGCAGTGATTTAAATAATATAGTTTGTGTGTGATTATTTTGGTTCTGGGCAGCTGGGATGAACAAGCATCCTTTCTCAATCAAGGATTATGCACTCTTAACTGCTGAATCATCTTTCCAGTCACTCAGATTTAGTTTTATAAGTTTATGTATCACAATGTTAGAGTAGTTTTGTGTTTAGTCATGAAAGATATGTTCATTGATGCTATCAGGTCCCCATCTGACCTTGAATCTCTGTCAGATGAAACAGATGTCATTGTGTTAGTAGTGACAATAGTAAAGACACAAAAAATGATAGGTTTCAAAAGCAAAGAGAATATATTATTACATTTTGCAGAAACGAAAACAGAAAACCATGGACTTGGACACTGATCATCACAATTCATGTCTCTTCTGGCTTTAAGGATTAAGACATTATTAAAATGGAAATGAAAAATCTCTAGATATTATCCTGAAACATGTCTGACCAAACAAATTTGTACTTGGAATAATTATTTTTTACATATATGTGTGAGCATGTACACTCATACACAAGTATTCTGAAAAATGCATTTCATTAGTTTACTTCAGTTGAGAATTATCACAAATTGGAAGTCATGAAAATATAGCATTAAAATGTTTTCTTTAAAAATATATCTATTTTTATTAATGTGTATATGTGTATCTCTGTGTCTGTGATAGAGTAATAAGGAGGGAGGGAGAAAGAGAGGAGGGAGAGAGAGAGAGGAAAGAAAGAGCGTGTGTGTGTGTATAAAGATTATGTAGGCAATTATGGAGTCCAGAAGAGGTTGTCAGCTCCCCTCGGGCTTGAATTATACTTGATTGTGAACTATCTAGTGTGAGTGCTGGTGTGAACAGTCAGTTGTGAAATGTCTAGTGTGAGTGTTAGTGTGAGCTTCAGTTTGTGAGATAGTAGCAGGTGCTCCTAACTGCTGATTCAGCTCTTCGGCACCTAAACAACTTACATACAATGAGCAGTTTTCCCATCTAACTTATCTACAACTAGTCACTGCTATGCTGGAAAAATGCTAATGAAACCTGATGTTATTCGCAATTTGCAGAGGAAAGTAAAGGCTGTGGCGAACTGTGCAGGAGTTCCAGAATTCTTGTGTTGTAGGGATACCCACTTTATTGTTTTTTTTAGCTATCTCACAAATCATGGATCTGGTATTTAGCAAATCATATAACCTAAATGTAATAAAATTAATATATTTAACAAACATGGTGGGAAGTAATGAATACGAAGTGGAAAGAATGAAAGTGTGTGAGCCCAGAGACATCTGTGAGCTGGGAAGAACTGCTGGACATGATATGCTTTACTGAATATTCAGAAGAGATTGTTCAGCTCAAGCAGGGATGTTCCCCACGAATAGGAAGCAGAACAGACTTCCATCATTGGTATACTTCAGAAGTGCAACAGAATAGCAGTAGAATCACAAATTCAATGTAATTTGTGATTATAATTTACATGGTCTCAAAACGAAAAAAAATGACAACAAAACCCTAGAGATTTTTAGGTTTTTACTGCCTTTTCCCACTAAACCATCTCATGGTAATATACTGGACTTTCATGTTTCCTTCAGCTACCTGAAATTCAACTGAGCCCTGCTGCAGCTATGAACAGGACCAACAAGATATTGTCAGACTCCAAGCATCTGTATTGGATGTAGAGAAAAACATAGAGATGACTGGGTGCGTGTTGGCAAGAGATTATGTTGCACCTCCTGTTGAGTAAACATCCCCACACAAATGCAAAATGCCCGGAAAGGTCTTTTACATTAATTTTTCATTTTTGTATCCCAGCCAAAGTTTTTCCTTCCTCCTGTCTCTCAAGTCCTCCCCACACCTCTCCGCTCACCTCACCCATTCCTCCTCCACTTTTTCTTCTCAGATATAGGCATCCCACGAATATCAGTCAGCCACGGTATAACAAGTTGCAGGTTCCCTCCTTCTGTTAAGGCTACATGAGGTAATACAGTAGGAGAAATGGGTCTCAAAAGTAGGCAACATCACAGAAACAATTTTGAGCTTTGGCTTATTCTCTGATTTTGTGCCCTCATACCAATCAGAGTAAAAAAAAGGAATGATACTGTTATTGAAAAAAAAGCAGGCAACAATGTAAGAGACAGCACTTGCTCTCACTGTTAGTAGTACCACAGGAAGACCAAGTTACACAACTGTAACTTATATGCAGAGAGCCGTGGTCAGTCCCATGCAGGTTCCCTGGTTGTCAGTTTAGTCTTTGTGAGTCCCTGTAAGCTCAAGTTAGTTGATTCTGTTGGTTTTTTTCTGGTGTCCTTGACACCACTGTCCTACAATCCTTCCTCCCCCTTTTTCACGGGTCTCCCAGAGCTCCACCTAATATTTGGCTCTGTGTATCTGCATCTGTTTCCATCAATTTGTTGTGTGAAGTGTCTCTGATGACAGATGGGCTAAGCACCAATCTATGAGTGTAGCAGAATATAATTAGGCATCATTTCATTGACTTTTATGCCAGCGTTTGCTCTATCCTAGTTCTCTGTGGTATCTTGCCTCTGGGTCCTGCCCCTTGGCCCAGAAATCCTTCTCAGTGTATGGGTCTCCAGCAATGCTGGAGTCATTGGTTAGTCACTCACACAATTTCTGTAACAAATTTACATCTTGTACATCTTATAAGCAGGACAAATTGTAAATCAAAGGTTGTGTGGCTGGGTTGGTGCCCCAGTCCCTCCACTGGAAGTCCTGCCTAGTTATGGGAGATGGCTGATTCAGACTCTGTATCCCCTATTCCTAGAAGTCTTAGCTAGGGGTCACTCTAATGGATTCCTGGGAGATTCCATTACTCTAGGTTTCTAGATCATCCCAGAGAATCCAAAGAATGGGAGGCAAAATGATCAATGAGGCTCAATGGCAAGAAGTTCAGTGAGGCTCAGTGGCCTCTGTCCTCTCAGAAAAACATCTTCTTTGCAGTTTACTGAGAGACCCTGCCTCAGGGGAATAAGGTAGAGATTGAAAAAGGACAACTCCCAAAGTCGTCCTTAGGCTCTGCACCTACCTTTGCATATGATTTTATACATATGTACATGGCAGGTGTGTTTTCTCATATGTGTGCCTACGGATACACACACACACATACACACACACACACATGCATAAAAAAGGGCGAATAAACAACCAGTAAAATTTCCTGTCTTGGTACCTCACTTGGGCAATAGGTCCAGAATGCTTGATTGAGAGGACTGCTGGGTTTTGGAGATAGATCCTCTATACCCAGTACAGATGATTGGACTCTGAAAATGTCTTGTTGGCCTTGTTCATAGGTGCAGCAAAGCCCAGTTGAATTTTAGGTAGTTGAGAGAAACACGAAAGTACAGTCCATGATCATGAGATGGTTTGGTGGGTAAAGGTACTTGCTGCCAAACTTGGTTGCCTGAATAGAATCCGCAGACATAAATGGTATAACAGGAGAACTGAGTTTTCCAAGTTGTCTTCTGACCTCCATTTGCAGAAAGTAGTATGCAGATAGACACAGAGAGAGAGAGAGAGCGAGAGAGAGAGAAACATACATGCATGTATAGATGCCCATGCATAAACAGTTTACCACTCTAACATTTACCTATTTGACAAGCAGTATGCAAAATAAAGATTCACTGTGACTCTAATAAATGCAAAATTCAAAATTTATTCAGACCTTCCTTTGGGTCAGTCAGTTCTCTAAAAATTGTGAGTGTGTGTGTGTGTGTGTGTGTTTAAGGATAGTTAGTATCATTGTCGTTTTCATTTTATTGATGATAAAACAGACATAAGTTTTTCAATACTTTGCTCAGGCTACACAGACAGTATGGATTGTGGCCAACATGGCAAATGGTAAATCTAGACAGTGAGACAATGCAGCCTACACTTTTAGACTGGCCCACAGACTGGGCCACACAACTGGGTGCTAATCACTTCTGTCAGCATTCCCAAGAAGCTAGTCTTCATCTGTACTGGATAGATTAAGGCCGAGGTTTGATATATGAGGAAATTGAAATGACTGATCCACAGAGCTTTGTTAGAAAGATAGCTCTAGGTATAATCTACAGCTCTCACTCCTTGAACACAGATATATGTTCAAGAGACCCATCTGATCTCCTTCAAAGGGTCAAAGGGAAAGTTGAAAGGCTTTGTTTATTTCCAGTACTGTGAAGGAAAGTGCCACTCATTCATAAGTCAGAGACGAAGAGAGAATGTAATGGAGGCCTGTGGCTGAGTGCTACCCTTTTCCATTGGAAGTGATTTTATTTTCAATGAAGCGATGGACTAAAAAGTGAAAATAAGAAAACTTATGAGGGAATGCATTTGTGTAGAGTTTCAACAGTTTTCTCAAAGTTGTGTATTTTCACAAATATAATTCATTGACTCCAAAATGGACCTAGAAAGTTAAGAGAAGCTTATACCACCATCACACATTTGCTAAAGGTCTAGTATTTACTTAAAATGACACTGAAGAAGTAAATAAATAAGATGAATATTCATTTCATGAAGTTCTTCCTGTGAGTTAAGAAATTGATGTGATGCTAATGTTCAAAACATGAAATAAAGGTCCTAGTTTATCTTATATCATTTTATTTTATTGTTATGCTTTAAATGTTTGTTTGTTTTCTAATGAGAGTCAGAAGTGGTATGAATTGGAATGGGAAGGGAAGTGGAGAGAGTATCAGAGGAGTTGGAGAAAGGAATACCACAATCAGAATATACTGTATGAAAAATTTCTATTGCTTTTTTTCTAAATTTATTTTATTTTACTGAAAATAGATTTTCCTCTCCCATTCAAATCCATACATGTTCTGTCTCATTGGAAATCAAATAGGTTTTGGACCCTTTTCTTCACACTGGGGTGACCTAATGAGAATGGAGCTACCTAGTCTTACTGTTACTTGGTATGCCATGTTTGGTTGATACCCATGAAAGACCTGCCCCTTTCTTGAGAGAAAATGGTGAGGAGTAGATGGTGATAGTAGGGGAGGAACTTGGAGGAGAAGTGGGGGGAGTAACAGAGGTCAGGATGTAAAATGTGTACATATATAATGAAAATAAAAAATATATTAAACAAAAAAGCAAACAACCAGGAATCCAAAGAATAGCAATGATATAATATCAAATAAAATCACAAAATCTTTATTCAGTAAAAGAAAAATAAATAAAAGATCCTACTTGAAAATATGCAGTGCACACTAAGGGGTGTCATGGAAAAAATTCAAAATGTAGAATATGAACATGATTCATTGCCTATGTGGCTAATGTAGCTTTTGACAGAGAACAGATGTGCAAGGCTGGACATCATTTGTCTGTCAAAAGAAGTGACAGAAAGCTCTCCTAATGAGTCACAGGCAGCAAAATACTTCAGTCTCTCTTATGACATTTTCTCTGATTTAATCAAGGCATAGGAGCTACATGTGAGCTTTAATTTGAGAAACCTATCACCAAAATTAACTTTTACTTTATGATGTTAGAATGTTATTGACTGAAATTGCCTTGTTATGTAACATTGCCACACACATTTGTAGCTGTGAATATCAGGTGCTAAAATGTCAGATGACACAATGGATACTGTTCAAATGAATCAAAACGTTGATTATTGCAATTTCCAGAAGTCAAATTTATTAACAGAATTCTAAACTAAGTAGTGTTCTCTTTCTTGTTGTTATAACTGGTATTCATGGACACAATGAAAATATAAAGTCCACAGATACATTTAAGAATAATTATAAAAAATAAATAATGCAAATGTTAACTTCCCCGTTTTGTATGCAAATGTGGAGGTTCAAGGACAGCTTTCAGGAGATGGTTCTTTGTTACCTTTACTGAGTGGGCCCTGGGGACTGATTTTGTCATCAGGATTGACCACAGGTACTTTTACCCCTCAATGTTTCCCAACCACACAAATAAATACTCTTTCAAATATTTTCATTGCATGGATAATTATATATATTTAATGTATTTTCTTTCTAGTACACACATAATCCATTACTTCTACTTATATGAATTTTAAAAATTATTCCTATGAGAAAGTGGTTTAGCTAATGGACCTTAATATGATATTGATCAGTGACCAATGGTTGAATGACTTGTTAAGTGCTTTGACTAAACACAACTCTTAAACACTTTTACTCAAAATAGATTTCATCAATAATATCTGATCTGCCAGGGGTGCATTCGAAAGAAATGCTGGGCTAAGTGTGTATGTGTATGCTGGAAAAAACAATAACTTAATGGAAAGTTTCTTCAGTTTGGCACTATTGGCATGTTCAAACAATTTCTTCAATAATGAAGACCACTCCTGTATGATTGTGTGTATTTGTATATGTGTGTTTGTGTGTGTGTGTGCATGCATTTATGTATGTGGTATCTATACATGCATTTACGTATGTTGTAACAGGTCTCTACACCAACCCAGGATCCCAGTCCTTAGCACAACTGACATTATGTTCGAAATATCATTCAGGCCTTGAAACCCAGCACAAAGCCAGCCTCACCCAATGAACAAAAACAAAGAACTAATCCATGAAACTTCACAGTTGTGGGAAAGTCCCTAAATGTATCAAACTTGATTTTTTGCTTCTGTAGTTCTTCTGGATAATAGTTCTAAGTAACTGAAGTGTGTCAACACAACATGTGTTTTTTTTTTTTGGTTTTTTTTTTTTTTTTTTGGTTTTTCGAGACAGGGTTTCTCTATGGTTTTGGAGCCTGTCCTGGAACTAGCTCTTGTAGACCAGGCTGGTCTCGAACTCACAGAGATCCGCCTGCCTCTGCCTCCCGAGTGCTGGGATTAAAGGCGTGCGCCACCACCACCCGGCCAACATGTGGTTTTTAAATCTTAGCAAGGATTGGAGTTTAGGTCACAGTCACCTAGTGTAGTCACCAGTGAGCTAATAAAGACTTTCTATTTTCTTAAACCAGTGTCAGTCTTTTCTGGTGGTACCTCACAATATTGTGTGGATTCATATGTAGGCGTATGTGTGAACATGTATGTGGAGGCCAGATGTTGGTGCCTGCTGTCTTCTGTGATTACTCTTTACTTTATTCTTTGAGCAGGAGCTCTTGCTACATTCATATCTCACTGATTTATATGACCTATCTATCTACCTTGACCCAGGAATCCCTGCCTCCTGCTTCCATGTGCTTGGATTCCAACTAGGACACGACACATATCTAGCATTTCCACATGGGTGATGGAGTGTAAACTTCATTCATGCTGTGTTACAAATGCGTTATGCACTGCAACATTTTCCAACCTTACAGTGTGAGGTGTTTAATGATATTCCTAGACTTTACTCTGCAGTTACTTCTGATATCTCCCCTCACCGGTTAGGAAAACTTCAAATGTATGCAAATATGCAAAATGATCTCTGGGCTAAAGTTAGAGGACTAAGTGCCCATATGCAGATAATATGGTAGGCCTTAAGTTTATATAATCCAGGGCTCATTCGGATGGGTGATGCCCTCGACTCTGCCTCCAAAGTTCTGGGATTACCAAGTCATACCACATCTTCCAGATCACACTAATTACTTCTTGGTAAGACAAGAGGCGATAAGAAAAATTAAAAATCACAAACTAAGATAAGGATTTGAAAAGAGTATTTTTCTTGGAATATTCTTGAAGCATGGGAAACATTATTTATTGCAAACCATTTTGGAGAGTTGAAGCCAATGTTTTTTATTAGACTAAATTAAATAAGACTAAAGGGATAATAATACATTACTTTTAAATTTTTAATATAAAAGTGACAATAATTTATCTCCCTGCATAATTTAACTCATGTGAGTTCTCAACTAAGAAAACATAAAAATGGAAATCACTACGTCACAGTTAGTTTTTTAAAGATTTATTTTCATTTTTATTTATGTGTATGTGAGTGCATGTCATTTGATTGTGGGTATCTGGAAGATACAGAAGTGTCACAGATACCCTGAAGCTGGAGTCACTGGCAAGTTTTCAGGGAGCCAACTCAGGCCCTCTGTAAGAGCAGTAAGAACTTTTAATGGCTAAGCCAGGTCCCCAGCCTCTTGACAGTTTCTTTTGGCCCTGAAACATTAATACTTGAAAGTCTAATCTAAAATTTTTACAGTCGAAGATGAACATGATTTTATTTGAAAAATAATGAGCATTTCAAAATGATTTACTTCTCATCTTATTACCAGTAATGAAAAATGGAATGCTACCTGACAAATAAAATAGCTTAATAAGAAATAGGAACTATCTAAAAAATTTGTGGATTATCTCATAAATATGAGCACACATTTTTAGCTAGAAAAAACCTAAATAATCAGTCATTCCTTGAAGCTCACAAAAACAATTGTATCCAAAAGGAGAAAATATTGTATTATAGTTCTTAAATGTTTCCGTTAAATAATAATGGCAATAAAGCAGGAATGTGCATACCAAAGAGCAATTCTTATCTTCTACAGTAGACATAATCTTTTGTGTCAGTGATCAGTTGAGACTTAATGGTGACTCAAATACATTTGCTCTATAAGCATGAAGACCCAAGTTCAGATCCCCAGAAGCAATAGAAAAAAGAGTCAGCTTGGAACTCTCAGCTGTAAACTGCTTGTGTCTATCAAATCCCTCTCATCAGGGCTCAAGGGAATTTGATGAGCCCTGCTGAAGAGAAGACAGAAAGAGTGTAAAAGCCTGTGAGGATGAAGGGCATGAAGGGAACAAAACCCTCTAAATCTGTGTCATCAAAGCCTGTATGAACTCGAGGAACTGAGGCAGCATGCATGAGTCCTCTTCACATCCTTTGCATATATGATAAGGCTTCCAGATTCGTAGTTCCATGGGACTCCTGACTGTGCAAACAAGTGAGTCTCTGTTTCTCTGGTCTGTTCTTATACTCTTTTCCCTTTTGTTTGTTTGATGTGTTGTCCAATTCCATTGTGTTAGTTTTTGTTTTATACATTATATTTTATTACATTATTATTCCTTAGAAGCCTCTTTGTTTCCTAATGAGATAGAAAGGGAATGGATCCAGATGAGAGGGGAAGAAAGAGGAACTGGGAAGAGTAGAGGGAAGGGAAACTGTAATCAGGACATATTGTATGAGAAAATGGTCTATGTTTAATAAAAGAAAAAGCAAGTGGAACAAGCCATAGGTATTCTGCAACCCCAGCAACTTGGAAAATGAAGCAAAAGCTGTCCTGAGTCTTCCTGACAACCAGCCTAGCTCAAGTTAAATGACAGACTCTATCTCAAATTAGTAAGTTGATAAAGTGATAGAGCAGGGAATCCAACATCCTCCCTTGTGCCCTCTGTGCATGCATGTGCACACACATGAGAGAGATAGAGATAAAGAGAGGTGGGGAGGGAAAGGAATAATTCAAATGTAGCAATTCTTGATTAATTTAGAAAGACTGTTTTGTATCAGTTTGAAAACAATTCAACTGACCATATTGTCATTTCTTGTTCCTGTTACTAATAGGAAAAAACATGAACTATATGAAGTTCACTGTTGCCTTATATTGTGTGTTTATGCTTTGGATAGAAAATGAAACTTCAGGCAGTACAGGTGCTTGTTGTCTGGGGTTTTCTGTCCTGTTCAGTCCTTGTTCTGCCCAGTTCCCACAGTCGTTAAGTCCCAAAGAAATTACACAGAGGTCTACATTAACTGTAAACTGATTGGCCAATTAACTCAGGCTTTTTATTAACTCTTATAACTCATATTAGTCCACTATTCTTGTCTATGCTAGCCACATGGCTCTGTACCTTTTCTCAGCAAGGCAATCACATCTTGCTTCTTCTGTGATGGGCTCACAACTGAAGAAAGAGCTTCCTTTTTCACATTGACCTGCCTCTACTTCTTGTCTGGTTGTCCCACCTATACTTCCTGCCTGGCTACTGGCCAATCAGCATTATTTAAAATATAATTGACAGAATACAATTGTCCCACACCAGGTGCTGATCTGTAAACCAAGGCAAGATTTACTAAGCATGTCTGCAAGGTACTACAGACCCTCTTACAAGCTTCATTCTGTTCTCTCTCAGAGACACATTTAATTTCAATAATTAGTAATGCTCATACACAACAGAATGCTACAATATCACGACACTTTTTCTAATAGTTCACAGTATAACTGTACACATGGGCAGAATTTGTATCTAAGGCACTCTGATATACACCGTTGTGAACACTAAACATAGCTATTATTGCAAAAGGTATAGAGTAGTTTATTCTCTGCCAAATGGGTATAGTGATATTTAGTTCAGAATAATCACAGGGAACATGGGTTCAAGTTGTCCTATGTGTCATATTCCAATGTAGAATAAATCCCACAAACCTTTCACAGCTATTGAAAAAAAAAAGGAAACTGTAAACAAAGACCCTTTCCAATTTTTCTGCTAGGAACAGAAATAGGTTTAGAACAACACGAAGGTTTTCATGATAGCTGATGTCACTCTTGTCATTAGGATTGCCTGGAAGCAAGCAGTCTGCTAAGAACACATTGTAAAGGTTTTATCCCTTAGCATAATGATGTAAAATCAGATACAGAATTAACATTGAATGGCTATTACGGAGTTTAATAATAGTCCAAGATTATGTTGATTCTACACATGCAATGTTCCACTTCTAAAGGTATGATTTCATCTGCCAATAAGCTGTAGAGACTCTTCCATATATTTCTTTTATTTTTTTCTGCAAACTTTAGTTTGTCATTTTGCCTGCTGGCCAAACATCACCAATTTGAATTTTTATCTACCATGGTGATGAAAGACTGATTCTTAGAATATGGTAGAGATTATGTTTACCTGCAAAAATTGCCACATAGGTGGGGTAAATGATTTTTAGGCTGCACTCCTTACTGGAGAATTATTAATAGTTAATGGGGAGAAAGAAATCATACTGAATAATGAGATAAAACCCTTATGAAGCCAGTGAGAAAGCAGAGTGTTTTAAACAGTAGGAAAACTGAACTAGGGAGATGGCATGGGACCGACCTAGGTCTTCTGCATCTGGGTGACAGATATGTAGCTTGGTCTTTTGTGGGGTCCCTGGAAAAAGACCAGGACCTGTCACTGTTGCATGAATTGGTTCTCTGGAACTTATTCCCTATGTTGGGTGTCTTGTTCAGCCTTCATACAGGGGGAAAATATTGGTGATGCCTCAACTTGATAAGCTATGCTTATTGACTCCCATGAGAGGTGTTACCCCTTTTGAATGGCCATGGTAGAGGAGTAGATGGGGGGGGAAATACAAGGTCGGTAGGGAGGGAATGGTAAGAAAAGATGGAGGGGAAACTGTGGTTGGTATGTAAAATAAATAAATTAACCAATTTAAAATATAAAAGGAGGAGGCCTAGATAAGCATAAAATCTCATCAAAAATATGAAGGAGAAAACATATCATAATCCTCATTTGTGATTTCACCAAAAATAAGATCAGTATCATTTCTAAATTATTTTTATCATTTAGGAAAACATACTAAAAGCTATTCTAATATTTCAAGCTTTAAAAATTTAAACTTCAAATAGTATTTAATGAATATGCTATACAAGATCTGGAGTTGGTAGAAATGTTGTTGGAGGGAGTTTAGTTTAGTTGCT
The DNA here is from genome assembly GCF_950005125.1 of Chionomys nivalis. NCBI lineage: Eukaryota > Metazoa > Chordata > Mammalia > Rodentia > Cricetidae > Chionomys > Chionomys nivalis. Next base: position 70,968,659 of record NC_080086.1, read on the forward strand.
TGGGTACCTAACTTTGATACAGTTGAGTGATATCCAATTTTCCTGATGTCCGTATGGATATGTGATCAGAAAGAGTTAGAACTAGTTTCAGGTGAGAATACAAGTCCATTATTATTACGGTGGTACATGGCAGAAAGCAGGCAAACATGATACTGGAGAAAGAGCTGAGAGCCCTACATCTTAATCCCTAGGAATCAGGAAGTAAACTGTTTGATTGGGTAGATCTTGATCATATATGAAACCTCAAGGCCACCCCCACAGTGACATACTTCTTGCAACAAGACCACATCTACTTCAACAATCCAGAAAATAAAAGGACTCCTGAAGACATCTGTATTCTGAATTTCAGGATGTACTACAAATATATAGTAATAAACCCACATGATATTGAAATAAAACATGGTAATCAATAGAATTGAATTGAAGATCCAGATATAAACTCACATACCTATTGACACCTGTTTTTGATAAAAAAAAAAAAAGCCAGAAATACACAATAGAAAATAAGACATCTTCGACAAATGGTGCTGGTCAAACTGGATGGCTTCATGTCTAAGTCCAATAATGCAAATAGATGTATATTTGTCACTCTGCGTAAATCTCAACTCCAAATGGATCAAAGACCTCGACAGAAAAACAGAAACAGGGGATATCATAGAAGAGAAAGCAGAGAATGGCCTTGAAATCATTGACATAGGGGATATTGTGAATATAATAGCATTAGCCCAAGAACTAAGATCAACAATTAATAAATGGGAACTCATGAAAATTAAAATTTTCTGTACAGTAAAACATGCCATCGATAGCTGTCCCTCCCCCTCATCTGCTGCAGTATTCAGAAAAGCAGCCCATACTCTTTGCCTGGGCAACACAATTGGGCTAGCCCTGAAGATGTAGGTGTGGAAGAACCAACCCTGAGGTTGAGAAAGTGGGAGAAATGGCCCTGCTCATCACTCCAAGGGGTGAACTAACCAGGGTAACGATGTAGAGTTCACCCTGGTGGTAAAGGCAAGGGAGAGCTGGTCATTGTTCCAGCCCTAAAACTACCTACCCAGGCTCAGAACCAGGTTTATGAGTTGGCCCATGCCAATATCCACCAATCAGAGAGTTCCTGGATCATTGGATCATTGGGATGGGGGTGTCGAGGGGCGGTACCTGTGGATCCAGGGCTACAAGATCTCCATTTCATGAAGCAGGGCAGCAAAGGCATGTCTATAAAGTGTCCCAGCAAGGGCCCAGTGCTAGTGGTGTAGGAGAGACCCTGGGGCCTCAAACCAGACCCATGATTCTTTAGGATGGACACATGTATGTAAAAAAAAAAATCTATCAATAAAAGGGCTTACTGCACGACTCACTGTATCTTACTGCAGCTTCAGCAATGAGATTCTCAATTTCTTTCTTTTTGTCCCCTTTCTTCTATTAATTTTTATTTTGTTTTATTTGTGGATGGGTAGGTAATATCAGGAGACATGATGTGGAGGCAAGATATGAAAGAAACAGAATAAATTTTTAAAAGTTAAAATAAATAAATAAATAAAATTCTTTAATTTCCAAAAGAGAAAAATAAGTGTGTGGTGGTGGGAGAGGAACATATCTAAAAAGAGAATTCTCAATAGAGGAAGTACAAATGACTGAGAAGCACAGAAATGTTCTACATCCTTAGCATTTGGAATGCAAATCAAAACTACTTTGAATTTTCATTTTAGAACCATCAGAAAGGCTAAAATCAATAATTACCACAAGTGACAGTTTATGATGCCAAGGATGTGGGATTAGGAGAATAGTCCTCCATTGCTGGTGAAATGCAAACTTGTATAATGACTATGGAAAGCAGTGTCTTGGTTCCTAAGAAAGATGTGAAGAGAACTACCTACAGATCTAGCTTTATCATTCTTGTGCACTTACTCAAAAAAAGCTTCATCCTATCAGAAGAGTACTTGTTCTAGCATGTTCATTTCTACTCTATTCTTAATACCCTGAACTGAAAACAAACTAAGTATAACTTAACGAAAGAATGAAGAAAATGTGGTACATTTACATGATAAAATATTAGCCATCTGGGAAAAAAAAAGATATCAGAAAATTTGCAGACAAATGGATGGGACAAGAAAAAAAATTATCATCATGAATGATGTAACCCAGACTCAGAAGAAAATTATGGAATGTATTTGCTTCTATGTGAATATTGTGACTAGTAGCTCTTAAATAAATGCTAACCAAGCTACTGTTTGTAGACCCTGAGATGTTAGGCATAGAGGAAAGGACTAGGGGAGGTACATGGATCTCTCAAGAAGTAGGAAATAGAGTAGATTTTATGGGTGCAGTGAGGGTACAGAGGTCTGGAACAGGAGGATCCTGTCAAGAGGAGGAAGAAATACAGGAAATGACAACTAAAATGGAGGGGTCTTTTTGAAAGGAGGTATGAAAACCAAATACTGTGGAAACCTCCTAAAATATATGACGTTAACTCTAACAAAGTCTCCAAATAATGGGGGAGATACAGTCCCAACTGGCCATCTCTTATCACCAAATGAAAGTTGTAATACTCGGTCTAAGTTATATCCAATTGAGTTGTTGGGTAAAGGTGTCCCATGGAGACATGCCCCCCTCCCAAAAAAAAATCCATGTTGCTAAGACAGTAGCTTGCTCTCCACAGATTTACACCAAGGGTCCGTTACTGAACACCAACTCAAAATAACTAATTGAACACGGACAAGTTGAACTGGTGACTATATAGAACCTTTATTCATATTTTCTAGTGTCTTTAATATGGAAAGATAATCTACAGATGGTGATAAGAGAAATTTATACACCAACCCAACCTCAAAACCTTTGACTTATAATGCTTTCCTGCCTGTAAAATATGTTAAGTCAATGATGTAAGAAACAAAAAAGCTTGTGGGAGTAACTCACTGATGTCTGATTTGACTTAAGATCGACTCCATGAGATGGAATCCAGAACCAACAGGACTTGTATGACCAAGTACCAAAGACATAAGAGACTTAAGGAAAAACTAAATACTACTGTTCTTTAAAAGAAAAAAAAAAGACTCCTATTCTGTTATATGCAGTAGTTATTTAGTGGAGGTTAAGCTAGAACTCAGTGCTTAATAAGATAGGACAGCATCAGAGAAGCTTTCTCCTGTAGCAATTAGGAACAAATACAGAAACTTGAAAAAGAGAAGTTGAAACACACAGTCCAAAATGGAATGTCTTTGTCAAATCTATCACTTCAAGCTCAGGAAGCCCCTTGGAAAAGGAGGAAGAAAGAGTGTACTTGCTGAAGAGGATGTAGGACACCAGAACAAGGCCCTCTGAGTCAGAAAAGCAAGGCTCATAAAAATTCACAGAGACTAAAGCAGCAAATACATGACCTGCATGGGTCTGTAACAGCTCCTCTGTATATGTATTATGGCTTCCAGTTTAGTGTTTATGTGGAATTTCTGAGTGTGTAAAAAGTGGATATCTGATTCTTGTGGCTTCTCTTGGGCTTCTATTCCTTTTGTTGTTTGGACATGTCCAACTTTGAGGTGATGGTTTTTCTTCATCGTAATGCATTTTATTTTATTTTGTCATGTTTTGCTGTTGTCTATTTGAATCCTGGTTTTCTTTCTACTGAGAGACAGAAATGGAGTGGATCCATATGGCAGGATAGCTGAGGAGGAAGTGGGAGAAGTAGATAGAGGGGAAATTTTAATGAGTATACACTAATATGGTAATCTATTTTTAATAAAAGGAGGAAAATTCATTTTAAAAAGAGGTGTAAGAGCCAGAGCGGATGGAGGACTCCAAAAAACAAGACCCTTTAAGTCAACATGAGCACATGAGCAAAGTTTTTATGAATTCACAGAGTCTGTAGCAAGATGGATAGGGTGTGAACAGGTCTTTACCAGGTACTCTGTACTTCTATTATGGCTTGCAGTTTAATATTTTTATGGGTTTTTGTAAGTGAAGGTGTATTCGATAGGTATGCTAAAATAACCAGACCAGCTCAAAACAACAGATATGATTTAATAATTGAAAATGGGTAAACTCACACAACTGGAGTAAAAGTTCTGATGTCCAAATGGGTCAGGCGAGCACCGCACAGAGAGCAGCGCACCTATATCCCCTGTTTATCTACCTGGCTCCAGGTGGCCACACCCAAGCCAGATTTAACTGGTTGAGCTTCCCCATGCTGAGCTTCCCTATCAGGTTTTCTGAGTGTGTGAACTAGTAGATGTCTGATTCTTGTGCATTCTCTTGTATTCTGCTGGTTTGTTTTATCCAATTCAAATGTAATAGCTTATTAGTGTTTTTATTTTATCTTATATTGTTATATTTTTGAAAAATGAATGAATGAAAATATAGTCACTGGCATAAAGGAACTGTCATTTATACCTGCTGGCAGAAGAAAAATCAGTTTTATCCATTAGAGTGACACTGGGTATAGCAATCACTCTAGGGTAGGTTTCATGTTCAGGAAGTCAACAGACTCCTCGAGTTAATTTGTGTGTGTGTATGTGTATAGCATGTTTTGTTTGATTTTACTGTATTCATTTTGAACTATGTTTTATTTATTTGTGATTCTTGGTTTGGATAGTCTCAGTTGTATTTTTTTTTTGATTATTATTAAAGGCTTTATTACTAAAGCCTTACCCAAATTTGTCAAGATAAAACATCATAGCCTACTGAAATTATGACATATACCTTAAAAGCCAATGGAATAAGAGAATCTCAGAAACAAACCATTACATAAAAGGTCCAGTGATTTTTGGTAAAACCCCATTCTCTGAGATAACAACATTTTCTACAATGATATAAGTAGTATTTGACAAACTATACTCTATATGTGAGGAATAACCTTAGACTTTATTGTTGCTGTCTGAATGTGTGTTTCCAAGAACTCATATGTTACAACCTCTCCTCCATGTGTGTGATATTCAGAAGTAACCACCTGAGAAGTGAGTAGAACATGCACAGTCATTGCGATTTTTAACAAAATAATGTGTGCATGAATTACACTTGTTCCAGTACTTCTTAAAAGTGTTCAGAGGGCCAAAAAGATGACTCTGCTGTTAAGAGTGATTTCATTGAAAATCTGATTACCTGAGCTCAATTGCCAGAACCAACTTATAAAGCCAGATGCAGTAGTGCACACGTCTGTCAAGCCAATATGTCCTTCTCTGGAGATGGGAGACAGAAACAGGTGAATAGACAAGAAGCTAACTGACCAACCTATCTGAAGTACAGTATGGAAAGGGGCAGAAATAAGGAGAGACCTAGATTCACCAAGGTGGAAGGACAGAAAAGACTCCTGACACTTGAAAGTTAATACTTGTCCTCTGAGCTTCATATACATGACATCACTCACCCCCACCCCCCCACAATAAATAAATAAATAAATAAATAAATAAATAAATAAATAAATAAATAAATAAATAAATGATTTAAACATGAGAATGATTCTCTGACCTCTTGGTGTTTCGAGTTATGTGCAAATGCAGTCTATGAGACAGCAAAGGTGTTCAGTGTGTGAGCTTTGTCCCGGTAGCAACCATCTCTTTCTCTCAGATACTCAGATCTCCATGTTTCTTTTCATTATTTTGCAAATACTGTACAGATAACCAATATTTTCACAGATGTTCTTTGAAAGAGAATCCAAATAATGAGCTATTTTCAGAAATTCACACCAAAGAAATGAAACTGAGATGGGATGAAACATGTCTGTAAAATTGGATTTACACTATTTGCCTAGGGTTATACTAGATTCCATATTCACACCACAACCAATAATCAGAGTGTTGGTCATTGTATCTCAAGGTGTCTAATATTAATATTTGAGGCTAGTGCAGCAACTATCAAATTTCAACATTTATAATCTTCTTATACATACATTTTTATTTTCTTTAATAATTTTTGCTTTATTTTATAAACCCTCCCTTTCTTAGCCCTCCTTTTCCTCTTCCCAATTTCTGTGTGTGTCTGTGTATCTGTATATCTGTGTGTGTGTGTGTGTGTGTACATGCACTCAAATGCTATTCTTGGATGTGTAGAGTTTAGAGGTAAACTTGTAAATGTCAGTTTTGTCTAAAGACTCACAGTAGCTGTGGTTTCCTAATAAGTTCAAACCAGTCAATATTTTAGCTTGGAGTAGGAAGCAGATCATCAGGTTCCACCTTAGTTGGAGAGCTATGGAAAGTTGATGAATTCTGGGGTTAGGGAAAGTCAAATGTCTTTAGGCATGTCTCTTGTTAGACAAACTACACTCTAGTAGCTCCAAACCTGGAAATACATGTGCAGCACAAATCGGATAAGATGTAAACAAATTACAAAAAGAAAGAGGACATGATATGAGTGGTAGTAAGGAGTGGTAATGAGGATCAAGATGAAATTTGTAGAGACTATGATCAAAACATATTTCCATCATTATCAGAGAATTAATAAAAATCTAATAATCAAGTCAGTTCTGTACATCCACTATGTAAGTTATAGGTATTAAAATATTCAGGACATAAGTCTTGGCAAAAAATAAAAATCCTTTACCTACTGCCTCATATCATTGGCTATTGATGTTTATAGCTTCTTTAAATCTAACTAAGTACATGTTCTTCAATATAACTTTTGGAGCAATGGTACTATTTATACACGGACTTCCACATTGAGGAATTTTTTAAATTAAGTTTAAATGTGTGATCCCATTTAAGACTCACAACAAATGCAATAGAAAGTTTAGTAGCATCACCAGATAAGGAAGACAGAAAATAATTTACATACCAATGCATCACATGTACACAAACCCTGTTTATCATTCTAGAACTCTGGTTGAATTTATAAACCTTTATTTAATCAATTTAATCTATAAAAATGTTAGGGATTCATTTGCACACAATTTTCCTGTCTATTTTATAATTGTGTTTCAGAAATTAGTCTTATGATTTAATGCATATAGAAGCCACCTTACATACATGCACACACATAATAATAATAATAATAATAATAATAATAGAAGTATTTCAAACTTAGTATTCCTTAATTATCTATAATTTAAGGTGTCTAATTAAACATAATAAAATGTCTTCAATTTCTATATATTCATTTTATTTGTATTTGTGTGTTTACAGTTATAGATGGTCAAAGAGGCCAGAGGTGGGCATCAGAGCCCTTGGAGCTGGATTTGCATGCAGTTTTTAGCTACTTTGTGAGTGTTGAGAGCTCAATCTGGATTCTTTCCAAGAGCAGCGATCTCTCATAACCAACCTCTAAACCATCTCTCCATCACCTAATATCATTATTTATGTATAAATTGATTTTTCCTACAGTTTTCTTTGGATTTAAAGAAATAAGTATTTTCTAAAACCTAATAATAATTAAACTAGTATTCTAAATTGTCATCATTTAGTAGAAGAAGCTGACAAATAAATTTATGTTCAGACCAGAAGTTATAGGAGATAAAAATAAACTACATGAACACTGAACATAACGAAGAAAAGGCTTGATAATATGGCAGTCAAATGCAAGTCATTCCATGTACATCTGTAGTTCTCAGTCTCTCAAGCACAATTGTCCAGCCACATCACCTGAAGGCATTATTAATTTGCAGATGAATGGGTGGATTTCTTCCTCAGATTCTGATTTAGTATGTCTGGCGTATCTCAAGAACATGTATTTTTATTAGTTCTCATGTGATACTCAAGTTCCCAGGATGTTCATATTTCAGATAATCAGTGTATGCTGCTTTCATAGTGTCTACTTATTGACGTGCCTGATTTTATTTTGAGTCACCTTATTTCATTTTGCAGATACCATATTTTTCATATATTGAAGTTTTATGTCCACTCTGAATTGAGCATCATGTTTCAAAAATCACCACCCAGACCATGTCTGTGTGTCAATGTCTTTTTTCCCAGTATTTAAAAACATTTTATTACTGTTTTATCAATTTTGTCATATTTGATATTGCTCTTATGACTTCCTAGGATGTCATAACTTATATTTATATAGGAAATTGTACATAATCCAAAAATGTATATTAATTGGATAGTCTCTGCTCTGCTAATTCTAAATACATAGCACTATTAGTATTAGCAAGGCAATGATCATTATGTATTCAAGAAAAAAGGGAAAAAAGCTCACATTTCTTACACGTAATCAAGAAGTAGAGAGATGAAGCTAACAAAGTAAGTATGCAGAATGTTGTGAGAAACAGCACACAGTCTTTGTGCCAAATGGTTAGTCAAGTTGTGACTACAAAGGAAAAATCATGAAAAATGAAGAGCAGCTTTAGTGAGTATTGTGGTGATAGCACAGCAAAGCAGTCTTATTGCTGATTTCAGGGAATACTGAGTTGATCCCCATATCAATCACCTTTCTTGTTGCTGTGACAGCATACCTGGCAAACACAACATAGTGGTTTAAGGATCTGCTTTGCCTTTCTATTTGAAGCTATTCTCCATCATGACAGCAAGAGTATGAGGCAGCTGATCACACTGAATTAGCAGTCAGGAGGCAGAGAAACAAATGCTGGTACTTGCAAGGCTCCCAAGATCATATCTTCATTTTATTCAGTCTATTGTAAAGTGAGTCATCCCTCTTCAATTTCACCTACCTGGAAAATCCCACAATGGCATCTCCTAGGTTATTCCAAGTGTTTTGAAGCTGACAATGAAGAGGAACCACTGGATGTCCGGATAGATCCAAGTAAGCACAACACTCATGCCAAACAAAACCGCATTTAGAATGTATGAACTCTTCAGTTCCATGTAAGTGATGAAGTTGAAAAGCGTAAATTTACAACAACTACTAGAGTTTGGGGAAGCTGTATCTATGATGTAAAAGTAAAATTTGAATCTGCAACTGCTGGTGGAGATTATGTAAAAACTTTTCTACAAAACCCACCTGAAATAATTGAGGAGCATGTCCAGACAATGCTGTAGATTATCAATATGCACAAATCAACCTTGTATTAAAATGTGTCAGTAGGTAAAAAGGAAAGTCATTGTGGAACTTCAGAACTTCAAAGGACAAAGGAGACTCTCTTGTTGACTAATATGGCCCCAATTTTGGGTTCAAGTCAGCTGTTCATTGTCATTTCCTTTATCTTAGATTCTTTGAGAAATACGCAGAATGTTTTGTTTTAAGTGGATGCTCCTTAAACAGTACTGTAAAGTAACTATGACAGCACATCTATTTATAACCTGGTTTGCAGAATATTTAAAGTCCTCTGTTGAGATCCTGTCATAGCTACTTTTCTATTGCTGTGGCAAAACATCATGAGGAAAACAACTTACAAAAGAAAACATTTATTTTGGTACTCATGATTCTAGACGGTTAGATTCCATAACGATAATGATACAAAGAATGACAGAAGGCAGGTAGCCATGGTGCTGGAACAGTAGCTGAGAGCTCACATCTGATTCACATGAATGAGAGAGAGAGAGAGAGAGAGAGAGAGAGAGAGACAGACAGACAGACAGACAGACAGAGAGACAGAGAGACAGAGAGAGACAGAGACAGAGAGAGACAGAGAGAGACGGAGAGACAGAGAGACAAAGAGAGTCCTAACTGGGCTTTTAAATTTCCTGGGCTTTTGAAACCTCCAAGTCTGTCCCAGTGGCACATCTCCCTGGAAAGGGCCATAGCTCCTAATCCTTCTCAAAACACTTCTTCCAACTGGGGAATAAACCATTCAAATATCTGAGCTTATGTAAGTCATCCTCTTTCAAACTGTCACAAATGTCTTGATTATTGAGTCTTATCACTGCAATAAGAATGCAATTAAGACATGCACTTACCTACACACACTTCAATAAAGTGGTCTTCTCATATTTCATTCACTTTTACTCTCCCTATTTTGTTAATAAGTTTTCGTGTTTGTTCTTGAAAGTATTTGTGAATCTGTATGTGTGTGTATCAGTTTATAAACATAAACACAGGGACATTTTGTGTTGTTACTTTTCAGAGTTCTGAGATCATGAGTAAAATTATATGTCTCTAGACATAGCTGCCCAAATCACAACAATCACATATTTTTTAACAAACATAAGAGGTGGAATAAAACTACTGAGTGTAGTTTTAAATAATCAAACTTTATATAACTATTATGTCAAAATAAGTCACTACAAGTTTTCTTTATACTCAGTAACACACACTAGCAGTGTCCTGAATGACCAACTATCACAGAACTCCTCCTAGGAAAACATAACCTCTTATGCATGAACGAGCAAATGTGCAAGCTATTTTTTACCCTCTTTAAGAGCAGAAGCATTTGTCATTCCAGGATTTGGGTAGATGCAGGCTTTTCTGAACTGCCTCTTACCTTCCCATGTCAACTGAACCCAAATGAAAGGGAAAGAGAAACTTTCAGAGCTATTGCATACTCCTTTACTCATTTAACGGTGCAGAGAATGAAATAAGTGAAAAATGAAATCTGACATGGCTTATCACATGATAATTAGACATGTCACGATATTTTTGTTTTATAAGAAATGAAACAAAACAAAAATATTTTGAATATAGGCTTCTGAGAAATTGGATCTTAGGTTAAAACAAAAGTTTCTTGGAAAATGAGAAATCAAAAAATTTCATTACAGCTTGGGATAATTAATCAATTATTTTTAAAACATAATTTTTTGTTCACTTAAAATGTACCAATATATAGGGATGTTGAAAAAAATTCTAGTGGGTAATATTGTTTTTATTTCTGAAATTTTAGATTAAAAACAGCGTACATATTCATAGTTATCCATTTTGTAAAGCCCAAAACTCAAAAATAAAAATGTAAAACCTTATGAATGGAACTCCATAAAAACATGGACCACATTAGAAGGGTATCGACAAGAGTGTCTTCTTTGTTTTTTTTTTTTTTTTTTTTTTTTTGGTTTTTCGAGACAGGGTTTCTCTGTGGTTTTGGAGCCTGTCCTGGAACTAGCTCTTGTAGACCAGGCTGGTCTCGAACTCACAGAGATCCTCCTGCCTCTGCCTCCCAAGTGCTGGGATTAAAGGCATGCGCCACCACCGCCCGGCAAGAGTGTCTTCTTTGTAAAATTATTTTAATAAAAGTTTTAACATATATATCTGAAGAGATGTATAAAAGCCATATTAAGGTTGCAATATTGCTTCATAAGATAGCAGACCTAGCAGAAAGATACAAGCCATAATTAGCAAACCATAAAAACATATCCTGAAACAGCAAGTGCACAAATTTTCACAGTGATTATGAAATAAAACAGAAAAGAGTGACTCACTATCCCTAGAAGAGACTCAATCTCCCATTTTAGAGTTTGTTTTCACGATAAAGTGAGACTCTGTCTCTGTGACCTTCCTTATATAAGATCATGTCATCACTCATATCATCTTTGGAAAGAAACCCTTGAAGTCTTGTGCTTGTTTTTTCTTTCCAAGTACACCCTCAACTAAGCAGTGCAGTAATATTTTGCAAATATTAATAAACCAGCTATGTTTTCAATGCCCTTTTCAGGCACGGGACTTCATTGGGTGGGTACAGCACAGGTATATTCTTGCAGATGTTTAGAGTATCATAGCCATCTGCTCACACAGTTCTATTCCTTTGTTATATAGATGTGTAGGTGCATTAGGGCCATTGCTTGCCTCTCTGATGACCATGTACTGAGTTATGAGAGACTTGCAAAGAGTTGCATTATGACCAAGAGTGAAGACACACACAAAACAGACAGGATGCAGCACTTTACTGCGTGTCCATCTTGAATAACATTAAGAAATGGCTGGTAAGATTAGTTTGTCCTCTCAACTGCCAGGATCACACTTCATACTTGCTGCCCCTCATTTGCCACCCTTGTGTACTCCCATAATGAAGTATTAGAGCAGTTCTTTTTGTGAAACATTCTGTTCACCTTAGAAAAGAATTCCAGGGACATGTAGGTGTACCTACTCTCCTCTCAAACATTATGTCTTGCTGTGTGTTTAATAGACCTTTCACAAAGTATTCCTTAGAGGAATAGAATTTTCTAAGTATGTTATTATTTTGAAATAAATAAATCAAACTCTACCTCATTTATTGCTATCTCTGATTCTGGAAATAGACATTAAGATATATTAAGAGCAGACTTTTGTGCCCCCTATTCACCAGGGTGAAGAACTATAGCCGGACATTAAAAAGATTGGGATAACACGGAAGATTAAGTCACTAGAATGTCCTGAAATTAGGGTTACCTGGTTTGTACCCTGTGACTTTTGCAGAGAGCTGTGCCTTGCTTCTCTGTGGGACTTGACTCCCACCAAGTATGGCAGACCAATCATTTTACTTAGTGTGATGGTTAATACTATCAACTTGACAGGATTTAGAATATCTGAAGAGACAAGCCTCTGGGCATGCTCATAAAAATTTTTTAGATTAGGTTAACTAACATGGGAAGCCTCACTCTAAATATGGTTAGCACCATTCCATGGCTGAAGGACTGGAGAAAGCTAGCATTATCTCTCTGATTTCTGACTGAGCATCCAGTGTGACTAACTGCCATGATTTCCTAGCCCCATTGGACAATAAGTACTCCCTCCTACTTTCAGTCGAAATAGACCTTCCCTCCCTGATATTGCTTCCTATCAGCTCTTTGGCTATAGCAATCTGAAAAGTGGAATGTAGATACCTCTAAACAGATGTTACAAGTAAGTAGGACACCATCCATATTACACTGTTGTCCTCCCTGGAGAATCATGACATCATTCATTTATGGAGAATATAGTCAAAATTTTGAACAGATTTTAAATTGCCAACTGGAGGAATTATGTCAGAGAACTTAACTCTTCTGTTTCAACACTTCCTGAGTACTACCATCTGACAATCCCTAAGGACTTTCTCCCAGTTATTTTGCACTGAACCAATTATCCCCTATGCACTTTATAGTTCTTTGATCATTGTTGTGAAAGGTGAGATTATGAGGTGGAGACGTCTAGTCTACAAGGAACTCAGGAGAGGCGTTTCTTTGAAAACCTCATTTCCCTCATACATTTGCACAAAGAAGTGGAAATGAACACAGACTTTGAAAACAAATCAGATGATACTGATGATTAGAACTTTGCTGCTGATGAAACTGAATGATTCACTTATTAAAGTTCTCAGAGAATTTACAGCTTACGTGGAATCTATGAAGTGTGCAAAGTCATTAAAAAGTCATTGATAATGGGTAGAAAAGTCAAGTAAAGTTTAGAACCAGATACATTAAAAATGAAGCTGTACCCTACAAAGTCTATTTTTGCTTATCAACTTGAGTACAGATGGAATTAATTAAAACCTAAGTGGCTGGATATAATTATCAGGGACTTTTAAAGATTTAATTATTTGAAGTGGGAAGACCACCCTGAATTCAAGTCATAGAAGGTTAAAAGATCCACCTTAAATCTGCCATACCTCCTGGTGGCAGCCTGGAAAAGAAGTCAAACTTTTGCTATTTACAGAAGATATGATAATATACATAAGGTAACCCAAAATTCGACCAGGGAACTTCTACACATAATAAAAATCCTTCAGTGATGTGGCTGGATACAAGATTAACTTAAAAAAATAAGTAACCATCCTATATTCAAATGATCAATGATCTGAGAAAGAAATCAGGGAAGCAACACCCTTTATAATAGCCACAAAAAATATAAAATATGTATGCTGACTCTAACCAAAATATAAAAGACCTGTCTGACAAGAACATTAGTCTCTGAAGAAAGAAATTTAAGAAGATATCAGAAAGTTGAAGGATTTCCCATGCTCATAAATCAGTAGGATTAACATAGTGAAATGGCAATCTTACCAAAAACAATCCATGGATTCAAAGCTTTCCCCATCAAAATCCTAACATAATATTTCACAGACCCCAAAAGAACTATACTCAATTTCACATGGAAAAATTAAAAAAAAAACCTAGGGTAGGGTTGCTAAAATAATAATGTATGCAGAAACTTCATGAGGTATCACCATCTCTGACTTCAAATTCTTCTAATAGAGCTATATAATAAAAACAGCTCGGTATTGGAATAAAAACAGACATGTGGCTCAGTGGAATCTAATCAAAGACCCTGATGTAAATCCACAAACCTATGAACACTTGATTTTTGACAAAGAAGCCAAAATTATACCATGGGGAAAAAAAAAAACCAAAGAATCTTTGACAAATTGTGTTGGCATGACTGGATGCTGACATGTAGAAGAATGCTAATATATCCATGTCAATTGCTCAGCACAAAACTTAAGTACAAGTGGATAAAAACCTCAACATAAATTCAGTTACACTGAACCTCATAGAAGAGAAAAATGGGAAGTAGTCTTGAACATGTTGACACAGGAGACAACTTCCTGAATATAACAACAATACCACAGTCAGTGAGATTGACAATTAAAAAAGGGACCTCCTGAAACTAAACATCTTTTGTAAGGCAAAGGACACCATCAGTAGATGTTTTTTTCTACTATCTATATTCAAATGATCAATGATCTGAGAAAGAAATCAGGGAAGCAACACCCTTTATAATAGCCACAAAAAATATAAAATATGTATGCTAACTCTAACCAAAATATAAAAGACCTGTATGACAAGATATTCACTAACCCTACATCTGACAGAGGGTTGATCTACAAAATATATAAAGAAGTCAAGAAACTAGACATAAAAATTCCGAATAATCCAAAAATAGGGTATAGATTTAAACAGAGAATTTCTCAACAGACAAATCTCAAATGGACAAAATACAGTTAAAAAATTGTTCAACATCATTAGCCATCAAAGAAATGAAAATCAAAATGACTCTGAGATACCATATTATACTTGTCAGAATGGCTAAGATTAAAATCACTAATAACAACTATGTTGGAGAGTATGTGAGGAGAATATTCCTCCACTGACAGGTGAAAGTACAAACTTGTACAGTCACTTTGGAAATTGATATGACAGTTTCTCAAAAAACTATGAAACAATCTACCTCAAAACCTAGCTATATCAAAATTGGGCATATATCCAAAAGATGTTCAATCATACCACAAGGACACTTGCAAAATTATGCTAATAACAGCATTATTCATAATAACTAGAGCCTGGAAACATCCTAGGTGCCCCTCAAACAAAGAATGGGTATAGAAAATATGGTATTTTCACAATGGATCATTACTCGGCTCTAAAAAGAACAATGACCTCAATCAAAATATCTCTTTCCTTGCTCTCTTTTTCCTTCCTCCATCTCGACTATTTCATTCTCTCAAGTTCTCCACCCCACTCCCCTTCCCCCTAGTCTTCCCCTTCTGCCCTCCATACTCCCCCCCACCACCACCACCACGCTCCTAATTTTGTTAGGTGATCTTGTCTATTTCCCCTTTCCAGGTGGATGTATGTATGTTGTTCTTAGGGTTCATCTTGTTACTTAGCTTCTCAAGGATCGTTAACTATGCACTCAATATCCTGGATTTATAGCTAGTATCCACTTAACAGGGAGTACATACTTTGTTCATCTTTCTGGGTCTGGGTTACTTCACTTAGGATGGTTCTTTCTAAATTCCAACAATTTGCATGCAAATTTTAAGATGTCATTGTTTTTTACTGCTGAGTAGTACTCTAATGTGTAAATGTGCCACATTTTCTTTATCCATTCTTTGATTGAGGGGCATCTAAGTTCTTTCCAAGTTTTGACTATTACAAATAATGCTGCTGTGAACATAGCTGAACAATTTTTTTCATTGAGAAAGACATTATGGGGCTAGCAAGAAACCTGGCACTAGAGAAAGTCCCAGGAATCCACAAGGATGACCCCAGCTAAGACTCTAAGCAATACAGGAAATGGTGCCTGAACTGGCTTTCCCCCATAATCAGACTAATGAATATCTTAAATATTACAACAGAACCTATATCCAGCAACTGTTGGAAACAGAGACAGAGCATTGGGCTGAGCTTCCAATGTCCAATTGAACAGTGGGAGGAGTGAGAATTTGCGTAAAGAGATCAAGACCATGATGGGGACAACCACTAAAACAAGTTACCTGAGCTAATGGGAGTTCACCACCTCATGCCAGACAGGGAACGAAATAGCATAGGTTCAAACTAGTCCCTCTGAATGTGGATGACAGTTGTATGGCTAGGGCAGACTGAGGGGCCACTTGGCAGTAGCACCAGAATTTATCCCTACTGCTTTTTACTGGCTTTGTGGAATGTATTCTCTTTAGATGGATAACTTTATCAGTCTAGATATAGTAGGGAAGACTTTGGACCGTCCCAAAAGCAGTATGTGTTACCCTCTCTAAGGAGTGGATTGGGGATGGGGTAGAGGGTTGGAAGAGGGAATGGGAGGAGAGGAGGGAGTGGGAACTGGAATTGTTATGTAAAATGAAAAAAAGATAGTTTGTTTTGCAGGCAAATGAATGGAACTAGAAAAAAATCATTCTGAGTGAGGTTAACCAGATCCAGAAAGACAAACATATTATGTACTCACTTATAAGTGGATATTAGGTATAAAGTAAATAATAACCAGGCTAGATCTATAGCCCCTGAGAAATAACAATGAGGGGGCAAAGAGAGATACATAGATTTCTCTGAGAAGGGGAAATATAATCAATCTCCTTCTTAAACTGGCAATGGAGGCAGTGATGGAGTGTGGGAACATGAGGGATTGGTTTGGGTGTATTGGATTTGGAACAAAGGGGAAGAGTAATAAAAGAGATGTCTTTATTTTTATTTTTTTGGTTTTTTTTCAAGACAGGGTTTCTCTATGGCTTTGGAGCCTGTCCTGGAACTAGCTCTGTAGACCAGGCTGGTCTCGAACTCAAAGAGATCCGCCTGCCTCTGCCTCCCGAGTGCTGGGATTAAAGGCGTGCGCCACCACCACCCGGCGAAAGAGATGTCTTGATAGGTGTTGTATTACAGGTTTAGGGAGAGACCTGGAGTCAGAGAAACTTCCAGAAATCCGCATAGGTGACACCAGCTAAGACTCCTAGCAATAGTGGAGAAGGTGCCTAAACTGGTCATCTGTAATCTAATTGATGGTCACACTAATTATCATCAGAGAACCTTTATCCAGTAACTCATGGAAGCAAATGCAGAGATCCACAGCCAAGCGTTGCGTCAAGGTTTGGGAGTCCTGCTTAAGAAAGGGAGGAGAGATTCAAGGTCTTGGTAGGGGAATCCAAAGAGACAGATGACCTGAGCTCATTGACTAGGGAGCCTGTATGGGACTGGCCTAAACCCTCTACATGTGTGAGACAACTGTGTAGTTTGGCGTGTTTGTTTTACTCCTAACAATGGGATGAGGACCGGTACTTGGCACTTGAGTTGACTTTGGGGATCCTATTCCCCATGCTGAATTGCCTAGTCCAGCGTTGGTGCAGGACAAGTAGCTTGGTCCTGCCTCCACTTGATGGGCCTTGCTTTGTTGACCCCCATGGGATTCCTGCCATTTTCTGAGCAGAAACTGAGAAGTAGTAGATAGGGAACAAGTAGTTTGAAGGGGGAAATTGGGAAGAGAGGAGGGAGGGGAAAACTGTGATTGGTATGTAAAATAAATAAAAATTTTAGTTAATAAAAAATAGTAACTCATTATCATCAAAATATAAAAAAGACATGGAAGAAGGGAGTGCTTGCTGTTGCTTATAAGTGGCCTGCTTATCCTCATATGGGCTGTCATGTCCATTCCTTTACTGGTTGAAGACCATGTTTCTTTGGGATACCAATGTAACTAATGAAAAACATGGGCACAGGAGACCATTTCCTACGTATAACCCCAGCAGCACAAACATTAAGGACATCATCGAATAAATGGGACCTCCTGAGACTGAGAAGCTTCTGTAAAGCAAAGGGCACTGTCACTAAGACAGAAAGGCAACCCAGTGACTGGGAAGAAGATCATCACCAACCCCGCAACTGACAAAGGTCTGATCTCCAAAATATATAAAGAACTCAAGAAACTAGACGGTAAAAAGTTAATCAATCCAATTATAAAATGGGGCACTGAGCTGAACAGAGAATTCTCAACAGAAGTTCAAATGGCCAAAAGACACTTAAGATCATGCTCAACTTCCTTAGCGATCAGGGAAATGCAAATCAAGACAACATTAAGATACCATCTTACACCTGTCAGAATGGCTAAAATCAAAAACACCAATGATAGCCTCTGCTGGAGAGGTTGTGGAGAAAGGGGTACACTCATCCATTGCTGGTGGGAATGCAAACTTGTGCAACCACTTTGGAAAGCAGTATGGCAGTTTCTCAGGAAATTCGGGATCAACCTACCCCTGGACCCAGCAATACCACTCTTGGGAATATACCCAAGAAATGAGGTATCATACAACAAAAGTATATGCTCAACTATGTTCATAGCAGCATTGTTTGTAATAGCCAGAACCTGGAAACAGTCTAGATGCCCTTCAATGGAAGAATGGATGAAGAAAGTGTGGAATATATACATATTAAAGTAGTACTCAGCAGTAAAAAACAATGACTTCTTGAATTTTGCATACAAATGGACGGAAATTGAAGACACTATCCTGAGTGAGTTAAGCCAGACCCAAAAAGAAGAACATGGGATGTACTCACTCATATTTTGTTTCTAGCCATAAATAAAGGACATTGAGACTATAATTCGTGATCCTAGAGAAGCTAAATAAGAAGGTAAACCCAAAGAAAAACATATAAGCATCCTCCTGAATATTAACCTTCATCAGGAAATGAAAGGAGACAGAGACAGAGACCCACATTGGAGGACTGGACTGAAATCTCACTATCCAAAGGAGGAGCAGAAGGAGAGAGAGCACGAGCAAGGAACTCAGGACAGCGAGGGGTGCACCCACACACTGAGACAATGGGGATGTTCTCTTGGGAACTCATGAAGGCCAGCTGGCCTGTGTCTGAAAAACCATGGGATAAAACCGGACTCGCTGAACATAGCGGACAATGAGGTCTACTGAGAACTCAAGAACAATGGCAATGGGTTTTTGATCCTATTGCACGTACTGGCTTTGTGGGAGCCTAGGTAGCTTGGATGCTCACCTTACTAGACCTGGATGGAGGTGGGTGGTCCTTGGACCTCCCACAGGGCAGGGAACCCTGATTGCTCTTTGGGCTGATGAGGGAGGAAGACTTGATTGGGGGAGGGGGAGGGAAATGGGAGGCAGTGGCAGGGAAGAGGCAGAAATCTTTAATAAATAAAGAAAGAAAGAAAAGAAAATTGAGACGTCCAGTTAATGGACTGAACAATTACTGGATTCATGAACTTTCTATTGACAGATAATTATTAGTTGGCTAACTGGACCACCATTCTAGTAAACCATATGCATATGATTGATATGCATAATGATAAATATATATATATATATATATATATATATATATATATATATATATATTTAGTCTGTGCTTTTAGTTTGTTTTTCTCTAGAACTCTGACTAATACAGACCACACAATCGAAGAGTTATTAGCAACTGATGACAGCTGGGGGAGGAAAAGTTAGTTTACTTCAGAGTTGTCTCCGAATAGGCTGCCCATGTTCCACTGAATGGCTCTACACCATGCTCTTGGTAGCAGTCATGGACTCATTGCCTTTGAAAAAATAGTACATGAAATTAGGAGAGAAAAGTTATAGGGTGATGGAGGAAGGTCATTTGTCAATAAAGAAACTGCCTTGGCCCATTTGATAGGCCATCCCTTAGGTGGGTGGAATAGACAGAATAGAATGCTGGGAGGAAGAGGAAGTGAGCTCAGATGCAGGGCAGCTCCTCTCAGAGACAGATGCCATGCCCATGTGCTCCAGAGCAGATGCAATGAAGCTCCGACCCAGGATGGACATAGGCTAGAATCTTCCTGGTAAGCGCACCTCAAGGAGCTACACACATGAATAGAAATGGGCCAGGCAGTGCTTAAAAGAATACCATTTGTGTGTCGTTATTTTGGGGCATAAGCTAGCCAGGCGACCATGAACTGGGGCGGCAGGAACACAGCCCACAGCTCCTACAACAATAGGGTATATAGAAAGAGTTGAAAGATAATGGGTGTGGATTTGATCAAAATGTATGTGTATATGAAATACTCAAAGAATAATTGTTTTAAAATTGAGAACAATGAATGTTTAATTTTCTGTACTTTCCTTCACATTACTTAAAGCAAAAATGTAAGCATTCAGTTTAAATATGTGTAAAAATAAAGCACTCATACTTTTATACTGGGTGTTTTTATTGAGAGTTACTTTCAAGATTGATGTCAGTGTAAAAGTTGTTGAGGTCTGAAAGATGGCTCGTTGGATGAAATCGATTGCTGACAAGTCTGAGCATCTGAGTTCAATCTTCAGAATCCATATAATGCAAGGAGAGTACCTACTCCTGCAAGTTCGTCTCTGACGTCAACATGCACATGTCCCTCCCGGGCACAAACAGCAATAGAATATACACTAAAATACAATTTTAAAACTAAAAATGAAAACAAGAGACGTTATTAACATTGAAAGCAGAAATGGTATTTATGAACAAATGTTTGAATTGTGCATGTGTGCATGCAAGAGACTCACACAAAGAGAATAAAATCTAGTTAAATAAAGCTTTATGGAGTATTCAATAAAATTATGGATCTAGGTCTCTTCTTGGCTGAAATACAGCTTTGATATTCATGGAATATACCACATTTGGTATACTTTGATTGAATATTTATGAATTTTCATAGTTAATATGCAAAATTATGCTGAAAAATTTTAATGCTTTTTATTTTTACAGTGTTTCCACACGTGCATTTTATCATTACCATTTTTCACCATCAGCTTTTTATCAGGTAAGCTTGTTAGGCATATTATTGTGGAGTAGTTGCAGCCCCATTTATGGGCGGTTATTCAGGGCTTTGGCACAGGCATCTTTGTCATAATTAATATGTTTTTTATTGTGGAAATATTTGCTGCTAAAACACAAATGTCTTTTAAAAATAGATAGAATTTTTATACTCAAGAGTCCAATTAGGAGTTCTTGGAGAATTCTAGCTCTGGTATGTGCTTTGAGACTTGAGAATATTATCCCTTAAAGAAACATATTTGTAAAATATTAGCGGTGCAAATGTCTCTTGGCCTCAAGTGGAAATGGCTGGAATGATCATGACATGTTATTAAACATGATAGCAGCTTTGGAGCTCGTCTCTCAGAGGGACTCTTTCAGTCTCCCACTTGCATGTCTTGAATCTCTCTTCACTCCATAATTTTTTCTATTATTTGAGCACCAAGCAAATAAAAACAAATATAAACTGAATGTTACACTTTAAAAATTAACATAATAGGAAAATAAACAGCATTCTCTCCATCATCTTACACCTAAATACCACCAGAGACTAGTCTTTGATCCAGATACCAAGTTTTTTGCATTTGTGGTTTGGGGTGAGGGATTGTTGGAGAAAACAACAAACATATGAATTAAGTTTTTGCTTTTAGAGGTAATATTTATAAGTTTAATTACTATAATCATCACTATTATTATTTCTCATCAACTACTACTTGGAATGACTGTGTCGGGGAAAACCAACCATTTTTTCATTGAATTTGAAAAATTCACACCTAATACTATCTATTAACTTGGTCAAAGTTTATGACTGAAAGGTATATGAGCTCAAAAGAACATAGTATTTACTATTGTTTTCTTAAATTGATATGTTATAGTATTATCTTCTAATTATTTATGTTCTTACTCATAGAACAGTGAGGTGTTCAGCCTGGAGGAGAGGGGCTCCCTGAAAACAGTAATGGTGAACATACACAGAGGTTTGTCAAGATGCAGAGAATGATCAGTGAGTGCGTGGTAAACAAACAACTGCATCACTTTCAACCCACCCACCCAGCACCGAGGACCATGAAAGAAGAAATGTTAGAGACAAGAGTGCCATCAAGCCCAGATGCTGTAATATTGAGGTTTCAACCATGAACACACAGCAGCTGTGGGTACGTGCCCAAGATTGCGCCCTCCAGTTTTCCAGAAGGCAAAGTGGAGATGCCCGTGAGAGCACATCCCTTCTTGAACAGCAAATGACTGATAATGGTTGATGGAACATGAGATGTTAGTTTCTCTACTGATATCAGCACAGAGGAACTAGGAAATGAAAAGGGTTCAGAGGGAAAGAAAGAAGGAAATAATAATGGGGGAATATAATTAGATTTTGTGTGAGTGTAGAAAACTGTCAAAAATAAGAAAACTGTTTAGTTATTATCAATTGTTAATTCTTCAATAAGCACTTTAGAATGTTTCACATGTCAGAAAAATGATGATATTCTGTTAAAATGAACTAAGGAAAAGAAACCCAAAATCATCAGTTCTAGAAAATAGAGCCCTGTAAGTCCAAATGTTTCAGAATTGGACTTACTTCTAATTGGAGAAGAAAGAAGTAGCAAAACAAAATTTAAAAGGTATTCCTAAAAGAAGCAAGAAACACTAAACATGTTCCTACATTAAACACCAGCATAAAATACTGCACAAATTTCATGATTTGTAAAAGAAATTATTTTGTGTTTAGTTATATATATATATATTGGTGTATCTCTATTTAGGCATGTACTTGTGAGTACAGTGTCCACAGATTCCAGGAAAGAGTGAAAAATTCCCTGGCACTGCAGTTACAGTCACCTGATAGAGTGGTGAAAACTGGACTCATTCTAAACTACTGAGCCCTGAAATGGTGGTTTAAAAATAATTACTCAGTGTATTACAAAGTTTTGAAAAAAAAAAAGCCTCAAGAAGATGTGGGATGGCTGGTGGCCTTAAGTGAACTTGCAGATGAAAGGAAAAAAAATAAGACTCCAGATCATAGGAATACACGTAACCATTATAGTATTGTTAATAAAGGTTTTTCTTCTTTTGTGTCCTTAGATCTACAAATTCATAACATACATACACACATTTTTTAAAACCTAAACAATGACAGAGAGTGAAATCAGGAATCCCACAGGATGCTGGAATGCTACATGATGATGAATACATGCATCAGAACAACTCAAGTTTCACTCAGTATTGAAATACAATGATAATGTTTATAGATAAGGATCTATATCTATAAATGTTAGTATGCAGGCTTTGACACTCTATTACCTGAAGAAGGGTCAGACCATGTACTTGCAAGAGTTACAGAAAACTTACCTCTTAGACCTTTGATTCCATGCAATTCTTTAAAGAAGGCAGAACTAGGACTTCTAGAACAATTCTTTGATTTGTGGGTCTGAATTAGGAATATCCTCATGAAGTGAACATCTTCTAGATCTAGAAACCAAGAATGCATTCTAATATTTGTTTGCAAATTAAATTTTTAAATATAATATAAATTTTGTTTATATATATAATCTTTAACTACATTTTTGTATTTATGTGTGTATGCTATGTGTATGCATGTGATAGAGGAGGCCAGAAAAGGTCACTGGATTCCCTCTGGAATTAGAAGTGGTTACAAGTTATCCAAAGTGGATTCTGGGAACACAACTTGAGTTTCCTGGGAGAGTAGCAAGTGCTCTTAACTATGGAGCTACCTGTACAGAAAGATTAATATCATTAACAGTACAGTGGAAATATATATATATATATATATATATATATATATGGATTGAATCATTCTAAACACATATTTATACTTTCAAACAGTTGTCAATGTCACAGTTTTTTTTTTCAATGAACTCCAGTGAGTGTAGAGACTCATAGCTGCAGAAGATGCTGAGAACAAGTGGTGGTTATATTCTCAGGCCTATACAAATCATTTATGTCACCACCTCTCAACAGGGACAACTGAAGGAGGATGCATTAAGAACATAGGAACAGGGATACTGGGAGAAGGGCTGAAAATGCCTTCTGGGCAAGCAACTGTTGCATTAAGAAATGCTCACAATCTTCAGAGGAATGCCTCGAGTCTGCCATCAACAGTCAGGCATGGGTGGAGAAGAGAGGAATTGAGATGTCATAATCCTCACTGCTGATTTATTTCCTACTGATGAATTCGGGAGAACAGGTGCTATTGCCTTCAGCTCTATTCCCACTGGTGACTCCACCAGGCTCTAATGGCTTAGTCTAATTCTGGCCACACAGATGACCCGGCTTAAACTAAATGGATAATAGAGCCAAGTCAAACATTATGAATTGGACAAAGAATCAAGTAAGAAGGAAGATTGCTGGGGCTTATAGAAGTTGGAAGAAAATGACAGAGAAAGAGAATGCGAGAGAAGAACCAACTAATAGAGTTTCTAATACTAGATACTGTAACCAGCTAAAAGAATAAGTAATATAATGTTAGATTATGGCTCAGTGTATAAAATAAATATATATGAGTCTTTACTGGCATAAATTGCATGCAAAAAGTGAGTATCAAAATTAGACAATACTCTGAAAGATATTTTTGAAAAACTCTTAAAAGTCTTCAAAGAAAAACAAAACCATAGTAGTTTTAATGTTATAATAAATTTAGTGTATTGTGATGATTTGGGGGTCAGAAATAAAGTATTAGTTAAAATTAAGCTTATATTGATAAAATATAAACACAATAACATGATGTTATTCACCAATTATAAACCAAGTGACCATATTAATATTAGATAATTATAGGAATGTTAATGGTGAGATTTCTATGTTGTCTTTCTATTTGTGTATACCTTAAGGTTTTCTGAAAACAAAAAGTATGCTGTATTTATTGATTGATTTGTTTTTATTTTCAGTTGTATGTAATTGTGTTTATATGTGTGTGAGTACATTCATGTGAATGCAGATGTTCATGGATACTTAAGAGTGTGCAATTGTTTGAAGCTGGCAGTAGTGGGCTGCTTGATGCAAGTGCTAGGACTGGAACATGGGACATTTGAAAGAACAGTACAAGCTCTTAATCAGTAAGCCAAGCAAACTCACCAGCCTTGAAAACAATGATTTTACAAACTTCTTTTAGTCATGTGTGATGATGCTCACATAAAATTTATTATTCATTCACAAAAATTCACAAAAAAATAATTCTGACAGTTCCTAAATGGAATAATTAAGAAAGAGTAGGTAGCACAATAAGATGAAACCAAAGACAAGCCAGGGAACTGTCAGAATGAAAGCACAGACACACTTCAGCTTTGGTCATGAAAAACTGAAAACCACTAACTCAGAAGAGTTTACAAGGAAACAACCTGGAAAACAGTAAGCAGTAAACAGTAAGATGAGTATAGGCTTCATGTAATACTTACGTTGTGATGTAGAAAATTAAATTGAAAGATTGACTGGGCTTCAATGCTCTTGAACAATATCACAGATAAAGAACTTGAAATTGTCCCTGACCATTAAGAGTTTCAGAGGGATCCACACAGATTCCCCTTTACTGATATTAATAAATCCTTAAAGGATGTTCACTACTAATAACTCTAGCTCTCTAAGACACCATAAAGTCATTGACCATCACTTTCACTAATAAATATAGTTATTATTCAACAAGCAGCTTCCCCTTTGATTTCCCTTTCCAAGTATACACCATAGAATCTTTCCTCGAGCCAGGTCAGGTCAAAGGCTCTGCATAGCTGGCCGTTTTCTACATGCCCTCTTTGCCTGGCCTCACATTCCAGCTTGCTTTGTAGAAACTAATTTGAGGCCTTTGAGAATGAACACTGCAAACATTGCAAAGACATATCAAGAGTGTTGGGGCTTAATATGTGATAACAGTGAATGATGATAACATGAAAATTAAAAGACTAGGAAAAAAAAGAATATTTAACAAATGGTGTGGCATAACTGGATATCAACATGTAGAAGAATGAAAATAGACCCATATCTATTAGCATGCACAAAACTAAAGCCGAAATAAATCAAAGACCTCAACATAAAGCCAGCCACACAGAACCCTATAGAAGAGAAAGTGGGAAGTACACTTGAATGCATTGGCACAGAAGACCACTTCCTAAATATAATTCCAGCAGCACAGACACTGAAAGAAATAATTAATAAATGGAATCTCCTGAAACTGAAAATCTTCTATAAAACAAAGGACACAGTCAACAAGACAAAATGACAGCCTACAAAATGTGAAAAGATCTTCACTAACCCCACATCAGATAGAGGTCTGATCTCCAAAATATACAAAGAACTTAAGAAATTGGTTATCAAAAGAACAAATAATTCATTAAAAAGGAAGCACAAGTTTGCATTCCCACCAGCAATGAATGAGTGTGCCTCTTTCTCCACAACCTCTCCAGCAAAGGCTATCATTGGTGTTCTTGATTTTAGCCATTCTGACAGGTGTAAGATGGTATCTCAAAGTTGTTTTAATTTGCATTTCCCTTATCGCTAAGGAGGTTGAGCATGACCTTAGGTGTCTTTTGGCCATTTGATTTTCTTCTGTTGAGAATTCTCTGTTCAGATCAGTGCCCCATTTTTTTTATTGGGTTCATTAGCATTTTAAAGTTTAGTTTCTTGAGTTCTTTATATATTTTGGTGATCAGACCTTTGTCTGTTGCAGGGTTGGTGAAGATCTTCTCCCAGTCAGTGGGTTGCCTTTTTGTCTTAGTGACAGTGTCCTTTGCTTTACAGAAGCTACTCAGTTTCAGGAGGTCCCATTTATTCAATGTTGCCCTTAATGTCTGTGCTGCTGGGGATAAACGTAGGAAGTGATCTCCTGTACCCATATGTTGTAGAGTACTTCCAACTTTTTCTTCTATCAGGTTCAGTGTGTTCAGACTAATATTGAGGTCTTTAATCCATTTGGACTTGAGTTTTGTGCATGGTGATAGATATGGATCTATTTTCATTCTTCTACACGTTGTCAACCAGTTCTGCCAGCACCATTTGTTGAAGATGCTCTCTTTTTTCCATTGAATACTTTTAGCTCCTTTATCAAAAATTAGGTGTTCATAAGTTTGTGGGTTAAAATCAGGGTCTTCTACTCGGTTCCATTGGTCGACTTCTCTGTTTTTATGCCAATACCAAACTGTTTTCAATACTGAGGCTCTGTAATAGAGTTTGAGGTCAGGGATGGTAATGCCTCCAGACGATCCTTTATTATATAAGATTGTTTTGGCTATCCTGGGTTTTTTGTTTCTCCATATAAAGTTGATTATTGTCCTCTCAAGATCTGTGAAGAATTTTGATGGGATTTTAATGGGGATTGCATTGAATCTGTAAATTGCCCTTGGTAGAATTGCCATTTTTACTATGTTGATCCTCCCTATCCAAGAGCAAGGGAGATCCTTCCATTGTGCAACCACTTTGGAAATCAGTGTGGCGATTTCTCAGGAAATTTGGGATCAACCTACCCCAAGATCCAGTAATACCACTATTGGGAATATACCCAAGAGATGCCACATCAAATGACAAAAGTATCTGTTCAACTATGTTCATAGCAGCATTGTTTGTAATAGCCAAAACCTGGAAACAACCTAGATGCCCTTCAATGGAGGAATGGATGAAGAAAGTGTGGAATATATACATATTAGAGTACTACTCAGCAGTAAAAAACAATGACTTCTCGAATTTTGCGTGCAAATGGATGGAAATAGAAAACACTATCCTGAGTGAGGTATCCCAGACTCAAAAAGAGGAACATGGGATGTACTCACTCATAATCGGTTTCTAGCCATAAAATAAAAGACATTAAGCATATAATGTGTGATCCTATAGAAGCTAAATAAGAAAGTGAACCCAAAGAAAATCATATAGTCATCCGCATGGAGAGGGGGAAGTAGACAAGATTCCAGGGCAAAAACTGGGAACTTGCGGGTGAGGTGGCATGGGGCAAAGGGGAAGTGGGATGAGAAATATGAGAAGGGGAGGATGGGAGGAGCTCGGAGGATTGGGATGGTTGGGATATAGGAAGGATGGATACGGGAGCAGCGAAGTATATATCCTATCTAAGGGAGCCATCTTAGGGTTGGCAAGAGACTTGACTCTTGAGGGGTTCGCAGGTGTCCAGGAATATGTCCCCAGCTGGTACCTTGGGCAACTAAGGAGAGGGAACCTGAAGTGACCCTATCCTATACTGATGAATATCTTGCATATCACCTTAGAACCTTCATCTGGCGATGGATCGAGGTAGAGACAGAGTCTCAATTTGGAGCAACGGTCTGAGCTCTTAAGGTCCAAATGAGGAGCAGAAGGAGGGAGAACATGAGCAAAAAATCACGACCACGAGGGATGCACCCACCCACTGTGACAGTGGAACTGATTTATTGGGAGCCCACCAAGGCCAGCTAGTCTGGGACTGAATAAGCATGGGTTGATTCCGGACTCTCTGAGCATGGCGGTCAATGAAGACTGATGAGAAGCCAAGGACAATGGCACTAGGTTTCGATCCTAATACATGAACTGGCTTTGTGGGAGCTTAGCCTGTTTGGACGCTCACCTTTCTGGACATAGATAGAAGGACCTTGGTCTTCCCGCAGGGCAGGGAATTTGGACTGCTCTTCAGTATGGAGAGGGAGGGGGAATGGAGTGGGGGGAGGAGAAGAGGAGTGGGGATAGGGGGAGGGAAGTGGGGGGAGGGCAATATTTGGGAGGAGGGGAGGGAAATGGGAAATGGGGAGCAGGTGGAAATTTTAATTAAAAAAGAATAAAAATAAATAAATAAGTAAAAAAAAATAAAAAAATAAAAAGGAAGCACAGATCTAAACAAAGAACTCTCAACAGAGGAATTTAAAATAGCTGGAAAACACTTAAAGAAATGTTTAACATCCTTAGTCATCAGAGAAATTAAAACAACTCTGAGATTCCATCTTATACTGTAAGACTGGCCAAATTAAAAAAACACTAATGACAACTTATGCTGGAGAGGTTGTGGGATAAAGGGAACACTCCTGCATTGCTCGTGGGTGTGCAAGCTGGCACAGCCCCTTTGGATGTCAGTGTGATGATTTCTCAGAAAATTAGGAAAAAACCTTCCTCAAGACCCAGTAATACCACTTTTGAGTATACATCCAAAGAATGCTCAATCATGCCAAAAGGACATGTGCTCAGCTATGCTTATAACAGCATTGTTTGTCATAGCCAAAACCTGGAAACAACCTAAATGCCCCTTGACCTAAGAATGGATAAGGAAAATGTGATATATTTGCACAATGGAGTGCTACACGGCAGAAAAGAAATAATGACATCTTGAATTTTGCAGGAAAATAGATGGAGAAAATACCATTCTGAGTGAGGTAACCCAGACACAGAAAGACAATTATCGTATGTACTCACTTTTAAGTGGTTTTTAAACATAAAGTAAACAAGCTTACAAATCACAATCCCAGAGAATTTAGACAACAATGAAGACCCTAAGAGAGATATACATAGATCTAATCAACATATGAAATAGAATATGACAAGATATTCTGAGTAAATTGGAATCATGGGGACCTTGGGGGAGGCTTGAAGGGGAGGGGAGAGGCAGGGAGGGAATCAGAGAAAAATGTAGAGCTCAATAAAAATCAATAAAAAAATTTTAAAAATTAAGAAAAGAAAATTAAAAACAAACAAAAAAAATGCCTTAAAGTGGACAGTTGAATTTTGTGTGTTTGTTCATATATATGAACACATATGTATATATATATATATATGCATACTTACATATGGCTTTATGACTATATACACTTATATGAATTGATGTGTAAAATATACACACTATACATATACATTATATATGCATTTACATATATATATTCATTTGCACATTTTCACTATATAGATTTGTAAGTTAACATATGTATACCTATATAAAAGAGAGAAATAATTATAACTTTGAAAAAGTGTATTGGTTATTAGAATGATGCAGGAGAACAAATTAAGTGAAATAAATGAAAATAAAACTAGATGAGTACACATGGTTGAAAAGTTTAGCAGTAATTTATATAGAGGAAATAATTCTGTCCAAATGACAATGTACTGGTTTCATAATGTACTCTGCCAAATGTTCATAATTAGGGGTATTAAAATTCCCCATAAGTTCTGCAAAGTTAGTAAATGATCTTGAGATTCTACATGGAATTTCAGCTAATTACTGCTCAGCTTCAGAGAATGATACGTGATGGTCCAAAGGGCTACTTAATCCTCTTACATAAACAAATGTATTTGTCATGAATAGGGCTAGAAAAATGGCTCATCAGTTAATAAAAATTGCAGTTTTTCCAGACAAACAAAATATAGTTCCCAGTCACCAGATCAGGAAACTCACAACTGTTGTCACTTTAGCTCCAGGAGGATACGACTCCCTCTGCTGGCCTCGTTGGGTACCTGCACTCATACACACATACACCCACACATTCACACATGCGCGCGCACACACACACACACAAGCACACACAGCAATTAGCACATAAAACTAACGTAAAAATAAAGAAAATCGCCGGGCGATGGTGGCACACACCTTTAATCCCAGCACTCGGGAGACAGAGGCAGGCGGATCTCTGTGAATTCGAGACCAGCCTGGTCTACAGAGCTAGTTCCAGGACAGGCTCCAAAGCCACAGAGAAACCCTGTCTCGAAAAACCAGAAAGAAAGAAAGAAAGAAAGAAAGAAAGAAAGAAAGAAAGAAAGAAAGAAAGGAAGGAAGGAAGGAAGGAAGGAAGGAAGGAAGGAAGGAAGGAAGGAGAAAGAAGAAAGAAAGAAAATCATATATATGTAAACAGTACTTTTTAAAGGCATATTAAGACATTATGAGAATACCAAATTTCTATTAGAATTGTATTTATCCATTTTTTCTAAATGGTATAGTGTTTAGAGTTTGTTTTTAGTTTTATTTTTGCATAATGGAAGGTTCTGGAAAATTATGAACCATTATAAATGAACAGTTTAGAAACTATTATTTTCTCACAGAATCTATGAAAGAAATAAACTAATGTCTTCAGAATTTCATAACCTCATAAACTTGAATTACTTAGATGACTATTGATTTAATAATAGTTAATTATTTTCACACTGAGTATGAGTTTGCTATTTAGCTGAAACAAAATAAAAGCATCTATTTAAATATGAAGTTTGGCAGGACTAAAACTGACTAATTTTAGACTTTCAACTGGCCTTTCGTAAATTGTGCTGCACATCGAGTCAGTTTTGGTATAGGAAAGTCACTGCACATTGCGAAAATCTGGATGCTATTCTGATGGATAGCTTTATATTAATAATGTCTGCAACTTCTACTGTTATGTTTTCTTAAAGCCTTGTTACCAATTTGTCATAGTTCATGCCTTCCTATTTAGTTCCTCACAGTGTCAAAACAGATTGTCAAACCCACCTCCTCCAACTCCTCCCTCACACTCCCACACTACCCTCCCAATCTGACATCCTCTTCTTTTAAAAAATGCACCGAGTCTGATTAGTGCTGCCCATCATATCTGTAAATGAAGTCACCAAATGATGAGACAACATAGGAATATCACTAAATTTAGCAATTCATTCGTTTGATTTAATGCTTCCCTAATTATGTATTATATATTGAGATTTGCTAGATTTGCGCTCTGTACCTATTTTGCATGTGCATATGTCAAAAGGAAGCTGGTAGTGTGCTTGTGAGTATGTGTGTTGGTGCATGTGTTTGTTGCACATACACAGGTGTTCCCATGTAGAGGTCAAAGGTTAATGTAGCTGCACTCATCCTCAATGTTTGTATCCAAACATGATCTCTCACTGAAAGATACAGTGCTGTCATCTGGGTAATCTCACCAGCCAGCTTGTCCCAGGGATCCTGTCTCCACCTCCCAATAGCTGATATTTCAGGTGGGCTACTGTTCCCAACTGGCTTTTTGACATGGATTCTGGAGGTTTGAATTCTGTTTTTTTGTATTTGCACACCAAAGGTTCTCTCTATCCACAGAGCCATTTCCCTGCCATGTTCACGTTTTCACAGTGGTAGAATGAATGTGAGTTAGAACTATGGTTTACCTCCTAAGCCATACAGGTAGCCAGCTGTCAGCTCATCGTAATAGAATTGTTTCCTAGATGTCTTGATACTTTTCAGGAAATGAACTTCTAGGTTTTTGTTTTGCTATTTTTTAGCAGCTTTGTTTAGCTTTATATGAAAATAATATTTACATATTTAATAAAATGTTTATTAATGACTTCACATTAATCTCTTCATTGGAGTTCCCAGCTTACACTTTTTATCTTTATTATCATATGTATGTCAGGTTAGACTATTAAGTAATGAACAATTTGCTTCTCTATGAACTCTATCAATCATGGAAATAATAGTTAGAAATTATTATTATTGTGGTTAGTATGTGAGACATGACTTTAGATGTTTCAACATTAAATAAATTCATATGAGTTAAGTGCCAAAGAAAAGTGGCCAGGAAAGAGTCATGCCAGAGACGGCTGGACAGGAACATCACCGTCTGACCCCTCAGTAAAGTCACTGTAAGCATGGGATAGACAAGGAACCATACTAACACAGAATGTGGGTTCAGAAATGTCTAACTGGGGGACAGTGAGAAGCCTCAGCAGTTAAGAGCACTGGCTGGTCTTGCAGAGGACCCAGAATTAACTCTTAGCAGCTTGAAACAATCTGTAACCAAGCCGGGCGGTGGTGGCGCACGCCTTTAATCCCAGCACTTGGGAGGCAGAGGCAGGCGGATCTCTGTGAGTTCGAGACCAGCCTGGTCTACAAGAGCTAGTTCCAGGACAGGCTCCAAAACCACAGAGAAACCCTGTCTCGAAAAAAAAAAAAAAAAAAAAACCAAAAAAAAAAAAAAAAAAAAATCTGTAACCCAAGTTCTACAGGCCCTGTTGCCCTCTTCTGGCCAATAGATGCACCAGGCTTACAGAAGATGCACAGACAAATGAGCAGGTGAAAACTTCTGCACATTAAGTAAAATAATTTCTAAAAATGTCTAATCAAACTTCTCAAAGGACATTCCGAAGAAGAATTTATCCTAAATTTCTGTCCTACTTTGGGTCAAAAGACTAACAAATTTAGTAGGCCTAAGGAATGGGTTTTTTAATGTGGGAAAGAGGGAAAGCAGAGTCAAGCATAATGTCTATGCAATGTAGAGTAAAGCAGCCTAGACTTCTTAAAGACTGTTGTCAGAAAACAGATTTTTTTCTTTGCCAGCAAGTATCGATTCCACAAATTTTATCAAAATATATTGTCTGAAAAATTAAATAAATAATTTATTTTTGTGAGAATGATCAAGTGAAAGCAATCAGGAGATCTTCAAGAGTCCAGGAATCTGCTAACTCCTGATAACTGCACTGGAGGAAGTGAACATGGGTATCCTCTGCTCCTTATACAGCTGGTACATTATTACATTTTTTAATTTATTATCTCTTTTATTTATTTCGTGTGTATAGCTGTGGACTTAGGAGACAACTTGCAGCACACTGTTTTCTCCTGATCCAATGTGAAACCTGGGAATCCAGCTCAGGTGGTGAACCCTGACAGGATTTGCTTTACCTGCTGAGTCGTTCTGTTGGCCCCAAGGTAGATCATCTCTATCGTTTTGAAAACCAGGGACATTGAGACCATTTCTCCAGGCAACTCAGGTAGAAAAAAAAAAAACCAGTGTCATAATGAATGTCCTGTCAATTTGGCTGTAAAGAGAAATCTTTACATGGCATACTTGTATGTCTATAATTTGAAAATAGTAATGTGTAGGTATTTTCAAATTCTGTTATGGTGGCTACTTATGAAATCATATAGTTCACATGGTATTAAATGAAACCCAAGGTAGTGGTGGTTATCAGAAACATTACAAGGAAATTTTTTTAGTAGTTAACTCGTGGTATCATTTAAAATGCAACTTTTACCGGAAATATGTACTTCTGGCATAATTTAATTCTATCCACTTATACCCAGAATTTCCTTTCTTTAAAGGGAGATTTGTATTCTGCAGATATAGCTCATATTTTGTTTTAACATTCATATAATCTTTCAGAGAGATGGAATTAATCTATATAGATTTGATTTTTCCTTATTTTAAAACGAAGATGGCCAGCAAACTCACTTAAGAAGAAATCCAGAATCAATATGTAATTAAGTCAGTCACATGCAAGCAGGTGCTGCCCCCAGTAACCAGAGTGTGACATGGTGTGCAGCCAGATATTATGCCAACTATAGTAACAGACATTCAAAAAGATAATATAATGAGTATACTATTATGAGTTTGAATAAGAATATGGCATAGATAAAATTGGGAATTATTTGGGGGTTAATGATGCACGTTCATAATTTAAAAGTAGGTAGTAAACTTTAAGCAGTAAGATTCAATTACAGAGACTATAAGATGAAGTCAGAAATATTCTCATGAAGCAGGAGGTACACAGCATCCTTTTACAAATAAAGCCTCCTACCGTCACGACTGATCACACTTCTATTCTAATAATTTAGTTTATGAGCATAACAGAGAGACTGAAGAGTTGGTGTTGCATTAAGCAATCTTACTATTTTATCACACTGATACATTGCATTTCAGTAAAAGCAACATAAGTAGACTTTACAAAGCATTTTTAAACTGGGGATAAGTATGAGCAAGGCCTAACTAAACTAGGGAATGAAAATGAAAAGACCATTTATGAATGGCAGAAGTAATGTCAGTGGTAGCTCGCAATAGGAAGATTGGCAGTTACAGCTGAGCATCATTCTGCGAATGGCAAGAGTGTTGAGTGGAGGCATACATTTTCATGATTACCAAACAAATTTACCAGAGGTGGAGGAATTCAATATAACGTTTTCTCCAGAAACAAATAGATATCGATTTATGGACATTTTTATTTCATTACTTCAATAAGTTTATCCTTACAATTTTTCTTAAAGGGAGTCGAAGCTTGCTATATGATAGATTTAAACTGCTGAATGCATGCATGCCATATTTTTTACAAGGAGAGTAATTCTACTTAAGAGTACTTTTCTTCGAGGGAAATAAAATTGTCCACAATCTATGCAAATTATATGGAGAGCGTGGATCTGAATGAAATGTTCATAGCCTTAACTGACAGATTATTAGATACTAAGAAAAGAATATGCAGCATTATGCTCTGAAAATTTACAGGCATGAAAGGGAAGCGCACATTAAGATTCTGTTTAAATAAAACAGAGCAGGCCATTGAAAAGTTAAATATTAAGTTGCATCCTTTATTTTTGTCAGCCAAACATCCAAGTATGTGTAATTATTTTGTGGGCTATCATTGTCTATGGGTGATTTTGTTAAGAAATATAATTGCAAAATAGCAAAAGCAACAAAGCAAGTGCTCAAAATAGTATTCCTTATAACTCTCCCTCCACTTGCCAAGGACAGTTGTACGCGATGGAGTAGTGGCTCAGCTTCCATGAGTGCTTTCTGCTCTCTGGTCTTGCAAAAACCAAACCAAACCAAAACCAAAACCAAAAATAAGCCAAAAGAATCTTGTTGTAGCAGCTGTAATGCGGCTCATGGACTCACACAATTCACCCTGTAGTCTGTTCATCTTTACCTGTAAGTATTCATTGCCTCTGCTTTGGTTTGGCTTGAGGCCTCTCGTTTCTGCTGCATCATCTATAGTGGGCTCTTTCTGGGACTCCTCTTGGACACCACTAGAGTTGACCCTGCCGTCAAGGATGCAGATGAGTGAGCCCTGAGGGCATGAAAGCAACAGAGCTGACCCCCTCCCCATCTGCAATGCAGCAGCATGGGTTTAGAGAACTATGCCCTCCCTCCTCCTCCCCTTGCTATCTGTGACAGGCCAGATAGCTGGCCCCAGGGAACACAAAAGTGAGAGAACAAGTCCTGCCCCTCACCAGCTGCAGCACACAGGAGAACAGGGCCCACACCCCACGTGGCAGCACACTAGAGCTGAGCTTGTTATTGGAAGTTTAGATGAGTCAGGCCCAGGGTTATGAGAGGAGAGCTGACCTTGCTACCCCCTGGTATTCCCCTTGTAGTAATCTGAAGACAGACACCTGGTCCTATTGCTCAGGGAGAGCTCACCCCTGCACTTGGGAAATACGGCTCCACCCGTCACCATAGGCATACACCTTGCCTGGGAAGCTCAGGACAAGGTGAGCCAACCCTGAGGGCGTGAATGCACAAGAGTAAACCCTGCCACCCTTGTCTTCCATATAATGGCACAGGTGAGGGAAAGATGCCCTCCTACATCCACCCATTACCTCCCGTGGCAGGTGAGAGAGCTGGCCTTGGGGTCACCAGGGTGGGAAAGCTAGCTTTGACCCTCACTGACTGCAGTACAGGAAAAAGCAAGCTCTGCTTCCTGTCCTGTGTCATAGAAATCCTGCTGTCTTAGATCTGTAGGTTCATCCCCTTCACATGCTCCAAGTGTTCATAGGTTTGGAAGATAGTGTGGTGGGCCTACTCATAGACATAGTTCTGAGCCTGAGTGGTAGCTGGCTTGATCAGCTTGACAGGTTTCCCTCATCAACATTATCGCGCTAGGTCTCCAACACTTCATCAGCTAGTTCACACAGTGCATCCTACAGCAAGGAGTGGGACAGTTTCCTGCTCTCAGGTCCTCAGATCCTGGTTCCTTCACTCACACTGCCCAAGCATAGCTCTAGGCAGTGGCCCATGCTCCATGTTTCCATGACTCCAGCACCAGCCACCCAGATGGTCTCAGACACGACACAATCTCAGACACCCGCATGGTTTTAGGTGGCTGACCAGACTTTAGTTACCCACATGCTCTTAGTGACAACAGGATCCCCAGAAATCAATTCAGGCCCTGGCTGCTGCAGGGTCATATACCCAGACAAGGCCTTCTGCAGCAGTCTGACCCGAACAGATGCCATGGCCCCAGTTTACAGAGTCCCTGCTGTGTAGGCTTTATACATAGAACGACTTTAGATTTAATTTGTATGTAGAACAGACATTGCAGTTTGTTCAAGCATTCTCATGTCACTGGGTGGTGGTGGTACATGCCTTTAATCCCAGCACTGGGGAGGCAGAGGCAGAGGGAATCTTTAAATTTTAGGCCTGCCTGGTCGAGGACACCCTGGAATACATCAAGAAACATTGGAGCACCGGACTGAAATCTCACGATCCAAAGGAGGAGCAGAAGGAGAGAGAGGACAAGCAATGAACTCAGGACAGCGAGGGGTGCACCCACACACTGAGACAATGGGGATGTTCTGTTGGGAACTCACCAAGGCCAGCTGGCCGGGGTCTGAAAAAGCATGGGACAAAACCGGACTCCCTGAACATAGCAGACAATGAGGACTACTGAGAACTCAAGAACAATGGCAATGGGTTTTTGATCCTATTGCACATACTGGCTTTGTGGGAGCCTAGGTAGTTTGGATGCTCACCTTAATAGACCTGGATGGAGGTGGGTGGTCCTTGTACCTCCCACAGGGCAGGGAACCCTGATTGCTCTTTGGGCTGACAAGGGAAGAAGACTTGATTTGGGGAGGGGGAGGGAAATGGGAGGCGGTGGCGGGGAAGAGGCAGCAATCTTTAAGAAATTAATTAATTAATTAATTAAAAAAAAAAGAAACCTTGCCTTGAAAATGTCTTTAAAAAACAAGGGGAAACAAGTTTTCTCATGTTGTTTCAATCTCACATCCCTCCCAGTTCAGCTTCAGTTTCACCAGAATAGTGTGGTATGATTTTGTAGTTGATGAGTTTACACAGACACATTGTCTTTACTAATTTTTTATCTCAGTATTTCTCTGTGCTGTATAGATCATTGTATCTTGACGAATGCATAATGTTGTGAATCTTCCACCATAGTTTAATAGACAGTAATTTTACCATCTTAAATCTCCCCCTTCTGTTTTTTTGTTCACCTAACAACCCCAGGCATTTAAGTGTCTTTAGACTTTTATAGGATATCTGTTATTGGAGTGATATATACTCCCTGTCCTATTCAAATGGGTAGTTCAACTCATGTAAGGCATGTAAAATCCTCTTGGACCCTAAGTGTCTTGATCGTTCACTTATATTTATCAAGGCACAGTATTCCATTACACACGATGGAGTTTGGCCATTCTCTTACTGTGGGACATCTTGTTTTTTTCTGTTATTTCCAGTTTGAGTAACAGAAAATGAAGTTCTTGAGAAAATTGCTTATGTTTTGTGTGTGTAAGTTGTAGGTTTGTCTGGGTAAATAACTAACAACAAGACTGCATGATAAATCTTTGTCAAGATTAAGAAAGAATGGGGTTGTAGCATTGCTTAGTGGGTAAAGAAATTTGCTGCCAAATATTTTTACTTGAGTTTTGTCCCTGGAACCTAGATTTATGTTTCTAGTACTTTTACCCAATTTTTGTGAATGATATAGGGTTTGTTTTTAGGGAAATATATTTGTTAATTGTCCTGGTAAAGTTTTCATGAACATAGTCTACAGAATTAGCCTCCCCCTCTCTAGGACAAACTGATTACATTTGCCTGATGTGTATGTGGTCAATTTCCAGCCTCTCCACTCTTTTGCTCTCATAGTCTCACAATACCAGTCGATTCCCAAACTCTGTTTTCCAATATCATAGGGTTATTGACTTGATTTTTATTTTAAAATAGATTTTTCTGCTTTAAAAAAATAAAATATTTTGTTTCTTTCATCTAAGTTTTATATTTTCTCATATATGTGTGGATACATATGACTTATGCTTAAATATTTCTTCCTTTCGTGTTAATGTGTTGAATGTTGTCTTTGAAATTTCAACTTGCGACACTTTCATTTTCTGTTACAGATATGCAATCAGTTTTAGTTTATTTCCTGTAGTTTTGGTTTTTGAGTTAAGCCTTGAAGTTATGGTCTCCTGTCTTTTTTCAGAGTGTAGGATGTTGTTACCATCACACCCAATGAGCAAATGATTTGAGAATGTAAAGCTTGTATTACATAAACTTACTGGTGTTTGTTGTTAGTATAGACTTTTTCTTTTCAATTCCTTGGGTTTTTCTGCATAATAAAGTAAGATATTGGGGAGAAATCTTCACTTTATCACCCTTATCAATGTACATGTTTGTAGTTCTTTTGTTCCTTCTTGGTTTTATTATACTGAGTTGATGAAATTTCACTTCTTTATTGCTGGAAGATTTTCATTACTATTATTCTGAATTATGAATACTGCAGGTTTGTAGAAGGAGCTGTGGGCAGGCGTTATTTTCATCCCGCCTGGCTCCTGCACCACTAGCATAGCCCCGGAAATAATAACACGGAAACTGTATTCTTTGAAACACTGCCTGGCCCATAGTTTCAGCCTATTATTGTCTAACTCTCACATCTTGATTAATACATTTCTAATAATCTGTGTAGCACGAGGTGGTGGCTTACTGGAAAAGATTCAGCATGTCTGACCTGGTGGCTGGCTTCATGGCGACTGAATCACTTCCCTTTTTCCCAGCATTCTGTTCTGTCTACTCCACCTATCTAAATTCTGCCCTATCAAAAAGCCAAGGCAGTTTCTTTATTAACCAATGAAAATAACACATAGACAGATGACCAACCTACATCATTGGTTTTTGTCAATTTTTTCTATATATGTTGGCATAATAACTTACTTTTACTTTTTAGCCTTTTGATGTGGAGAGTAACACTGATTTTTTTTAAGGTTCAGTGTAAATACTAGCTAGTTATGACTTACAGTTCTTCTTATATCGTTTGAATGGGATTGCGAGTGCTTTGCTGAAGATTTCTCATTACAGGGTTGGTGTGCATTTTCACTTTCTTGTAGCACCATTGTTCATGTAGGATATCAAAAGAATCATGATAGGAAAATCTCTATCATTTATTTTCGACAGGCTTCATGTGCTATTTTCGTTTAGAACTGTGGATTCTTTTAAACAGACCTAAGAGCATTCAGAAAGTATTTAACTCCTGCAAATGTGCCTTTCAATAAGATGCACATGTCATCTGTGTTGTACAACTTGGAACACACAGCTGATGATATGACTAATTACCTTTAAATGGATGGAGGACCAATTTTTTATTTTGACTTTAGAGGAGAAAAGGGTTTACTTAGGTTACAATTCATCATTGCAGGACCGTCACAGAGGTTCTTATTGTACCCATAGTCAAGGGCAGAGAGAGGCAAATGTGCCTGATTACTTCTGTTCAGCTGGCCTGCTTCACTCTGACCCAGTCCAGGACCTGGGATGTTACTTATTTAAAATATTACATTTTACATACTCAACACTGTAGTCAGTCTAAGCATCATTGTCTTTTTGTTATTTATTTTGACATTTTATTATTTAAATTTTAAAAAATGCAAAACTTCTTCCATATTTTCACTAATTTTATCTTGTCTAGTGTACTATAGATGTTGTACAAGTGCATACATGTCAATCACACACAGAGGAAACCATTCCTGGGCCTGAACACTTTCCTTGTCTGTAGTCCTTTGAAAGCAGGACAGTGTAACTTTTTTGTGTTCTTTGTTTGGAGGCCAGCATCCATCTCTACCTTCTTGCATTTCTTTTAAACTCACTGATTTTGAAGTGAAAAAGGAGATTATCTGATAGCAGAAGAGGGGGAAGGAACACAAGCATGGTTCATTGCTTGGCACTGAAATCATAGGTCTCTATTTCAAAACTATTGACTTTGTGTCTTTTTGTTGTGTGTGTCCGGGGTGGTGTTGTAGAGAATTGAAAGAGGGACAAGGAGTATAACATGATGGGGCCTGCTTGTTTGTTGGGGTTTCTGTCCTGCCCTTTACCTCACAACTGTTTAGCCCCAAAGAAAATCACGCATAGGTCTCCATAAATTATAAGCTGATTGGCCCATGAGCTCTAGCCTCTCACTGGCTAACTCTCACATCTTGATTAACCCATTTTTCTGATCTATGTTAGTCATGTGGCTCAGTATCTTTTTCCAGCGGGGCAGATCACATCCTGCTGCTTCGGTGATCTAGGCAGGAGTGGTAGGAATCAACTCCTCCTTCTCAGAATTCTCCTGTTCTCATTACATCATTTCTACTTTCTGTCTGGTTTTCCCACCTATATTTCCTGCCTGGCCAATCAGTGTTTATTTATAACATGATTGACAGAATACAGACAATTCTATACCAGAGGAGTGGATATGATCATGTTTCATTGTTCACATGTATAAATTTCTCAAAAACACAATAATTAAAAATACAAAATATTTGCTTTTAAAGATTTGTAGCACCTTTCCTCCTAAGGATTTTTTACTAGAAACAGATCATGTTCATCAATAGGTGAAAAAAAGAAATAAAAAGGAAGGACATGACTACTCCTACGTATGGTGTAGACGAAAGTTTATCATAGATAAAAGAAAGTGCACATCCAGAGATAGAGACATCTAGGAGAGTCCAGAGTAGACATAAGCCTGAGCCTTGTGAGGTGAGAGAGAGGTGACAGTGGAGAGGAGCTGCCAATCAAGAATGGCAGTGTGGGCCAGGAGGCTGAGCAAGAGAGAGGAGTAACCCAGATGGCTGGATTATATAGCAGGGCAGCTGGTTGAAGAACAGCCCAGCCCGAAGGCTAGAGAAGTTTAGGGTAGGAGATGAGTATTCCAGCCACACCCTGTAACAGGTAGGAACTGAGGGATGTTAGGAGAACCTGGTGGCCAAGCCCACTTTCATATATTAAATAGGCAATTCAGCCATTTGTCCCAGCATTTGAGATTTAACAATCAGTAGATTATTGAATTTAAAAGAGTATCTCTTGAAAAAAAATAAATCACTACTTGTATCTACAATCAATAAAAAATGAGCCCTCAGAA
This sequence comes from Chionomys nivalis, assembly GCF_950005125.1. Taxonomy (NCBI): domain Eukaryota; kingdom Metazoa; phylum Chordata; class Mammalia; order Rodentia; family Cricetidae; genus Chionomys; species Chionomys nivalis. The sequence goes on from NC_080086.1 coordinate 71,010,178, forward strand.
CAAATGGACAACCCCTGGTAGTTGCTCCACTCCTTCACTGCTAGATAGGGAATACCACAGATCCCAGAGAAACACAGGATCACAAGGCAAATGGCCAGGTGTCAAGGATGCTGCTTTGGTTAGTTCCATGTTTAGAAAAATCAGATTTAGGGGTATTAAGTTTATTTGTCTTGCTACATTTTCCAAACTTGAAAACTTTATTGTAAGGTAAGACCACTGTAGTTGAAGGAACATCTGAAGACTCCACTGTGTATTCTAACAACCAATTCCACCCTATTATTTGTGCCATAAAAAGGGCTTGAGAAACTGGCCCTGAGCTGATCTCAGGAACCCTTCCTTAGAGGGAGACTGCAGCCAATAAAATTCTGATGTGTACTTGAATAAATCTTGCTTTAGTTTGGCTCCCATTAAGATCAGTGGCTGTTCTCCTCACCTCTGTGGATTAACAGTGGTATTCTTATTTTGGCCTGCTGTGGGTGTCCTATTTAGGATGAGTAGAGTTGTGTGTTGCATATCTCAGGAAAAGTCTGTAACACAACAACCTCCACTGTCTTCTTCCTTTTCTTTTTTCTTTTAGTTAGGAAAGTATACATTAGAATTTCAAGGCATTGATTCGTAACCCTTTCCATCCTTTTAATGACTGCACAGAGGCATTCTTTTTGCAGAAGAATTGTTCATTTTAAAAAATATCTTTAGATTCTGTTTTTGAGTTTACATCACTATTCACTTTAAAAAGATTCATTTGTTTCTATCTATAAAATTTTAAATGTAATCACATATTATAGTTACATGTATATATGGGTTGGTATGTGCATTGTATGCAGTGCTCAGAGGCCAGACAGGGCATCTGACACCCTGAAACTAGAGTTACAGATGTTTGTAAGCCATCTTATCTGGTTGCTATGAGTGGAACTCTGTTCCTTTGCAGGAGCAAGTGGTACTCTTAACTGCTAAGCCACCTCTCTTCCCCATCTGTTCTTACATGTTGCCCAATATTCTATTAATGTTCTAAGCATGATAATCACAAATTTGTGGTTTAATAATAACCAGTGTTGGTGGGGGATGTTGTTTGTTCCTGGCTGCCATGATCCAAAATATTCACACAGAAACTGTATTAATTACAACACTGCTTGTCCAATGCCTATAGCATATTCCTAGTAAGCCCTTTTATCTTAAATTAACCCATTTCTATTAATCAGTGTATCACCACGTAGTTGTGGCTTACCAGTAAGGTTTTGATGGGCTTTATCAGAGGTGTCTGTCTCCTGCAGAGTGCTACATGGATTCTTCTTGACTCCACCAACTCTCAACAGTTATGCCATTTGAAAATCTACTGTTGATACTTGAATTTGCTCTTTATTTTTTATTGACATCAGGTCTTGAAGTTACTCATAAAAAAATTAAAGTGATATAACTGATTGAACCATGTTAAGCTTTAAACATATCTAACTAGGATTGTCAGACTCTTTTTTGGGAGAATACGTTTGAAGGAAAGACACCTGTACCCTTCCATTAGACTATTATGAGATTGGTGAAACAATGGCCTTCAAAGAATTAAAATTTACCAAGTAATCATATGCTGGAGGAAGGGAAAGACTGAAGAGGAACTTATCAGCTAGGAGGAGATTTCAGAGAATTCTGACCACTTACTGGAACATCTGACAGAACTGAGCAGTGAGACAACAGTGTATCAGTGTAACAGTGTATATCAGTGATGAGCAGGAGAACACCTTGGCCAGGACTGTTTAGATAGAGGCAATCCTCTACAACTCTATTTAAGTAGGAGCCTCACTTCAGTACCTCTGTAGGAACTTGGGGTCCCTAGACCTCTTTCTTTGTCATTCTGCCCAGTGTGGCCTTGTTGAATCAGTCACTTTCCTCTACTTCTCATGCTTACTTTCCCCTTTCATTGGAGCTAATGGGGTTGTTAGCGTCTAGGCCTCTACTCTAAAATTTCTGATAATAGGATTTAGACTTTTTTTATTGACTGCTGTAAATATGAGCCTAAATTTCTTCTGGTGTCTCTGTTATTATATCCTCCATTGACTATAGGTTTCCATGGAGATTCCTCCTTACATAATTCTGAGTGCTGCATTTCTTAATTTTTAGTTGTAATGTCCTGAAGGAGGTAGGAAGGTGGTGCCAAATTTTTCAGGGAAAGAAGAATCGTTGTACATCCATGTATTCCTGAATAGATTGTAGTGTTCTCCTGGGACTGTACTTCTGGTTTGTGAGTGTCATATGTGCTTAATTCTCCCCATCTCTGGAAAGGAAAGGTCCAGACAGTACTCTTGAATGCCATGTTAGCTAGGTTCTTGTAAAATTGGTTTCTTGAGAGCAGGTCTTTGCTAATGAGCATTACATGAACTATATGTGTTCCAAAATCATTTTCCCTTTCTCTGCATTAATGGAGCACCTTTAATCTTTCCTCTGGAACGTGTTGAGACAGGTAACAAAAGGATCTGAAGGTTTCCCTAAACCAGAGACCCTGGAGTTCTATATCTGCCACTGCTGAGTTCATTTTCCATGTTTTATCAAATCTATGGTAAGTACTTCAACTGAATTCAGGAGTTTGCCTCTCCATGTGTGCAAAGTCAACACCAACAGCCAAATTATCAAAGAGGAAGATGTATTACCTAAAACAAACAGGAAAAAATAGGGGGAATTTGCAACGTAAGACTTTCTATAAAGGAAAGGCAAGGGATCCATGATGAGAGATTTATTAGACAGCTTTTACAGGAAGGATAGGGAAGGTTACATTCCTACATCCTAAAGTGTTCTGTTTGCAACATCATGTTTTAGATGAAAATAAATGAAAACATTGCTATTAAAATATCCTATTTTTAGTTGTGCGTGTATGTGTATTTGTGTATGATTATACACATGAGGGCAGATGAAGTCTCTGGAGGTTGGAGACTGACTAACTTGAGTGCTGGGAACTCAACTCCAGTTCTCTGCAAGGGAATTATGAGCTTTTCACCTCCAAGTCATCTCTCCAACCTGGGAAAAGATATGAGCTGTGGGGCACAAGAGAATCCCCGTGAAGATGCTCACTTTTCTTCCTCTCTAATGTTGTAACTTCAGACTGTTCTGTGCATCTCATTCTGTCAACAAGAGCCTCTATATCCATAGCCTTTTGTGGTTTCAAGATTGAAAACTGCTTGTGACTTAACCTAATCTGTGGTGAGAGATTTATATTCACTCTCTCTCTCTCTCTCTTTCTCTCTCTCTCCTCTCTCTGTGTATGTGTGTGTGTGATAAATTTAGCAGTGAGAGCATATTGACCTAACAACCAAAAATAATATTCTTTGATGCTTTTAGGGTATTCTTAAGTGTACTAACATATTAACAGAAACTTTGCTTTGAAATGTAAAATATATTAAAATTTATTTATTTATTTCAATGTATATGGGTACTTTACCTGCATGTATGTCTATGCAACATGTGGGTAACTGGTGCCTAAAGAGACCTGAAGAGGGCATCTTGAAACTGGGCTCACAGATGGCTGTGAACCACCATGGAATGGAGACACAAGGTATTGAACTTCAGTCCTCTGGAAGAGCACCGGTTCTCTTAACTGCTAAGCCATACTTCCAATCCCATATTTTAAAAAAACATACACATCTATGTGTATCTCTGTGTGGGTATTGACATGTGAGTTCAAGTGCCTACAAAGACCAGTTTCTAGAGCAGTGGTTCTCAACCTTTGTGTCACAACCCTTTTGGGGTTGAATGACCTTTCCCAGAGGTAGTTTAAGACTGTCATAATACACAGATATTTACATTATGATTCATATAGTTATAAAGTAGCAATAAAAATATTTTATAACTGGCATCATCATAACATGAGAAACTATTAAAGACTCAAAACATTAGAAAGGTTGAGAACTACTGCTCTAAAGGGTGTCAGATTGTCAGGAGCTGGAGCTACCAGCAGTTATTGTAAGCCATCTACTGTGGGTCCTGGGAGATGAACTTCTCTGAAGGAGTATTACAGGGTTTTAATCAGTGAGCATCTCTCTAGCCCAAACAGATTTTTCTTTATTACATGTAAATACTAAAACTTAAAGAAGTGGGGACTGGAAAGGTGGATCAATGCCTAAGAATGATTCCTGTTCTTCTAGAAGACACAAGTTCAGTTCGCATAGCCTACATTCAGTAACTCATCAGCTCCCGTTACTCCAGTTCCAAGGGCACAAGTGCCCTCTCTGTTCTCGGTACATACTGGAAGCAGTTGGTGAATACAAAAGAGTTCAGGCATGTATACAGACATATACTAAACAAGAATCAGAAGGGTAGATTGTGGGGCAAGTTTCCACTCTGAAGGCCACACTGATCTCATTAAAACTGCTTTTGTGAATAATTATCTCAATAGAGAGGATGACAAGTTTTAAATGATCACTACCACAGGAATAAGAAAGGTACATTAAATGTACATAATACAATAGAGTCTAATGCTAATGATAAGATGCTCCCTTTTGCAAGCATTCATCCTGTAAAATGACTGATGACCCTAGACATTTCTGCATCTCACCACAGTGCCAACTCATCCTTGAAGTGTTTGGTTAGTCACACTAGTTACAATCTGAGGAACAATATTCTACAAGTCCCATGTTCTCTTGTGAGAAAAACACATAACTGTGGTTCTGTTACTTTATTATATGTTCGATTTGGCATATACTGTTTTTCAATGGCAAACACCATTTTATTCTTATTTTATTTATTACACTTTATTTTCTTATTTTACTTTACTTTCTTGATGTAGACTATCACACAGATCAAACTAGTCTCAAACTCACTGTATAAACAAGGATGAAAATTTGATCATCTTCAAATTTATCTCCCCAGTGTTGGTTTTCATTAGTTTATGCTATTTCTGGGTTATATGGTGTTGGGGACAAAACCCAGGCAAGAATGTTTATACTTAAGGCAAGAACTCTACCAACTGCCCTAAATCCCTTAAAAATCTTTTCTAACTTTCCTTTTATTTTTCTATATATGACTACTATTATCATTGTTATTTGAACTTTATACCCACTTAATTTTCAATGTACTTTGTTTTGTATGTAATTAATATTTCATTCTTATTATTTTCAAATTGTGGCTAGTAATTAAATAGTCAGAAAACCACAAGGGAAAGAACCATTACTAACAAGAAAGACCAATGGGTTATTAGACCTCATAATAATTAACAAGTTTGTTCAGGATAATAAAGTCTTTATTGATAATATTGTGAGAACTGGACCATTGGTGGACTTAGCTAATCCCAATGAAATATTATATACTACTGCAGCTAAAGCATTTGAATTAACACAAATATTTTATCATTACTTTAAATTTTTTTCAGGATATGAATGATCCAGATGATAAATAGTCTGTAGTGTCTTAAAAATTGGTTTTGTCTTCAAAGTTCTATGATATTTTAAACTTTGAAATAGATTCAGATACCTTTGTAAATGTAATGTTTGTCCAATTTTCCCACCAATTTAGAAATTGTTGATTAGAGCCCAAGCATACTTCCATTATGTTCACTATGATTGGGAACAAAGGTATCAAACACAAATCTTATAGTTAATTTCTTTAAGAATGTTTGAACTGGAATTTAAAAAAAATTCAACTGAATGAAGCAATAAATTAAAGTAAGCAGTTTTTTTTTTTGATTTTTCGAGACAGGGTTTCTCCGTAGTTTTTGTTTTTTTTGTTTTTCTTTCTTTTTTTTTTTTTTGGTTTCTGTCCTGGAACTAGCTCTATGTAGACCAGGCTGGCCTCGAACTCACAGAGATCCGCCTGCCTCTGCCTCCCGAGTGCTGGGATTAAAGGCGTGCGCCACCATCGCCCGGCTAAGCAGTTTTTAAGTAAGTAAAAAATAACTAAACAAAAGAATTAATAGGAAATATTTCATGATACTTTTTAAAAAGCTTTTTGGCAGTGGGCTCTGGGGAGTGATTTTTGCATTCTCTCTGCAAATAGTATGTACATATTGCACAAACTATAGTGTGCTTTTCAAATTAAAATAATTTCATGTGTGTGTCTCTCTTTTGTTTGTATTTGTGCATAGTGAAACTCCATTGTGGAAATCAGAGGAGTAGGTTCTTTCTTTCCAGTCCATGTGTGCTTGTTATTAAACTCAGAACTCTAGGCTTGAATGCAAGCACCTTTATATACTGATTCATCGTTTTAGCCCCTAAAATTTTTTCAGTGACACTCAGATACATAGTTTTTATTTTCATGTAGTTGTTATCAGGCATGTTTAAATCATTATATGCATATTAATTTTATGAGAAATAAACTGAATCACTTTTTATAAACTGTCAAAAGTCCTACAATATAGTAGATGTATTTATTTCCACAATTCATCCTTCCATGACAAACACCTAAGTTTAAAAGAAGAATACAATTGTGCCTTGGTCTTCCCAATTCTCTCTGCACATGAAGGAGCATGAAGAAAATAAAGGAATACTGTGGGGAATCAGATATTTGCTATCAACAACTTTGAGATTTTGATGGACTTACTCAGCTTACATGATTAAATAAAATATGGGTAAAATTTTCTTCAATTATTGACTTTATTAGCAGTTATTCCATGTTTATATTTGCTTTCTATCATACAGATATTTAGACTAGCAGACTCCTCTCTCTCTCTCTCTCTCTCTCTCTCTCTCTCTCTCTCTCTTTCCCTCTCTCTTATACTCTTTCTTGTGTGTGTGAGTGTCTGTGGTGTTTCATCCAGAATAATGACTTCCAGATTAATCTATGTTGTTGCAAAGAACAAGATCTTCTTATTTAAGGGGTTGCTTGTAGTATACTTTTTCATCATGGAAGCTGTAAATGACATCTAAATGTTTGCTTTTTTTCTATGATATTGAAATGTTGTTTCTGTATGCTGTGAATATGTGTTGCTATCATTGATTGATAAATAAAGCTTATTTGGCCTATATTCAGGCAGAAAATGGCTATGCAGAAAATCTAAACTGAATTCAGGGAGAAAGAAGGGCAAAGTCTCAGAGATGCCAGTCATTCACCCAAGAAGTAATATGCCAGTGGACCAGGAAAGCCAGAGCCATAAGGCAATACATGGATTAATAGAAATGAGTTAATTTAAATGTAAGAGATAATTAGTAATAAGTCTGAGCTACTGTCCAAAAATTTATGATTAATAGAAGTCTTTGAGTCATTATCTTAAAAACTACTGTGCGACCAGTGGGACAAAAAGCCGTTATTTACAGTGAGGTCATTATATTTATTGTTTACAAAATATAATTATATGTCAGTTACTATTCATTTTTAATATATTAAATCTGTTAGAATTTCATATATGCATACAATATATCTTTGTTATGTTCACCTAAGATTCTTCTTATAACTCTTCCCAAATCTACCCTATCCTCCCATACCCAGTTTCATGTCCTCCTTTTTTATTTATTTGTTTATTTAGAGCCCACTGAATCTAATTTGTACTCCCAACATAAAATCTCCATAAATTTAGTGTGGATCCTTCTACCGAAATACAGTCAACCAAGCAGGAGCCACACCATTAAAGACAGCTGACTCTTCATCAGGTGACTACAGGTCTCAAAATCTCATAGATAGTAATGATGCTTGATGAACCCCTTCCCACTACATGCTGGAATGTTGACTGGCTGAGTTTTGTGCAGGTCTTGTTCATGTGACCACTGCAGCTGTGACTTCATATGTGTGGTGATCTGGTCATGTCCAGAACTCTGTATTACTCTAGTCCTCCTTTCTTAATGACCCGTATACTTGCTGTTCCATGGTGGTCCCTGAGCCTCTCAGATAGGAGTTTTGTGTCTAATTTTAATGAGTGTAATTATTTATAGTTTAACCATTGTATAATCTTTTCTTTATATCCTTGACAATACTTCTTATCCTTTTCAGTTATAGAAAAAATAATAAAATCTATATATTAAGATCAATATATGGAAATAACCCTCTAAGTCAAAGTCAAGATCTTTATACTAAAGAGTTGTCATGTCATTGTGGGGAAACTGAGAGATCTTTATTTAAGACCCATTTTTCTCCAAGGCTGTCCTCTTTCTCCATCTTTATTCAACATGATACTGTAAATAATAAATAGAATTATTAGATAAGAAAGAAAATGAATAATTTAAAGGGAAAAGTAAAATGATCAGCATTTGCTTCTGATTTGGTAATAAGTGTAGAGAGCCCATGACATGCATTGCAATGATAGGATTATGTTCGATTTCAAAGCCAGAGTGTCACAGTATGACACAGATGTAAACTGAAACCAGACAATGAGGAAACTTAGAATCACAACCACGACAAAATCTGCAAAAGTGCTAGCCATGCCCTGCAATAAAAATTGTGGCGATGCACAGGGGCAAAGTATGCAGGGCTTTCTATTCAGAGGCATCCATCAGAATGCGAAGGGGTTGTAAAATAGCTAAGTCTGAGTGCTGGGATTCAGTGGCTGAGAGAACCAGACTTTGTCCAGGCAAGGTATAATTGAATGGTGTTTATGGTGAATGGTTGAAGATTCTATTTAGGACATGGAAAAGTTTCTGTGTGACTGCAATAACATAGTTACTGACTACAGGTAACTCGTGAACACACAAAATGAGAATAGTCAGAATAGAAATGGCAGCATCAGAAAAACCACAAAATGGAATTTGAAAATCTAAGGTACGTGTAAAGAATGAAAACGATCACTCATCTCTCAATAGCTTTATTTCTGCTAAAATGTAGATGACAGTATTTAGTTTATTACTTAGTTAGTGGATAGTTATATTGAAAAAGGTTCTTACCTTGTTGCTTTGGCTGTTATAGAACTTACCATTTTGACCAGAGTGGCCTCTAATCCATGGACATCTGCCTGCCTCTGCCTCCCAAGTGCTGGGATTAAAGACATGCTCTACCTAAGGTAATATTTAGATATTTCATTAAAAATATATTAACAGGTTCCACTAAATAACTTACTCAAAGTTATGCCTGTTATTTATTTATCTTTAAAAATAGTTGTTATTCAAAACAATTTTAAATGCATACAATGTATTTCAGACATATTCATCCCCCAACTCTTGCCAGGTCCTTCTCCCTTGTAAAGTTTTCATGCTAAATCCATCTCCTACTTAGTTTTGTAGTTAAAATCCTATAAACTACTGAATCTAATTGCTACTGTCCATACAATGATGAGTTGGGGAAGGGGAACATGCACCGAAGCATGATCAACCGTCCAGGGACACATAGCTAAAGAAATATGACTCTCTTTCCTAGCTGCCATCAGTTTCACTTTTTTTTTATTTATTTATTTATTTATTTATTTATTTATTTATTTATTTATTTTTTATTCTTTTTTACTTAAAATTTCCAACTGCTCCCCGTTTCCCATTTCCCACCCCCTCCTCCCACATATTGCCCCCTCCCCCCGCTCCCCTCCCCCTATCCCCACTCCACTTCTCCTCCCCCTAGTCCACTCCCCCTCCCTCTCGATACTGAAGAGCAGTCCAAATTCCCTGCTCTACAGGAAGACCAAGGTCCTCCCACTCCTATCTAGGTCCAGGAAGGTGAGCATCCAAACAGGCTACGCTCCCACAAAGCCAGTTCATGTATTAGGATCGAAACCTAGTGCCATTGTCCTTGGCTTCTCATCAGCCTTCATTGTCCGCCTTGTTCAGAGAGTCCAGTTTCAACCCATGCTTATTCAGTCCCAGTCCAGTTGGCCTTGGAAAGCTCCCAATAGATCAGTTCCACTGTCACAGTGGGTGGGTGCACGCCTCGTGGTCCTGATTTCCTTGCTCATGTTCTCCCTCCTTCTGCTCCTCATTTGGACCTTAAGAGCTCAGATGGTTGATCCAAATTGGGTCTCTGTCTCTCTCGATCCATCGCCAGATGAAAGTTCCTGTGCCATTCTCCTTGGCCTCTCTTCAGCTCTCATTGTCCACCACATACAGAGAGTCCGGTTTTATCCCATGTTTTTTTCAGTAGCAGTCCAGCTGGCCTTGGTGAGCTCCCAATAGATCGGCCCCCCTGTCTCAGTGGCTGGGTGCACCCCTCATGGTCCTGACTTCCTTGTTCATGTTCTCTCTCCTTCTGCTCCTCATTATAACCTTGGGAGCTCAGTCCGGTGCTCCAGTGTGGGTCTCTGTCTCTATCTCCATCCATCGCTAGATGAAGGTTCTATGGCGATATGCAAGATATTCATCAGTATGATTATAGGATAGATTCATTTCAGGTTCCCTATCCTCAGGTGCCCCAATGAACTAACTGGGGACATTGCCCTGGGCTTCTGGTAGCCATTCCAGGTTCAAGTCTCTTGCCAACCCTTAGGTGGCTCCCTTAACTAAGGTATGAGTTTCCCTGCTCCCCCATCCAACCTTCCTTTACCCCCAATCACCCCGATTCCCCCAGTTCCCCTCATCCTCTCCTTCACACTTTTCTCTCCCCATCTCCCCTCATCCCCATCCCACCCCACCCCCCAAGATTCCCTTTTTTTGCCCATCAATCTTGTCTATTTCCCATAGCTGGGAGGATATCTATATGTTTTTCCTTGGGTTTACCCTCTTGTTTAGCTTCTTTAGGATCACAAATTATAGACTCAGTGACCCCTATCCATGGCTAGAAACCAATTATGAGTGAGTACATCCCATGATCTTCTTTTTGGGTCTGGGTTACCTCACTCAGGATCGTATTTTCTATTTCCATCCATTTGCATGCAAAATTCGAGAAGTCACTGTTTTTTTACCGCAGAGTAGTACTCTAATGTATATATATTCCACACTTTCTTCATCCATTCTTCTATTGAAGGGCATCTAGGTTGCTTCCAGGTTCTGGCTATTACAAATAATGCTGCTATGAACATAGTTGGACAAAACTGAATAAAATGCACTCAGTACATTGTACCTGTTTTGCCAAAGGTTATATGGCAGAGATGCTGTGTTGCCCACCAAGTTTGAAAGACTTACTGTTTACCTTGATTTAAAAAAAAAAGTCTGTCAATTTCAAGATGACACATACATAATGATACTGGGAGTGGAAAGCTCAGAATTCAGGGGAAAAAACAAATAGCATCAGTAAGACACAATGATGGGAACTTATGAGGATAGAAATTGCATTTCAGGTTTGGCCTGGAATGAAATCCTTTGAAGAAGGAAGCTACATAGATGTTTATATATTTATGCATGTTTCTTATCAATAAAATTTACTGCTTAATTTACCAAAAAGAAAATATGGGAAAAATTACCTATCTCCTAGAAATTTATAATGCCTATTATTATGTAAATACTGCATAACTTGCTTAGAAATGTAATCAGAATTTGCAGTTGGATTTTATTGCATTTACTCACAAACCCCTTGTCATTGTTCAACTGCTGATCTTTACTTTACTTATCTTTGCTAATTCAATAGTACTTATTGCTTGTAGACACTTTTCTGGTTCCAAAATGTATGGCTAACATTTTGGAGCATATAATAATTTCTACATGAAATCCAAATTTGTGTCTTATTTTTCTATTGAAAAACACCAAAGTTTATATACATATTAACTAACTGATTTATAAATATGTTGCTAAACATTACCTTGTTTACATAAAATAACAGCTTTTTCTAATTTCTATACTTCAGCTCTGAAAAAATGTAATGCAGTTTTAGTAATTAGATATTAATATGTAAATGCTTACACAATTTTTTACTCAATGCTTGAGACATTATTACACAGAGTAATAATATTGTGTAAGGCAGCAGCCTAGCAGAACAAATTGAAATTAACATATTTGTGCAAGGGGACTTGTTAAAAATAATGTCTTAAAAATAAAAATAGTCAAATCTTAAAAATAGTGTGCCCTAATTAGTTTTTCTCAGCACATAGTGCTGTAGTATTCAGTACATCATTTTCATCCACATAGGTCAGTGTACATTGTTTCTTGTTAGCTCCTTCACTTGATGCATCTTCATCCTTTCTCTTCTTCTTGGTGGTGACCTTCCTCCTAGCTAATAGTCATTCTATCTGTTTTCCTGCTATGTGAGTTCCCCTATGTGCCCCTTAAGGCTCTAATTTCTTCTCTCTCATTGTCTGCTTTATGTTTCATGTCCTTCACACAAATACAGACACACACCACTCATCTGCATGCATACATGCATACATTCATGTATGTACATGCATGTGTGTGTGTGAGTCTCTCTATATAATTAAACCTTGGTTTCATTTATAACAGAAAAGATGGAAGTTGTGTATTCTGAATCTGACTTTTTTTTTTTTTTTTTTGGATTTTCGAGACAGGGTTTCTCCGTAGCTTTCGGTTCCTGTCCTGGAACTAGCTCTTGTAGACCAGGCTGGCCTCGAACTCACAGAGATCCGCCTGCCTCTCTCTCCCGAGTGCACCACCACCACCTGGCTGAATCTGACATATTTTACTTAATATAATTATTTCCAACTCCATCCACTTTTTACAACAAATCTTGATTTTATTTTAATGAATGATTTAGTAATATCACATCACAATTTCTTTATGCATCTTTTTCTCTTGGACATCTCAGCTCCTTTCTTTCATTATTTTATGCATACATTTTAAACATATATTCATAAAGCAATGAAAGAGAAAACAATGCAAAGAAAAATACCTGTTATGCTGTTGACATGTTTAAACTTTGAAATGCAACTAAATTTTTATGTTGTCTCTTATATTTCAGAAAAGATTTACAGATTATCTTCCAAGAAAATAAAAAGCAGAGTACCTAATCTGAATCTGTACTAGTCTGAGTGGAGATCCTTAGTCTCCTTCCTGTTACACTAATGAGAAATTCAGCCAACAGGAGCACATAACTTATTTCATTCATACTTTTCTCTCTTCCAAAACAAAGTGTTGATATGATGGCGTCTAAGCTTCCTTCTCAGTAGCATTGTTTCTAAAGTACACATTATATTGTAAAACAATTATGAGAGCTAGCAAGGTATATATTCATTTATCTCAAATGATTATAATGCAATCTGCATCATTTACATAAAAACTATTGTTATTATAACACAAATTGTCTCATACCATATATACACACTAAGTGTATTTTATTTGTAAAACATGATTTCTGAAACATAATGAATTTGTATCTCTATAGAGAAAATATAGCTGCCTTTCATTTTGTGTTCAAATTTTAAAAATGCCATATTTATTACTGTGTATTATGTCTATATGTGTAGGGGAGAGAATGCAGACATGAACTCATGCCATGCCACACTGCTTATATGGAGGTTGGAGGACAAAGAAGTTGGTTCCCTCCTTCAGTGGTGGGATCTGGGGCTTGCATTTAGATCGGCAGACTTAAAAATCGAGTGTTTTTGTCCTCTGAGCTATTTTTTGGCCATTAATTTTTCAAGGGACAGACACGGAGCAAGATGAAGTGCAAAACCCCGATCATATTTTATATATACATTAAGACATCCAGCTTCTTCTTAATATTTTATCTTATTTTTAAGTGTGTTTCGGTCTGTGACTGCCTGTGCATATGTGCATGTGAGTGATCAAGAGAGGACACCAGATCCCCTGGAACTGGCATTAAAGGCCATTGTGAGAGACCTTATATGGCTGCTTAGAATCAGACTTGGTTTCTCCACAAAAGCAGAATCCATCGTTCCAGTCCCTGACAAGTAATAATTAAATCCTCAAAGTAGGAGCATGTCTTTCCTAGAAAAATGAAGAACATATCACAAGTCTTCAACAGATAGTATACTCTCATTATTTAAGCTTCATCAAAAGCTTCAAGTGTGGGAGAAAAAGTATTCTCATGTAGATTAACAGAAAACCAAGTCATATTCACAGGAATGAATAGCTGGAACACTCAGGAGTGGTAGGTATGCATGTGCAAATTGAATCACTGGAGACAAATCTCAAGAAACTACCACTTTTTGATGATACAGAAATAAAAGTCAAGGCAAATGCACCTGAGGAAAATCCAGGCATCACTTGTAAATTCAATGCACATTTTGCTAATACTCTGGGTGTGGCATACACAGTGCATTTTCTCAAAAAAGTGAGAAAGTTAAAGCCTCTACCTCCCAGGTACAGTTGCTTCACACCGGTCTTATTCCTTTCAACAACTTCTTGTCTTAATCTCTTCCACACCCCTACGGCAAATTAAACTTGGGGAATGCCACTTCAGACTTCATTGACCTCATCACACAAGCTTCAGTAACCCCTTTAGTTATGCAGATTTCTACAAAAGTCTACTGCAATATGCCCCCCTCCGTTAACAATAACATGACAAGAAAATGATACAACTGTATGTTTTGTTCTATTTTCTCTCTTTGTTTCCTGACACTATTCTCTTCTAAGGGCAGGTAATGAGACCAGAGACTGACAATCGGCAACGGCAAGATGGAGACCATAGAAACAAAGAGTTCATGAAACAAAATGTATAATGAAATGAGCACCAACTTCGACAAGGAAGACATCCATGAAGGAAGTACCAAAAGTAAGGTACTAAGTAAGAGGTGCTAGTGAAAGCCACTAAAGTGCACAAAGAAGAAATAATCAAAACAGATTCCCTGTTCATCAGAGCAGGGGTATATTGTAGGTCGAGAAATTTTTAATTGTAAACATAACCTAGGCCTTTGATGGGAGCCATACATAAAGCAAGCATAAGGAAAGAGGAAGAGAGGGAGAGGGAGGGGATAAAAAAGGGATGGGAGGGAGGGCAAGAGAAGTTAAGGCAAATAATAACATGAGAAGAAAGTATGTGTTGTGGGCTTCATTTTGGGAATCATTTACAAAGAGTATTTGCCAATTCTGGGAGGACCTGCAACGCAAATTCCTGTCTGAGACATTTAATATGTTCATTGCCTTTTAAATTCTGGGTCCTTCAGAGTTATGAGAACATTGCAGTTAGATGTAAGATAATTTTTCATCATCTTGTGTGATGTCAAATGCCTTTGAGCAATTTGCAGCACTCTAAAAGTGTATTGACAGGTCAGCAAAAATGAAAGGGCATCTCTGTCACCTTCAGGAGTAGTGATCAAAAGCAAAGTGCCAACCAATTAGAGCAGGATCAATGCCTCTGTTTCTTGCCTTCACTGTCATAAACTGGGGGGCAAAATGAATTAAGTTATTATTTTTCAAAGTTACCCTGTCTTGATTGTGTCATAGCACAGTGTTCACATACAAGAGTGATTTGAATCGTCAGCCTTTAAACACACCATTGCTAAATTACACCAGTGCAATTGTATGAAAGTCACATTAATCACATTTGAAAGATTTGGCAGCCTGTATTTGGATTCAAATTAAAGCAAAGAAATTGGCATTGGTTAATTCAAATCATTTGTCTGCTTTTATGGAATATACGTGTGTGTGTGTGTGTGTGTGTGTGTGTGTGAAAGCGCATACATACACGTGCAAAGTTAACATGAACCATGAGCATAAAACATGAAGTTCTTTGACTGAAGTGATGGCTCAGTGTTAAGAGCATTTAATGCTCTTTCAGATAACCCAAATTTAGTTTCTAGCACCAAAATCAGATGCGTCACAACCATCTATAACTGCAACTCTAGGGGACTCTGCTCCCCTCTGTTGGCTCACATGATCATTACATTCATTTGCACAAACCTGCACACAGATACACACAATTAACAGAAATGAAAATTCAGACAAAAGTTATGTAAAACCAATTGCATTCCATTTTTGTTAAAGCCAATTAATTATCCAGGAATGTATTTTTTGAACAATGTGCTCATTTCCTTGATGACTAAGAAGACTCATGTTTTTTATTATCTGGTGATTTGGGTACATAAAACTCAGGAGCTCATTTTTGCTCTTTGTTCTAAGAATGTTTAGCATTTTGATTTATGAATGCTGGCTATATTGGGAACACAGAGGATTTGGCACTTGTTTAAACATTAGGAGTCTTGACACATCTGGCATATTTACAGTTCTGGAAACAATTATTATAAACTGTCAAAACTTTGTGGCCAGGATCCAGATCTGGAGAGACTCTCTAAAATAAGTCTTCAAGGGGTGGTCTGTATGTGTGCCTGATTTTTAAACTTTAGCCTAGGGAATGTTGCTGCCCTCCTCATCCTCTATGCTTGTTACTACCACACATTTCTTCTGAAAGAATTGATAGGCCAAAACCTAAGAAGCCATCTACCCATGAAGCTGACCTACAGGTGATTCAGTCCCTTTTTTTCTGGTACATTCTCTATGCTGGATTATTCATATCATCTTGTTATTAGGAATGTCTTCCAAGAAATAGATACAGAGAATGACAGAAGATGAGGCCATGTGGAGGGTTTGCGATGTAGGGAGGGATCTGGTATCTTTTCACAGCTTCAGATATGTTCCAAGTACAGCATAAAAAAGGGCTAAGGCAGAGAACTGAGTTGGGGAATTCATACTGGGCTTCACAATGATATAGAAAGGGTAAAATCTAGCTGAAGAGAAAACTACAAATGTGAGTGTATCAAAACACAGTGTGGCTGCTTAGAGACAGCAAGGATGAACTCAGTTTATAGGCATTGACTTAATCATGAAGGTTTCTTTTCTTTAGCAGCTGGGGATTATGGTGAATACAAAAATAAATATTTTTTAAATTGTGTATGTGTATGTGTGTGTGTGCATGATTGTGCTGTGATTGTGAGTAGGTGCACATCTGCCTGTGTGCTGAGAGAAGAATGCAACATTGGGAATTAGTCTTCATTTTTCTCCTTGTTTGAGACAGGGAGTCTTGTTAGTCATCTTGTACTCCAGACTAGCTAGTATATGAATGTTTGCTTTCTTGACCTCCCATGTTAGTATAAGAAAAAAAAATCTTTTTGGTCCATTTTTAGTGTCTGTTGTGTTTAACATTCATCAAAGAATCATATATGACCAATAGATATGAGGTCCCTGTATTCCCCAGTGGGAAGCTGGCATCTGTTTTTCCAGGTAATCTCAATTCACTCCAAGCTTAAAAACTTGCTGTGTAGTCTGTTATGTGACTGAGCCCACATATCTAAAAACAGAGGTATCCTTAAGCCTCCAGATATATATTAGACAGGGCCCTATGTATTGACTCAAATGGATGAGGGATTTAGGGAAGGCACAATACTAGGCACAGGGAAGATTGTGATTTGCTGGATAATCCAGGCAATGAAGGATGAAGGAGTCAGAAAAACCTGACTAGATAATGTCAAAATTAAAACTACTGTATTACATCAAATTGGCACACCTGTTATTTTTGCTTTTTCATCTAGGCTGACACTCACATGTATAGAATCATAAGCAACAAACCATGTCTCTGTTACTATTGTCTTGAATTTGTTATTGTGGAGTGATGTCTTGTTTCTCACAGTTAGAAATTATACTATTATGAAAAAATGTTTATAAACATCCTAAGATTATTTTTAGAATGTTTGTCTCATACAAAGCAAAATGAAATGAACATTTATGCTAAAATGGACAGATCAAAATGCCATCAAGGATAGTCAGATCGAAGATACTCAAAATTTAGGAGGGTGTACCTATATAAGAATGTTTCAAGATTAGTTTTTACATTTTATTTTATTAGTGTTGGAGTGGAGCATGTACCAGGATATGCTAGAAGGGGTCAGAGGACAATTTTGGGGGAACTGATTGTATATAGTTTATTTCCCTGATTTGGGGTTGAAACTTTAGTCACCTGGTTTGTGTGGTGAGTTTCTTTACTGGTTAACCACCAAACCATCTTGTCAGCCTTCTTAGAAAAGTTAATAAACCAAAATATTTTGAAGAACTGTCTTTGCAATTCTTTTCCTTATGTCCATAGTCACCTAGATTAACTGAGGTCAATAACTTTGAGGAAACTTGTAACCTATATAAAATGGTAGATCCTGCTTGGCCTTACACAACTGATATTCTGAAATACAATTTAATTTTAGCTAAAGACAACTAAAATGTTTTTCCAACATAAATAAATGTTGCTATTAATCATCTTTCAGTTGTGTTTACATTTTTTGAAAGCAGAATTTAGACTCTTGCAGAGGATCTGAGTTTGATATCTTGCATCCACATAGCAGTTCACAACAGGCTACAATGCCAGTTCCTGGGAATAAAGCTCCCTCTTTTGGCTTTCACCAGCACTTACATTAGTATAAATATACATGTCCACATAAATAAATATTAAAAATTAACCTTAGAAAAGAAAAGAATTGGAAAGTCCCTTGCCTAGAGAGACATCTCAGCAGTTATAAG
Source organism: Chionomys nivalis (assembly GCF_950005125.1). NCBI lineage: Eukaryota > Metazoa > Chordata > Mammalia > Rodentia > Cricetidae > Chionomys > Chionomys nivalis. The sequence continues at coordinate 71,028,345 of NC_080086.1, forward strand.
CACTGACTTTTCTTGTACAGGACCTGGGTTCAATTTCCAGCTCCCACATCACAGTTCATAACTGTCTATAGTTCTAGTTCCAAGTGTCTGACACTCTCTTCTTTTCTGTGTTAGTATGACATGTATGTCATAAACAGACATACACACCTTTGTAACATATACATATATACATAAAATATAAGTAAAGGAACAATAAATTTTATAAATAGAATCTAGAGCTTTGGAGTCTTATTATATGATAAGATTGTATAATTCTCTTCAATTCATTATATCATGATCATTATTTTTATCAAACCCTTTAAATTTCTCATTTGATAAAGTTACTATACACAGAGTTAATAGATTTGGGTAAATACAAAGAAATAAAGAAAACTTAAAAACAAACATCCTATAAATACACAACAACAAATATTATTATCACAATTTCTAAAAACACTCTTCCCCATCATCATTCTGTATTTTGACACTGCCTTTTAGTCCTAGGACTTTACTTTTCTTCCCTTCCATTTCACCCTTTTCACCATGGTGACTTTGTGAACCACATTTACGGAATAGAGCGCCTATCATTTATTCCAGAGTAAGTTAAAATGGGTTATTTCTAGCAATTTAACGTTCTCTTCTTTTTTGGTAGAGATCTTTCTGACCTCTTTCAAGTATACTAGTTTATCTTCTGCCTTCCAGATCTGAATAAGATAAAATAAATGTGGACCTCACATGGTACAAACATGTGGTGACAAGTCTGCATTTGCTTCTCTTCGTATGGGTGATAGTGGTGTGGTGTTTGTTTGACATTTTCTTTTAAAAGAAGGGAAAAATCTTAGAACAATCTGCTTTCTGATTTTGGAGAGTGACTCATAAAACAAAGATCACTGTTTTGTGAGCATATTGCCTCAATTAACAGTTATATGATCCATAGAGCTTTCTATTGGAGACAACAGTTCATGCAGTAGAGGTTCTATATGTTCTAGTGTTGATATTTTTTCTCTATTCAATGAAGTCAACAACTTGTTTTTTTTTGTTTGTTTGTTTGTTTTTTGAGACTAGCATATCAGCCAGAGTTCACTAGAAAAAGAAGCATATACTAAAAGGAGGTATATTGATAACATCATAAGCTTTTGGCAGTTCAGCTGTGGCTGCCCCACCATAATGTAGAGCCTGAGAATCAAGTAACTTCATAGTCTACAAGAGCGTTCCTCTCAGCACTCTCGATCTTGCTATGAAATGTGAGAATTCCTAGAAATCTGTGGGTCTTCAGTCTATGTTGCTATCAAAGATGTTATGAAGGGATATTAAAGATATCAATGAGGGAATAAGTAGTGACCACAGCAAGATCAATGAATTTGCTAGTGGAGTGAAAATAAGCAAACAAAAATCTGTTTCCTTTCTCCGTATCCTCTCATCCATGCTGCTATCAGAAGGTGCCATATACATTTAATGTGGGTCTTTCTACTTCAAATAATGACATTAATAGAGTCTATCATTTCAGTCCCAAGTGGATATCCTTTTAGTTGATTCAAGATATATTTAAGCTGACATATAATACTAGCCATAAGATTAGGAAAGGAATTTTGGCAGAATACCAGGTAGAAGAAGAGTATTCTTCACCACCAGAAGTAAGAGAGCATTAGCCCAATGCATCTACTTATTACAGGCTACAAAGAGCAATAACAGGTGCCGCAACTGGTGTTTTGTCAGCTGTCTCCACATATTGTGTTGACATTTTTTTTTTCACAGAATTGCAGTGGGAATAATCTTCAAAGTTTCATTGTCTTCTATTCCTCTATGTATGCTACACAGGTCCTTAAATCAAATACTTGAAGGGAATGGGTATTTAGATAAATCTGCTTCTTCCTTTACTTCTAATACCAGTTCCTCTTTTAGACTGGAGAGAAGTCTCAGTGGATTATCTGCCTTTTATGAAAACATGAGTGCTTCATTTAAATCTTACAACCTACATAAAGCAAAATGCAGTACATGTAGACCAGCACTCCTTTCAGTGAGATGGAAAGCAAGACAGGAGAATTTCAGGAAGCAAATGGACAAGCTAGCCTAGAGTTCACAACAACAAAAAATGAAGAAACCCTGTCTCAAACAAGGTGGAAGGTGAAGACCAACTTGGGGTTGTCCTCTGTCCTCCACTTGTTCACCATAGCACTTCTGTGTTCCCTACAAAGAGAGATCACATCCACATGAGCAATTAATTCATACACCCTATTCTTCCTTTTACATGACTTGTTTATTCACAATTCTATTACTTAAAGGCAAATATGTATGCATGCACATGAATGTATATGTGAGATATGGATCCATATATGTGGATATATATGGCTATATTATCATATATAACTGTATGGATTATTAGCAACACTTTCTTGTAATGGTAAATGGATAAATGTTAAATAATGTCCTCAGTGTATTATTTTTCTTCTTGATGTGACTAAATACCTGACAAAAGTAACTGAAGAAGGAAGTCTTATGCTGGCTCCCCAGAGCGACAGTCAAGCACGAAAGCTACAGTAGGCAATTTCATTTCATCTACAGTCAAAAAGCAGAGAAAGATCAATCCCAGTGTTGAGCTCACTTTCTTCTTTGTATTCAGTCCTGGACTACTATCCATTGGAAGATTCTGTCCACACACTTCTATCATGGTTAGACCTCCTTTGAAAGAAGAGCCTAGACAAACCCACAGACATGCTTCCACAGTGATTCAAAACTCCTCAAACTTACTATGAAGAATAACAATAACAGTTCTTATTCCACTTTGCAATGCAATATTATATTACAATTTAAATTAAATCTTCAAATGTAACTTGTGTTAGCTACCAAAAGGAAAAAGCTATGGGGTGGCTACATTTTACATTCTTTTCCAGTACATGTGTACAGCCAATAATACTAAGGTATTTTCACTCTTTTTTTTTTTTTTGAAAAAAAAATTTTCCCACTTCCTCCTCGCCTCCCATTTCGCTCCCCCTCCTCCCGCCCCTCTCCCCCTCCTCCCACTCCTCTTCTCCTCCCTCTCCAGTCCCAAGAGCAGTCAGGGTTCCCTGCCCTGTGGAAAGTCCAAGGTCCTCCCACCTCCATCCAGGTCTAGGAAGGTGACCATCCAAACTGTCTAGACTCCCACAAAGCCAGAATATGAAGTAGGATCAAAACCCCGTGCCATTGTCCTTGGCGTCTCATCAGCTCTCATTGTCCGCCATGTTTGGAGAGTCCGGTTTTATCCCATGCTTTTTCAGTCGCAGTCCAGCTGGCCTTGATTAGCTCCCAATTGATCAGCCCCACTGTCTCAGTGGTTGGGTGCACCCCTCATGGTCCTGACTTCCTTGTTCATGTTCTCCCTCCTTCTGCTCCTCTTTAGAACCTTGGGAGCTCAGTCCGGTGCTCCAGTGTGGGTCTCTGTCTCTATCTCCATCCATCGCTAAATGAAGGTTCTATGGTGATATGCAAGATATTCATCAGTATGGTTATAGGATAGCTTCATTTCAGGTTCCCCATCCTCAGGTGCCCCAAGGAACTAACTGGGGACATTGCCCTGGGCACCTTGTAGCCATTCCAAGTTCAAGTCTCTTGCCAAACCTTAGGTGGCTCCCTTAACTAAGATATGAGTTTCCCTGCTCCCCTATCCAACCTTCCTTTATCCCCAATCACCCGGATTCCCCCAGTTCCCCTCATCCTCTCCTTCACACTTTTCTCTCGCCATCTCCCCTCACCCCCATCCCACCCCACCCCCAAGATTCCAATTTTGTGCCCGGCAATCTTGTCTGTTTCCCATAGCTGGAAGGATATCTATATGTTTTTCCTTGGGTTTACCCTCTTGTTTAGCTTCTTTAGGATCACAAATTATAGACTCAGTGGCCCCTATCCATGGCTAGAAACCAATTATGAGTGAGTACATCCCATGATCTTCTTTTTGGGTCTGAGTTACCTCACTCAGGATAGTATTTTCTATTTCCATCCATTTGCATGCAAAATTCGAGAAGTCATTGTTTTTTACCGCAGAGTAGTACTCTAATGTGTATATATTCCACACTTTCTTCATCCATTCTTCCATTGAAGGACATCTAGGTTGCTTCCAGGTTCTGGCTATTACAAACAATGCTGCTATGAACATAGTTGAACAAATGCTTTTGTCATATGATAGGGCATCTCTTGGGTATATTCCCAAGAGTGGTATTGCTGGGTTCAGGGGTAGGTTGATCCCAATTTTTCCGAGAAACTGCCACACTGCTTTCCAAAGTGGTTGCACAAGTTTGCAGTCCCACCAGCAATGGATGAGGGTACCCCTTTCTCCACAACCTCTCCAGCAAAGGCTATCCTTGGTGTTTTTGATTTTAGCCATTCTGACAGGTGTAAGATGGTATCTCAAAGTTGTTTTGATTTGCATTTCTCTGATCGCTAAGGAGGTTGAGCATGACCTTAAGTATCTTTTGGCCATTTGAACTTCTGTTGAGAATTCTCTGTTCAGTTCAGTGCCCCATTTTTTAATTGGGTTAATTATCATTTTAAAGTCTAGTTTCTTGAGTTCTTTATATAAAGGTTTGCTTTTTGATTAGGCTTTATCATGAGGATAGATATGGCTACACATATTGACCATTTTCTCTTTTATTGTCCAAGAATATAAGATGCTTATGTTGAATAATTATTCCAATATTACATAGGTAATCATACAAAACTTGATTGTATATTGTAGTATACAACGTTGTGAATATAACAGGCTAAATAAAGAGATTAGAAAAAATAATATCATCTTCTTTTACCCTTTTATTATAGTAGCTGAGAAAGGCATCCCAAATATCTGTTTAGCCTGATTGGTGTACTATACATTCACATGGAAAATAAATGTCCCAAAAGAATATTATCATTGAGTGATATTACATTACAAAAAAGACCAGAGGAAAATGGGTGGCTAATATGCAACACTCAAACATCTTTGTTTGACTTGTGTTCTTTCTTCTTTTTTGACAAGTTCATCCTAGAAAGAAGATTTATGACCACACTCCTTGCAAGACTGGTGTATTTTTAATTTTCTTGTGGTTTGTTTTGTCATCATTTGACCTGAACATCAATGGGCTTACTGCTTTCTTCACTCTAAGTCTGATATGGTTAGTGAATCTCATGACCCTCTCCTGATATTCAACTTCCATTTTAAGCCTTGCTGGGACATAATTTCCATGTAGCTTCTGCCACCAGCTTTTGAAATTTTTTTCACATGGGAGGCAAACACTTTTGAATCTTCTATGCTCCAATCTCACAGACAAACAGTAAATGGCTAACACAGACACACACACTCACACAAATGGAAATTTATTTTAATGAAAGTATATATGTTGTGGAAAAAATTCTCAGGCACCGGGTTGAAACATTTCCTTTCTGATAATCAAAGTTATGTAATAAAGATGATGTGTGCAGATTTTATAAGACTTGGGCTCACCTTCATAAAAATGCTTGCTTATTACCTTATAAATATTCTCTATGTATCACAGCGACCTTAGTTTAAGGAAGCAACTTCTTTTAGCAATATTAAGATATTGACTCTGGAATCAGCCAGGGAATGAAAAATGAAGTTATGCATATTTAATCTACTCAGTGAGGATTTGGGGCTGCCTCTGAGAATAAGAGGGAAATTAATAACTCCATGCCCTCCTTCACAAGGGTATTTATGAGGACAAAATTGCATCACAAGATATGGAAAAGCAATTGTAAAGTACAATAGTTTATAAAATATAAATAATGTTATGATTGTGTTTACAATTGATAATTATATTATTTAAACTTCAGAAGAAACATTAATTTGATGTTTTTGAGTTTAATATTTCCCTAAATCTCTGAGGGCCCATTTCTTTATTTTCCAGTACAACAAAAATTTATTGTTACATCAGTAATAGACTGTATATTTTCCTGTGTTGTTCGTTAACTTTTCAAGAATTTAAGATTATCTTGAACAGTATTTAGCCCTGACAAACTTTTTTTTCTTAACAGTCTAAGAGAAGGGCCTCTTCTGCCATTTCCCTACAAAAAATAGAAGTGACAGAGAAAGAATAGTTTGTTTCATATGGAGGGAATAAATGATCGCAGAAGAGAGGACCAGGGAGATTAGATGGCTGTGTCTTTCCCACACTGGCTAATATGTGCATCCAAGGAATACACAATCATCCTCTCATCAAGGAGTTTGTCTGATTTGTCCAAGGCTTTTGAAATGGTTATTTTTATAATAATTGGCAAACATAAAAAAGGACAAAAACCCCAAAAATAAATAATTATGCATTACCTTATTTTTAATTCATTTCTATGTACAAAACATCTGTGATAGCTTCAATGCTTTCTCAGATAACTGCATTTGTGCAAAATGGTGAAAAAAAATACTTCTTTTAATGCAAATGTGAAGGAAAGGGGCATATCAAATAACCAAGTTAATCTCATTTGTTAAACAAGAAGAATAGAAGAGAGGGGGAGAAAAAGAGGGAGGAATGTGGGATGGAGAAAGCACAAAGGAAGGTGTGTGGGTAAATTAGAACCTAAAATGGAGTATGCTCAGCAAGAAATGAATTGACCTCTCATGGAAGCTGGAAAATTGAACAATTTCAAGTATGTCTTTCCCAGTTTGAAGATGAGGGTATTTCTAGATCGATACTCTAACTGGCCTTTGAACGGAGAGCAATATGGTAGAGTGTTTATGTCATGGAGATTTATAACCAACCTTGCTACAGTTGAAACTGTAGATAGGGTGGGAATTCAGAGATAGAGATATCAGCCAGAAATGCCACATGTATTTCTAACTTTTCATTTGGCCTATTTCTGTGTTCCCTGACAACATTTTTCTCCTAGGGCTACCAAATTGATTAAAAGCAAGTTACCATTGTGTGTTGGTAATTCACCTTTGTTGTGAGGATTTCAAAAATTCCAGAAAAGCTGGACATGGAGGTGCACACCTGTAATCCTAGCACTTGGGAGAGAGAAGTTGGAGGATTGCTGTAAGTTCAAGGTCACCTTGGTGTACAGACTGGACAATGAAACATAACTAGACCTTTTCTCAAAAAACAAAACAAAGTTAAAATCAGACCAAAGGGGCTGGAGAGATGGCTCAGTGGTTAGGAGCATTGCCTGCTCTTCCAAAGGTCCTGAGTTCAATTCCCAGCAACCACTTGGTGGCTCACAACCATCTGTAATGAGATCTGGTGCCCTCTTCTGGCCTGCAGGCATACACGCAGACAGAATATTGTATACATAATAAAAAAACAAAAACAAACAAACCACCACCAACAACAACGAAAACAAACCAGACCAGAAAACCTAAAGAATGTTTAGGACTGGTTAGTTGGCTCAATGCTCACCATGTATATTTGCTTCTGCACATTTAATGCCACCATGTCTACTGTACGTGTGCATCTGCACATAGGCATTTAATGTCCACCATCTGCACTGTAGATTTGCAACTGCACATATTCATTTAATATCCACCATATCTACTATACATTGACAACTGCACATAGGCATTTATAGCCCACTATGTCTACTGTACATGTGTATATTTGTCATCGTTGCATGGAATGTTCAGTGAAGTACCAATATCAGAAAAGTTCTGACTACAGAAGTCTAATAAATAGTTTAGCTATATAATATGGCAAATAGATTACCCTGGTTCCCGTAAACTGTGAAAATAGCTTTACAGGTTTTGTAACTTCTGTGTTTGTCTGGAGAACCTCTACTCCATCACACATAGCAAGCAGTTACACTTGCCAGTGGCATGATCTCCATTCCTCTACATGAATTAATTTTATTTTGGCATGAATACTAAGCTTCTCTATAGTTCTTCCCTTCACATAGTATCTTGGTATTTTTCAGGATGGAGCTCTCCTCCTCTTTGTTATCTTCGACTACAAAAGTTCTCTTACTTGATTTTGGTGAAGGTCTCCACAAATTATTCCTGTGACACTTAGCATAAGAGATGATGATGGACCGGAGCTGGATCACACATTTACATTCAGGCTTGTCTTTGAGGCCATGGGGGTATAAATTGCTTTTTGGCTAACTATTCATTTATTGTAGTTTGTTTATTAGGATTTGGGGTAAAATTCTGAAAACTCCATTAAGATAACTCCATATGATACTGTGATATACGTCAGACTAAATAACTTGGTATTCGTTAGTATAAAAATCCAAGTGATTTTCTTTGGGTTCACCTTCTTATTTAGCTTCTCTATGATCATAGCAGAAAATGAGGGCTGCTGAGAACTCAAGAACAATGGCACTGGGTTTTGATCCTACAGCACGTACTGGCTTTGTGGGAGCCTAGGCTGTTTGGATGCTCACCTTACTAGACCTGGAAGGAGGTGGGAGATCCTTGGACTTCCCACAAGGCAGAGAACTCTGACTGCTCTTCGGGCTGCTGAGGGAGGGGGAATTGAGTGGGGGAGGGGGAGAGAAATGGGAGGCGGTGGCGGGGAGAAGGCAGAAATCTTTAACAAACAAACAAACAAACAAATAAAAATCCAAGTGATACCTAGTATTTTTTTCACCCAGGACTGCTATATTTGTGAGAGAATAGCTTACTATTTTTAATTTATTGTAAACAATTGGCTAGCTTATCTCCACATGTACATGTTTGTTGGTGCCTGCAGAGACCAGAGAGGGTGTTCAAATCCCTGGTTGGACTTACAAACGGTTGTGAACTACCAGACGTGGGTGCTAAATACATAATTTAGGTTCTCTGCAAAAGTATCCAGTACTCTTAACTACTGAGCCCACCTCTCCAGGCCTCCTGATGTTAAGGTTTTTTTTTTTTTTTTTTTTTAACACTAATTGGATTATTTGTGCAATCTTTGCTGTTCTCCACTTCTGATGTTCTCTTTTCTTCTCACACATCTGAACATGATAGCTGTGAGAGCAGTAGCTTTCACTTATTTTATTTATGGTTTTGTTTCAACACTTAAAAATTATCCACAACATAGTGGAGACTCAATAAATACTTGTTTCCTACATGCATGTAGGAATCATTATTTATGTAAGATGAAGAAGGTGCTCTGGTCTAATTATCCAGAAACATTCATCATACCCTTACTCAAAGTCCAGTTTGTGCTCTAGGAGCACCAGCATTGCTTGACAGGTTTTTAAAATGTCATCATCTCAGGTCCCACCCTAGACCTCAGGAAACATAATCTGCCTTCGTCAAGTCCCAAGTGCTCCTAATCACACATGACTATGTGAGGGGTCTGGTCTCCTTAAGTAATCCCTCAAGCTGTCATAACTTTGCCTAAACCTTAATTAATCAAGGGAATCTTTCCACTGTACTTTATTCAGTTAAAAACTAAAAGCCTCTCACTGTCACACTCGCCAAAGAGATAACTGCAGTTGATACATGAGGCTTATGGATACAAAGATATACATTTAATAAAGTTATTTTCTTCCTTTCCCTTAAATTTAACATTTGAATAAAAAGTAGTTAAAATTCCTGGATTTAAGTGAGTCAACTAATGCTTATGTTTACTAAATAAGTTATTTACTCTCAGTTAAGCTTTTTATAAAATTTCAATAAATGATATCAATGTATTTAAAATTTATACACAAGGCAAAAGGAGAAAAAGAAAAATAATAATGCAAAAATTCAAATAAATACAAAATTATAATGCTTGTTAATTTAGCATGGGAGGAAAATAGTTTAAGCACTTGATATTTCTGTCATCATAGTCATAGTTTAAATATACAATAAAACTTAAGCATAAATTTAATTCATGTTTTCACATTTATGCATATATATATGTGTGTGTCCACATGCTTATATGTATACATATGTATATGAAGGTGAGACTGCTAATATTTGTGCATGCTTAAAGATATGGGAGGTTGATGTTGGGTGCTTTCCTCAATTATTCTTCACTTTTTGTGTATGTAAGAGAGAAATAGGGACTTTCACTAAATTTGGAGCTCTCCAAAACCCAAGATCCTCCTTTCCTTTTTCTTTGGAAAAATAAGCTTGTGCCTCATACCAGATCTTAAGTGGGTGTTAGGTTAGGGATACAAATACAGGTGCCTATGTAGTCAAATGAGTGAATTCAAGTAAAGAGAGGATAATTGTTATTGCAAAAGCACAGAATGACTCACAGTCATGAGTTTGTGTTTGTGTCTGTTTGTGTCAGTGTATGCTTTCAGACCAGTATTATAATACAAATATGTTGGGGAACAGAATATTTTGTCAAGTCCAACACAGGTTTCTAAATACAAAGTCACAGGACATGAAGCTAGAGAATTGTGGGCTAAGTCAATTCCAAGTTGCCACAGCATCTTTGACTTAGAGCTTTATGTTAGAGCTCCCCTCCCCTTTGAATTGACTCTAAGATAGTCAATTATTCTTAAGCAAATAAACATATATGCCTTATATATGCTGATCTCTGTTAGTTCTTAGTCAGCCAGGGCAAAAAACGTGTGTCTCTGTCTGAAAAAAAGTTCTGATAAAGAGAAATAAATCAGGACCACCCCATGAGAGCTTGCACAGCAGGTGGGAATAGCAGGAGCATACTCTAGCTAATATAAGATATTATATTATTATATATAATTATATATGAATTAGAATAATTTAATTCATCTTTAAATTAGAGCTCTAGGTTAGAGCTCTCTTCTATTTTTGAGTTGGGTCTATGTTGGCTGATTGTTTTTAAGCAAATAAATATATAAGAAACATGTACATACGCACATATACAAACATATATAGAAACATAAAGTATGTGCATTTATGTATGTATGTAAAAGTTTTCAAGGTAGTATAAGAACACAAATACCTTGGTGAACCCACTATTATATCAAGTTCAGATCCAGGCTTTTAAATGCAGACTCACTGGCAATGAAGCCAGAGCATATTGGGTTAAGTCAATTCAGAGAGTCTTTTTTCTTTCCCCTTTTTATTTTTCTCTTTGTCCTTTAATTAGACAGCCATAGCTTTTTTCCTTCGATTGCTACTTACCTACCACACAACTTCAAATTCCTGCAGCGAGCAGTGGTCATGTGCTTGACCTGTGCCCCACTAGCTGGAGGTGAGAAGAGTGTTCATAAAATCTCTAGGTCATGATATTAGAACAAAAAGCTGGCTCTTGCAACCCTTCGCAGGTTCAAAAATGAACTTGGCAAGAAGAGGTAAAGATACACTCTAGATTCATGGATTTGATGCCAGTGTTACATTGAAAAATACTCAGCAGCCTCAGGCTCTTTAGATTTGGACACAACTTTAAGAGAACATTAAAGTTCTATCTTGTTCTGTCATTGCCACATTGGCCTTTGTTGATGAATTTGATTATGACATTCTCATTTTGCCAATGGAGATCTCTTGAGCCAGCAATAAGAAAACAGAGAGTGGCAAATAGCAACTTACAAATGTGCTTCAAGGCATGGAATAAACTGCAGAGTTCAAGCAGGAAAATATATCTTAGTGTTTACGTTTGTATAGAGAATTTATAATTATTGAGTTTATCAACTCACAAAATTTGGAATATAAATAATGGGATACACACTCCTGAATGTAATATTTCTCATTTTGTTGCTGCTGTTCATTTTAGGATATTAGTAAAGGAAGTTCAGGACTACCACAAAAGGAAGAGGCATTTCAGGAGAGACCATAGGTAATCATAGCCTGCTACAGTTTAGGAGAAGTTGGTGACACTGGCTATCATTTTTTTTTAAGAAATTTTATTTCATGAAATCAACCAAGCATTCATTAAAAAGAAAAATAACTATAAAGATCCTGTATTAATTCACACACTCCATTTTTTTGTTAAATGTTATCTGAGTAAGTTTATATGCTTTTGATTGTCATATGTGAATCATATATATTCCATTATGATATTTTCAAACACACACACGTGTGTGTGTTTTCTGATCAGATTAATTACCCTTTACTACTTTTCTTAACTCCTCGCACTCCTGCTGAACCCTGTCTTATTCCCTACTTCACCTCCTTCTACCTTTCATGGAATTTTTAAATTGCTGTCTCAGCAAGCTTCATTATGATTGCTATAGAAGCATGGTTGAAGGTTTTATTTCATGTATTTATTTGTTGGTTAGTTGGTTTGCTTGTAACAGAGCATGGCCATCTTAGCAATGACTACACCACTGAACAAAATATCTGTGCTCTCCTGATTAACCACTAGCTGCACAAAAATCATCAAAGGTGGTTGAAGCTTCTGAGTCCCTCTGTCTTCTATGATAGCAGGTTCAGGCTTAGTGTATTTTGAAAATACCATTTGACTACATTTTTCTTGGCCAGGTGCCATAGTAGATAATTACATTAAAAAGCCTGAAAATGGCCAGCAAGAGAAGCAGTGTGTCTCAGCAGTTAACACTGCTTAGCAAATAGCATCTGGTTTGAGTAGGCTCAATTTATATTGTTTGTAACTCAGCCCTGTCTTTTTTTTAATATTTATCTTTTAGAAAACCAAAGTTGTTCTTTAGGTAAATGAATTAAATTAAACAGAGTTTTCAGCAAGATGTCAGAGGATGAGAAATTCCCACCCCCACTTCTGTCTTTGAGGCATCCTTTAGCAGTCCAAGGTCCATCAAGGTAATCCTGTTATTCTCACCTGCTGTGCAAGGTCTCATGCAGTGACTTTGATTTATTTCTCTTTTTTAGAAAGAACCTCACTATGTTGCCCTGGCTGACTAGGAACTCACAGAGATCAGTCTACCTCTATCTTCCAAGTGCTGGGATTAAAGACACTTGCCTGCATTTTCAGCTAACCTTGGCTTCTTTTCCATATCAAATGTTTTGTAAATCTCTTATTTAAATGCATGTGTGATCTAAAACAAGTTGTTTATCATAGTTGTCCATCTGATTTCACTTGAGAGGTTTCACACTGTTTCCCATCAAATAACCATTTTTATATTAAAACAATTGTATTTATGTATACTTGACCTAATTATAAAATTACAGAGAAATAAAAATAATTATAGCTGTCATACAAATAAGAAAAATTATGCCACAGAGTTTTAAGAAATTAGTCATTGGAATTGAAAGAAGGCATGACCCAGGAGATACACACTGAAAGGAAAAGACTTTGAGAGATATTGCATTTGACATTATCTCAAGATGCTTTGACTTCTACTGGAGGTAAAAGAATGCATTAAAATTCCTCTGCCTGAAAAAATGAAACAGAAGGAGTGGTGTTTCCTTGAAAGATGTGTTTATTATACTTGTGGCATTAAGCTTTAGTGACATTCAGAGGTTTTTGGATGTATTATCTATATGTAAATATTTTTTAGTGCTGTAATAAAATACTAAGGTCAAAGGCAATTTTTAATGAAGAGTTTATTTTGGCTTATGATTCTAGAGGGTTAGAAGTCTGTAATGGTAGGAATGGTATAGAGATAGGACCAAAAACCTGAGAGATCACATCTCATTTACATACAGGCAGAGGTCTGAAACTGGTAGTGGGGAAAGGGGATAAACTCTGAAACCCACTGAATCATTTTATCAGACTACATTCAGGATTGTTTATTTGTGTTTTCTCTAGACATGATTTGTGTCATACTGGCAATATCTTGTTATACATAAAAATAATCATACAATCTGTTCCATGGTCTTGGAATTCTCAGCCCCTTGGAATACACGTATGCTGCCTTACTCCACTGCAATAGGTAAGAAGAGATAAAGGCTCTGTTTCAAGTATCTAAGAGGATTATATATCAAATTAAAGTTTTAGGGTAACTTATAGAAGCAGATTAAATAAATACTGTTCATAATTTCCACTTTTATGTATTAAACCTTAAGATAGATACTTATAGTCCAATAACTGCATATATGCTAAAGGAGACATTTAATTGAAAAAAATAACATTAAAATTGTCATTGGTAAAATATTCAAATATTTTCCAAGTTTAGAAATTCCAAATCTGAATCTCTTCCCTGGCCCATAACATAACAAAATCCAGAGACTGGCAGCAACCTACACCATTCTCTATGTATCAAATGTTTATTTGTTGTTCTTGGATTTGTATTTTTACATTAAGGAAATTATACTTTGGAAATATATTTCTTTAGGAAAGAATAGGAAAAATAGGTTTACTATTTCTCTTTTATCTCTGCCAGCATATTCTCAAGAATTTTTTTTTGCAGAGAGCCTATTGTTTCAACTTTTCTTTCTTTTTCTTCCTCTTCTTTTTCTGTGGTGCATAAAAATACAATGACTATCTTTCATGATGCAGTTGTGTTTTCTAGTTCTATTATTTGCCATGAATCTAAGAAATGTCATTGGTCAATTCCATGATATACGTTTGATGTTTGAAAAATAAATCACTGAAAAGAACTGATACTTCAACACCGAATTTTGAATGGGTTTCTCCATAAACTTGTAAATTACCACTATTTTTATAATTTATTTATCACCACCATTACCATTAACCGTACATAAACCTGTCAATTACCAATTTATGTTTATGTGTGTGATTATGTGTCTGTATATATGTGTGCATATGCAAGTTCTTGTTTTGTGTGTGTATATGCATGTTTTTGCTTGTGTGCATGTTCACATTCCGCATATGAAGGTCAGGAAATTACTTGTACGAGTCAGTTCCTTCCTCCACTTGAAGCCTTGGAATTGAACTCATGTTCAGTCTTGGTGCAAAGCACCTCCACTGGTTGACCATCTCAGTGACCCAAATATCAGTGTTATCAAATATCAGTGTTATCTAAATGGTATTCAACAGATGTTTTAACTTGACTCTCAGAGATGGAGATACTGACTGAACATGTCACTGTGTATCCCTATCATGTTTCTTATTAATAAAATACCACTTATTTTGTGGGCTGATCAATGTGTTTCTTAGAAAAAAACTTGCATGATTGTCTTATAACATATTGATGTCAATATATGTTACAAATAAATCATCCATTTATTTTTATTTTGAGAACATTACCATGAATCCTTAACACCTCACTAATTTACATGCAAAACATTTATCAATTTTTTCTTTAGAGTGGTATGTCTCCTTTCTCAAATGTGTAAATGTTGTGTGAGTATCTTCCTTATTTCTAATATTTATTTATTTTTACTTATATATTTAATATTTATAAATGTTGGTGTCACAGATAAAATATTACACTAAAGTGTTCTACTATGTTGAAAGTTTTGACATTTGTTTCTGTCTTTGAGAAAATAGTTTAAAAATGCCTTTCCTAAGTTGACATTCCTTTATTCTTAAATTTTTTTTAATTATTTATGTATGTGTCTTTGTGTGTATATGCACATATGAGTGTGGTACCCCTGAAGTCCAGAAGAGGGCATTGAACCAGTAGGAACTAGAGTTACACCACATGTATTGCACCATATCCTATGGGTGCTGGGAAATAAATCTAGTCCATTAATAGAGAAACAAGCACTTTTAATTGCTGAGACATTTATCAAAATACCCATATTTACAGCTCTTATTCAAGTGTGGTTTTAACATTGTGTAATATTTGTTTGTTGCATGTGTACATGTATAGATGAGCAAGTGTGCACACTGGATCTTGAATTTTCTCATCTGTCTAACTAGAATAGGAAGGAGGATGCTGTGAGAATAAGAGGATTCTCCTGAAGACCTTGCCCATGTTCTCCATCCTGCTTCCTCAGGTTAGGTGGAGAGGGGTTCAACTATTACAGGTGTCCTTGAACAAGGGCTGCAGACTCCCAGTTATTACCAGAGATGTTGTTTCCCACTGTGAAACATAAAAGCATGGCTTTATGTCTACACAGAGTTCTCCAATTGTCACTATTTTTCATCACCTTTTGCATTTGCAGTTCACACAATAAATGTAAAATTGCTCTCTTGTCATTTTCATAGAGAAGTGAAGGAAACCAACATGTGTTCAGATCCAGCATTGATGAATAAACATGAAATAACTGAATCAGTTAGAGACACACTATATATTATCTTTAGTAAAGTTTTAGGAAATCCAATTTTAAATTGTAAAACCTCTGAGATGAATGGCTTCTAATCCTCCATTTTAGATTTTGAGAGGAATCCAATACTTTGTGATAACAGCCAGACAACCCTACATAATATTTTTTTCAGTTGAGATAAAAATCCCAATTAGAAATCTCTCTTTTTTGTATGATTTCTGTTTTACAAATATAATCTATTTATCACTTTTAAGTTAGTTTCATTATAGGAAAGTAATTTAGATCTGAGTGATGAAAGGCAAGTGAGAGGGCAGGGGAGATAAGTCCAGAGACAGGAAGGAAAAAATATAAAAGGGAGACAAAAAAAAAGAAGTAACAAAAGAAAGAAGGGAAGAAAGATGGAAGGCAAGACAGGATAGCTGTAAGGAAAGAAGAGAGGGATAGAGACAGAGAGCGAATATTGTAAAGATGATTGAACACATGACTAGGTGAGTAACTGAGCTCGCTGTATACGTATTAAAACCCAAATTTGGATTCCACATCCCACTAAAAAGCCTGGTATGGTTGCTTGTACCAATAGCACAGCACTGGGTTGGACACATACAGTGGCTTAAATTCAGGTCCTGAGACTGGAAAGGGGTATCAGTAGAAGGAATACATCTGACCACCAGGTGGATGGCACTCTGTGGCTCCAAAATAGCTTGAGTGATCTTTACTTATACTTAACAGAGACTTTTTTTTATGAGGTTTACCTGAGCAGCTTTATTATTGGCTCCTATTTTGATTTTTAAGAAATAATACATTACAATCATTACAAAAGCCTCCGCTGTTCCTCTTCATGAGTCCTCAAATACACATTCCCAGCCCCTACATAACGTTATTCTAGACATAGAGGTCAGCATTTTGTTTTTGCAGGTTTAATCAAATATCAAGCCAGACACATCCTGCTCTTGCCTTTGTCAGATGGCAGCTACTTGAGGTTACAAAATTAACCAGCAATAGACACAGGTACGATGCTTTAAGGAAAACAATATTCAACCCTAAACAATTATTTTATGTCTGCAAGGAATACTTTTATACAATTCCCTTTTCTAGAAAAACAATACCAAGTCTCCGTCAAAGGCAGGTTCTAATAAGGCACACTTTTCCAATACTACTATACCATAATTCTTCCATCAATATCTTTCCATCCCATGTTAAAGTGTGTTTTTCCCATTGGATCATAGTAGATCTTACCATTGATTCTATACACTTGGTGTCCAGTGAACTTACTCTCAATCATTGGCACTATGTGCATTCCTGAGGCTTTTTCCCTGTTTCCCTTTCCAAAACTTGGATCATGGTTAATGTTCCAAGTTTTGTTTTCTTATATATACCGAACTGTTCTTATTGAGTCAGAAAAGTTCCAAGAAATAGGAATTATTGTTAATAATTCCCGATTAGAGATTTGAGAAGCATTAGGTCCCTGCTCAATCTCAGGGAAAAAAAATATTTGAGAAAGAATAGAATTTCTAGAGAAAATTACAGCTGTTGCATGTGTGACTGACAAAATAAAACTAAAAACCACTCAAAGTGGTGAATCACCAATACAATGAGAGAGAAAAGGGCCTTCAAGCTGAAAGAATTTTGCAAATTCCTATATTGTTTCATGGTTTACTGCTCCTTGCCATTTCCAGGGATGCCTTGCCCCAAGGAAACCCATTGGCACGTAGTCATATGCTGATCCAAGCCTAGGCTACACAGTTCCCAACCCTCTACATTCAGTAAGAGACTCTGTCTGGAAATATTAAGGTAGAGAGTGACAGATGCAGCACCTAACTTTTTTTTTTCTGGCTCACATGAGCACGCGCATGTGTCTGTGTGCACCTGTGCTCACATGCACCATATTCATTCACTTTCATAGACACCGAGCAAAAGACAGGAGGGAGAAGGGAGAAGGACTGAAAAGGGAAGGAAGGAGGGAGGGAGGGAAGTAGACAGACACATTCTGATCTGCACCACTTTACCAATTCCAAAGTCACACCTCCTCTCAATGAAAAAAATGTAATTATAGTGCTTCCTTAAAATTAGTAGTAGCTGTTTTATTTATAGAGTTAATAACTTCTACCAAAGGATGAAACAAAGCACATTAGGTGCATTTTTTCCCTGTAACTAGAATTAGAACACAAATAAATGAAGAGCATTATGTCATGTTTTAAAACATCAAAATAATAAGCTGTCAGGCTATTAAAATTGTTACTAAACATTGAATGAGAAATCCTTGTCATCCAACTTTTACTCACTGGATGAATTTTCATAAGCAAAGGAAGCAGCTGAACAGTAAGATATTCTACTGATTTTTCAGGCCGGAGACTTCTGGACCTTAAAGAACATTCGGTTGAAATTGCAAAGGTTAGAACTAGTTGTAGAAGGTTCAGGAAATATCCACAGCTTTGCAGAAATCCAGCACAAACCTTCAAACACTACCAGGCTGTGACTGACCTGTCAATCAGCTGGAGTCAGAGATAAAGAGAGAATTTATAAAACCCTCATTGAGCATGGCTGGCAGCAGCTAGCATATAAGTGAAGGGAGCATTAGCGACTGTTCTGTTTACAACAATTAACTGGGTCCAAAGCCCTGTCAGCAGTTCTGGTAGCGGGTCTTTTTTTGTACCCATTCTTTAATATTCAGAGCTTGCTCAAATACTGTGAAAACTGAATACATCCCTCTGCTGCCACTGATACATATGATATATTATGATTCTGAGCTACAATCATGCATCTTCATGCACCTGGGAGCTATCACCAAGGGCGGCCTGTGTGACAGGAAGCAGGGGTTCTCAGAAATACATGTTGGCAGAACTGTTCACCAGGTTAAGCGTGGGTATTTTAATAGAAACAGCAAATCAGCAGCTACCTCCGAATCCAATTGACAATATTTATTCTAATATTCATCTCAGTGTAATAGGAAGGACACTGTATTTAGTATTGACACGTCAATAATTGTTTGGTTAGCACGTTATACACTTTATGTGTGTACCATGTGTAGTTCTCTCGTGTGTATGTGTGCCTGTGGAGACCAGAGGTTGACTCTTAGGGTTTTCTTCAATTTATCTTTGTCTTAATGTTTGAAAAAGTGTTTCACTAGCACCCTGTTAACCAATATGGTAGACCAGTTGGGTAGCTAGTGCTAGGAATTTGTCTGTGCCCACCTTCCCAGGGCTGGAAATACAGATTTTATGTGGGTCCTGATGATTCCAAATCAGGTAATAATGCTCAAACAAAGACTTTATCTATCAGACATCTACACATAAGATGTGTAACATCAGCAGGAAATAGGACAGACTTTAGTAATGTATTAGTAGCATATATTTAAATTCGTTTGCCAGGGGATGGAGAGGTTAAGAACATCTGCCGTTTCTTAGTTAGGATTTATAATCCTGTTATAAAGGTCACTACCAAAGGCAATGTATGGAGGAAAGAGTTTATTTCCTCTTACAGCATTTAGGTCACAATCTGTCATGAAGTCAGGAAAGGAACCTGGAGGTAGGAGCTGATGCAGAAGCCATGGAAACTGCTTACTGGTTGCTCCCCATGGCTTGTTCATGTGCATTACATGACCATCTGCCAAAAAATATCACCATCCACAACAAAATAGGCCTTCCTACATCAACTACTGATCAAGAGAATTTATTCACAGACTTGCTTATCTGTCAATCTAGTCGAGGAATTTTCTTAAGTGTGGTTCTCTCTTGCCAAATGGCTCTAGCTTGTGTCCAGGTGGCAGTACATGAAGACAATATTTAGGTTCCCAACCCCAACATTGGATAGCTAAAAACTGCATGTAACTCCAGCAACAATAAATCTGATGCCCTCCTCTGGTTTCTATGGACACCTACACAGAAATGACATGTACACACACATACACATGTACACACACATACATGTATGCACACACATGTATGAATACATACAAAATTCCTTATTTAATAAAATAATTCATTAGTCTTTCTGGATCATAGGAATTATTGGCTCTTTTTCACTTAAAATAAATAAGCCTCCACAAGTGAGTCCTTGCATGTTTTAGATCTCCCATCTCTAGCATAAATTTATCTCACATTGCTTCCAAAATCTGCCAAGTGGGGTGACAGGCTGCCTTATTCTTCCATGCCACTTATCTTTCTTCCATTTTATCTTTTGTTCATATGTTCACTGAGCATTTGACATGACTAGAATAGATCATCATCTAATTAATTATGTAGTCAATTGGATATTTAGATGTCTCTACTTATCTAAGAAAACCTCCTATCAAAAAATGATGAACAATTAAAAATAAGTCCTTACCATAAAGAGGTATGTACAATAAGGTAATTCACAAAAACTACAGTTGGATTTTATTTTTTACTTATGGTTAAAGTGTTTACTCCCATAGTTTATAGCTTCTTCATTAATACATATCACAATTTCCATTGAACAATTTTACATGGCTTTCCACACTATTGTATCAATTATGGTTCCCTCTTCTCCATAGTCCTTGACACACTTCTACTTTCTGCTTTATAAATATGTATATCTATATGTTTATAAATCTAATACATGTCTACAATAAAATATGATTATAACCACACACACATTCCCCCCAACTAATTCCATATCCTCCTACACATCCACCTTCCACCTTTATACCTCCTCCAACTCCTTTGCCTCCTGCTTTTCTCCAGCAGCCCACTAAACAAGGATAGTGCTGACCCTAGGGAATGAGTATGGGGTCATACATTGGAGCAACAGTGACCAAACCTTCAAGGAAGAATGGTTTTCTGGGCTCCAGTCACCATTCACTGATAACAACTCCTTATAAGAGGGAAGCCAAGGTTGCATATTCTTCAACTATTCCATGATTGTTTCTGTCTTGATATTGTGTAGGTAACTACAGCTGCTGGGATATCATGAGTGGAATTTCCAGGTCCTGACTAGGAGACAGAAATGCACTGCACTCTGCCCCATCTTCCAGCATTTATCTCTCTATCTCTCTTTTTTTTCTATCTCTGAATGTTCTCTGGCATGGAAAAGCAGCTATTGGTATAGATTTCTCACTTAGGGAAAAAACACTTTCAGTCTCTTTTTTTTTGTCTGATAGTCTGATTAACTATCAGTTTCTACACTGGACTCCTCTTTCCAAGGCTATGTTTTTACTTAGTCTTCAAATTCCATGAAAATGGAATCACTCTTGGTGAGGTTTCATGCCTGAATTCATCATTTTAGGTGAATATATTCACACTTTATTTACACTCAAGGACTTGTTACTATTTATTGCCTTTTATAGCTATTGTTCTACTCTGTAGTAAGGCAACAGATCCAGGTTGTGACTATTGAGACAACCATGCCCCTATGTTAATCAGCTTTGGGATTCTTTCCTCTCCAGTGTAATACAGCCACTACTGGACTTATCATAGTCTATAAGCACATCTAGTAAATCCCCCATATATAATATGTTATTCTTTTTTTTTCTTTTTCTTTTTTTCTTTTTTCTTTTCTTTTTTTTTTTGGATTTTTCGAGACAGGGTTTCTCCGTAGCTTTTTTGGTTCCTGTCCTGGAACTAGCTCTTGTAGACTAGGCTGGCCTCGAACTCACAGAGATCGGCCTGTCTCTGCCTCCCGAGTGCTGGGATTAAAGGCGTGCACCACCACAGCCCGGCTATATGTTATTATATTATATAGATAATTATATATAGAGAGATAATATAATACACATAGTTAATTCTATTAGTTCTGTTTCTTTAGAGGACTCTAACAAATACAGGGATATTGGCACATGTTTTGCTACCATGAAACATATATACTATACATTTGTATAAATATTTTTGTATATAAATGTTCAAATTTTTGGTATCTGCATAAGAATGGAATTGATGAGACTCATCATGATTCTAAGGTTATTTCTAGGAAGAAGTTACAGGTTCAATGGATTCTGCATCATTTTAAATTGTCATCATAAATAGAGAAGAATTCTAGAATGAGAATAAAACATGATTGCATAAAGGTAGAGTATTAGCAGTTATATAAAGTCTGTTAATCAAGAATAAAATTACAGCATAAGGAAATTATTTTCAATCTGAAAAGGAGGTCTGTTTAAATGATGAATGGTTGTAACACTGTATAGTAACATTAATTTTGTAGATTTGTTAATACATAAGTAATCAAAAATGGATATAAAGATGCTATTTTCTGAAATGTTTTAGTACTATTAATTCAATAGTACTAACTTTGACATGTACTTTAAGTTGATATAAACAAATATAAAAATTAGAAAGAAAATTAGAAGATGAAGTATATAAGTATTTTTAACTATCAAATTTTTCTTTAAAGATTTATATGTTTTTTTTATTCTTTTTTAATTAAAATTTCCACCTGCTCCCCGTTTCCCATTTCCCTCCCCTCCTCCCAAATATTGCCCCCTCCCCCCACTTCCCTCCCCCATCCCCACTCCTCTTCTCCTCCCCCCACTCCATTCCCCCTCCCTCTCGATACTGAAGAGCAGTCCAAATTCCCTGCCCTGCGGGAAGACCAAGGTCCTTCTATCTACATCCAGAAAGGTGAGCGTCCAAACCGGCTAAGCTCCCACAAAGCCAGTTCATGTATTAGGATTGAAACCTAGTGCCATTGTCCTTGGCTTCTCATCAGTCTTCATTGACCGCCATGCTCAGAGAGTCCGGAATTAACCCATGCTTATTCAGTCCCAGACCAGCTGGCCTTGGTGGGCTCCCAATAAATCAGTTCCACTGTCACAGTGGGTGGGTGCATCCCTCGTGGTCCTGATTTTTTGCTCATGTTCTCCCTCCTTCTGCTCCTCATTTGGACCTTAAGAGCTCAGACCGTTGCTCCAAATTGAGACTCTGTCTCTACCTCGATCCATCGCCAGATGAAGGTTCTAAGGTGATATGCAAGATATTCATCAGTATAGGATAGGGTCATTTCAGGTTCCCTCTCCTTAGTTGCCCAAGGTACCAGCTGGGGACATATTCCTGGACACCTGCGAACCCCTCAAGAGTCAAGTCTCTTGCCAACCCTAAGATGGCTCCCTTAGATAGGATATATACTTCGCTGCTCCCGTATCCATCCTTCCTATATCCCAACCATCCCAATCCCCCGAGCTCCTCCCATCCTCCCCTTCTCATATTTCTCATCCCATTTCCCCTTTGCCCCATGCCACCTCACCCGCAAGTTCCCAGTTTTTGACCTGCAATCTTGTCTACTTCCCCCTCTCCATGCGGATGCCTATATGATTTTCTTTTGGTTCACTTTCTTATTTAACTTCTATAGGATCACACATTATATACTTAATGTCTTTTATTTATGGCTAGAAACCGATTATGAGTGAGTACATCCCATGTTCCTCTTTTTGGGTCTGGGATACCTCACTCAGGATAGTGTTTTCTATTTCCATCCATTTGCACGCAAAATTCGAGAAGTCATTGTTTTTTACTGCTGAGTAGTACTCTAATATGTATATATTCCACACTTTCTTCATCCATTCCTCCATTGAAGGGCATCTAGGTTGTTTCCAGGTTTTGGCTATTACAAACAATGCTGCTATGAACATAGCTGAACAGATACTTTTGTCATTTGATGTGGCATCTCTTGGGTATATTCCCAATAGTGGTATTACTGGATCTTGGGGTAGGTTGATCCCAAATTTCCTGAGAAATCGCCACACTGATTTCCAAAGTGGTTGCACAAGTTTGCATTCCCACCAGCAATGAATGAGTGTGCCTCTTTCTCCACAACCTCGCCAGCAAAGGCTATCATTGGTGTTTTTGATTTTAGCCATTCTGACAGGTGTAAGATGGTATCTCAAAGTTGTTTTAATTTGCATTTCCCTTATTGCTAAGGAGGTTGAGCATGACCTTAGGTGTCTTTTGGCCATTTGAATTTCTTCTGTTGAGAATTCTCTGTTCAGATCAGTGCCCCATTTTTTTTATTGGGTTCATTAGCATTTTAAAGTTTAGTTTCTTGAGTTCTTTATATATTTTGGTGATCAGACCTTTGTCTGTTGCAGGGTTGGTGAAGATCTTCTCCCAGTCAGTGGGTTGCCTTTTTGTCTTAGTGACAGTGTCCTTTGCTTTACAGAAGCTACTCAGTTTCAGGAGGTCCCATTTATTCAATGTTGCCCTTAATGTCTGTGCTGCTGGGGATAAACGTAGGAAGTGATCTCCTGTACCCATATGTTGTAGAGTACTTCCAACTTTTTCTTCTATCAGGTTCAGTGTGTTCAGACTAATATTGAGGTCTTTAATCCATTTGGACTTGAGTTTTGTGCATGGTGATAGATATGGATCTATTTTCATTCTTCTACACGTTGACAACCAGTTCTGCCAGCACCATTTGTTGAAGATGCTCTCTTTTTTCCATTGAATACTTTTAGCTCCTTTATCAAAAATTAGGTGTTCATAAGTTTGTGGGTTAAAATCAGGGTCTTCTACTCGGTTCCATTGATCGACTTCTCTGTTTTTATGCCAATACCAAGCTGTTTTCAATACTGAGGCTCTGTAATAGAGTTTGAGGTCAGGGATGGTAATGCCTCCAGACGATCCTTTATTATATAAGATTGTTTTGGCTATCCTGGGTTTTTTGTTTCTCCATATAAAGTTGATTATTGTCCTCTCAAGATCTGTGAAGAATTTTGATGGGATTTTAATGGGGATTGCATTGAATCTATAAATTGCCCTTGGTAGAATTGCCATTTTTACTATGTTGATCCTCCCAATCCAAGAGCAAGGGAGATCCTTCCATTTTCTGGTATCCTCCTCAATTTCTTTCTTCATAGACTTAAAGTTCTTGTCAAATAGACCCTTTACTTCCTTGGTTAGAGTTACCCCAAGATATTTTATGCTATTTGTGGCTATCGTGAAGGGTGATGCTTCTCTGATTTCCATCTCTGCTTCCTTATCCTTTGTGTATAGGAGGGCAACTGATTTTTTGGAATTGATCTTGTATCCTGCAACGCTACTAAAGGTGTTTATCAGCTGAAGGAGTTCTTTGCTGGAGTTTTTGGGGTCGCTTATGTACACTATCATATCGTCTGCAAATAATGAAAGTTTAACTTCTTCCTTTCCGATTTGAATCCTTTTGATCCCCTTATGTTGTCTTATTGCTATTGCTAGAATTTCAAGCACTATATTAAAGAGGTATGGAGAGAGTGGACAACCTTGTCGTGCTCCTGATTTTAGTGGAATAGCTTTGAGTTTCTCTCCATTTAATTTGATGTTAGCTGACAGCTTGCTATAAATAGCTTTTATTATAGTTAGGAACGACCCTTGTATTCCTAATCTCTCTAAGATCTTTATCATAAAGGGATGTTGAATTTTGTCAAATGCTTTTTCAGCATCTAATGAAATGATCATATGGTTTTTTTCTTTCAGTTTATTTATATGATGGATTACATTGATAGATTTTCGTATGTTGAACCAGCCCTGCATCTCTGGGATGAAGCCTACTTGATCATAATGGATAATTTTTCTAATGTGTTCTTGGATTCGGTTTGCCAGTATTTTATTGAGTATTTTTGCGTCGATGTTCATGAGTGAGATTGGCCTGTAGTTCTCTTTCTTGGTTGTGTCTTTGTGTGGTTTTGGTATCAGAGTAACTTCAGCTTCATAAAAGGAATTTGGCAATGACTTCTCTGTTTCAATATTGTGAAATACATTAAGGAGTATAGGTATTAGGTCTTCTTGGAAGTTCTGGTAGAATTCTGCATTGAAGCCGTCTGGACCTGGGCTTTTTTTGGTGGGGAGGTTTTTTATAACAACTTCTAATTCTTCGTGACTTACAGGTCTATTTAGATTGTTCACCTGGTCCTGGTTTAACTTTGGTATATGGTACTTATCTAAAAAAGTGTCCATTTCTATAACATTTTCCAATTTTGTGGCATAGAGGTTTTTGTAGTAAGATCTAATGATTCTCTGAATTTCCTCTGAGTCTGTGGTTATGTCTCCCTTTTCGTTTCTGATTTTGTTAATTTGCGTATTCTCTCTCCACTTTTTGATTAGTTTGGATAGGGGTTTATCAATCTTATTGATTTTCTCCATGAACCAGCTTTTTATTTCATTGATTCTTTGGATTGTTTTCTGTGTTTCTATTTTGTTGATTTCAGCCCTCAATTTGATTATTTCCAGTCTTTTACTTCTCCTATGTGAGTCTGCTTCTTTTTTTTCTAAAGCTTTCAGGTGGGCTATTAAGTCTCCAATGTGTGCTTTCTCCGTTTTCTTTAAGTGGGCACTTAATGCTATGAATTTTCCTCTTAGCACTGCTTTCATAGTGTCCCATAGGTTTGAGTATGTTGATTCTTCATTTTCATTGAATTCAAGAAAGACTTTAATTTCTTTCTTTATTTCTTCCTTGATCCAGGTGAGGTTCAGTAGTTGACTGTCCAGTTTCCATGAGTTCATAGGCTTTCTGGGGATAGCATTGTTGTTGAATTCTAACTTTAATCCATGGTGATCTGATAAGACACAGGTGGTTACTAATATTTTTTTGTAACTGTGTAAGTTTGCTTTGTTACCGAGTATGTGGTCTATTTTCGAGAAGGTTCCATGAGCTGCAGAGAAGAAGGTATATTCTTTCCTATTTGGGTGGAATTTTCTATAGATGTCTGTTAAGTCCATTTGATTCATTACCTCCCTTAATCCTCTTATTTCTCTGTTAGGTTTCTGTCTGATTGACCTGTCCATTGGTGAGAGAGGAGTGTTGAAATCTCCTACTATTAGTGTGTGTGGTTTGATGACTGCCTTGAGTTTTAGTAATGTTTCTTTTACATAAGTGAGTGCTTTTATATTAGGGGCATATATATTCAGGATTGAGATTTCATCCTGGTGAATTGTTCCTGTTATGAGTAAAAAATGTCCCTCTCCATCTCTTTTGATTGATTTTAGTTTGAAGTCAACTTTCTTAGAAATTAGTATGGCCACACCTGCTTGTTTCTTAGGTCCGTTTGCTTGATAAACCTTTTCCCAGCCCTTTACTCTGAGTAGATGTCTGTCTTTGTGGTTGAGGTGTGTTTCTTGTAAGCAGCAGAATGTTGGATCCTGTTTTCGTATCCAATCTCTTAGCCGTGCCTCTTTATAGGTGAGTTGAGTCCATTGATATTAAGTGATATTAATGACCAGTGGTTGTTAACTCCGGTCATTTTTCCTTTCTTTCCTTCTTTCCTTTGGTAGTAGAGTTTGTGTGTTTCCCTTCTTCAAGTTGTGCTGGTGAAGGGTCATTAGATGTCTGAGTTATTGTGGGCAATGTTGGACTCCTTGGTTTGTGATTTTCCTTCAATTACTTTCTGAAGGGCTGGATTTGTGGCTACGTATTGTTTAAATTTGTTTTTATCCTGGAAAACTTTGTTTTCTCCATTTATAGTGAACGAAAGCTTGGCTGGGTATAGTAGTCTGGGCTTGCATCCATGGTCTCGTAGTTTCTGCAGTATATCTATCCAGGACCTTCTGGCTTTCATGGTTTCCATAGAGAAATCAGGTGTAAGTCTGATAGGTTTACCTTTATAGGTAACTTGACCTTTTTCCTTTGCAGCTCTTAATATTCTTTCTTTATTCTGTATGTTTTGTGTTTTGATTATTATATGACGAGGAGATTTTTTTTTTGATCCAGTCGATTTGGTGTTCTGTATGCTTCTTGGACCTTCAAAGGAATATCTTTCTTAAGGTTGGGAAAGTTTTCTTCTATAATTTTATTAAATATATTTTCTGGACCATTGAGCTGTACTTCTTCTCCTTCTTCTATCCCTATTATTCTTAGGTTTGGTCTTTTTATTGTGTCCCAGATTTCCTGAATGTTTTGTGTTGAGAATTTGTTGGATATGCTGTTTTCTTTGATGAGAGTGCTTATTTTCTCTATGGTATCTTTAGTGTCTGAGATTCTTTCTTCTATCTCTTGTAATCTGTTGGTGGTACTTGTCTCTGTAGTTCCTGTTCGTTTATTCAAATTTTCCATCTCCATCCTTCCCTCGGTTTGTGTTTTCTTTATTACTTCCACTTCATTCTTCAAGTCTTGAACCGTTTCCCTTACCTGTTTGATTACTTTTTCTTGTTTCTCTTGGTTTTCTTGGGTATCTTTGAGATATTTATTCATTTCCTCTACCTTTTTGTTTGTAATCTCTAATTGGTTGTGGCAGTTTTTCACCTCCTGTTTAAGGTCCTCTATTATTTTCATAAAATTCACTTTTGAGTCGAATTCTTCTAATTCTTCTGGATTAGGGTGTAGACTTCTCATTTCGGGATTCCTGGATCCTGGTGATGTCACATTGCCTTTCAAGTTGTTGGGGGAATTCTTGCATTGGCGCCTGCCCATCTTTTCCTTCAAATGGAGCCAGGAGAGGCCTGACGTCTTGGACCAGTCTTTGCTGTGACTAACTCTCTAGGTGTATCTCCTCAGTGTAGGGGCAGGAACCGTTCCCTTCCAGATGAACTCCTCAACACCAAAACATGGATGCGTGGTATTCCAATGACCCGCGTAAAGAAGGCCGAATGCAAGGGGTCGGGCGGGGTCCAGTAGAACACAGGCGACACTGCAGTACAAGCTGGAGGTGCCTGCGCTCCCTTTCGGGGGTTGCTGAGGCCTGCCCGCTAGGCAGGCACTCACTGCTCTGGTTGGGTAGCCTTAGTGTAGGGGCGTTTGTGCTCTCTACCGGGACCGTCCGCCCCAGGATAGTACACACTCACCCGTCCCGATGAAACTTCTAGGCACCTACACAGGAACTCCTGGATGCCCCAATGAGTCAGGGACTAAGGGAAGTAGGGCGCAGGCAGAGCAGGTCCAGCAGATCACAGCAGAGACTGCAGCCCCAGCAGCAGGGGCCCGCTTTCCCTGGCGGGGACCTTGAGGCCTGCCCTCTAGACAGGGACTCACTGCTCTGGGTTGGTAGCCTTAGTGAAATGGCAGGAAACTGTTCCACAGCTAAGAACCTTGCAGACAAGGCAGGCTTGGGGGTGGGGGTGGGGGCGGGTGTGTAGGAGAGAAAGCCCTGCAGCAGGAGCTGGGGGAGGGGCGTTTGTGCTCTCTACCGGGACGTCCGCCCCAGGATAGCACACACTCACCCGTCCCGATGAAACTTCTCGGCACCTACACAGGAACTCCTGGATGCCCCAATGAGTCAGGGACTAAGGGAAGTAGGACACAGGCAGAGCAGGTCCAGCAGATCACAGCAGAGACTGCAGCCCCAGCAGCGGGGGCCCGCTTTCCCTGGTGGGGACCTTGAGGCCTGCCCTCTAGTCAGGGACTCACTGCTCTGGGTTGGTAGCCTTAGTGAAATGGCAGGAAACTGTTCCACAGCTAAGGACCTTGCAGACAAGGCAGCAAGATTTATATGTTTATATCATGATTATATAACATTTTTAGAACTCACTATTTATAATTTAATTATATATATACATATATATATTAATGTCAATTTAAATTAACTGCTCAGTGACATTTCATTGTTGCCTTTTAGTTCATCACTAAATGTGTTCAGATTAGTTGGTTCACAAACATCAGAATAGCCAAAGTAGAAAATCTTAATCAGAAAATGAAAACTTGATGGAGGAAGGTCATTGGTTAATTAATAAAGACACTGCTTGACCCTCATAGGTTAGAACATAGGTGGGTGGAGTAAACAAGTAAACAGAAGAGAATGCTGGGAGGAAGAGGAAATGAGCGCAGATGCAGGGCAGCTCCCCTCAGAGCCAGACGCGATTCAGCGAGCTGCCAGGTCAGACATGCTGAATCTTTCCGGGTAAGCCATCACTTTGTGGTGCTATACAGAATATTAGAAATGGGTTAAGCAAGATGTGAGAATTAGCCAAGAAGAGGCTAGATATAATGGGCCAGGCAGTGTTTAAATGAATACAGTTTGTGTGTTGTTATTTCGGGGCATAAGCTAGCCAGGCAGCTGGGAGCCGGGCTGTGGGAAGAGGCCCGCAGCTCCTTCAACAAAAACTGAATTAAACCAAAATTGTTTTTCAAAATATTTAAAATTTTGCTTTTTTTAGTTTAACTATGTGTGTTTTCATGTCTATATGTAGGTTTGAGCAAATAAGTGAAATGCCTCATGAGTCTAGAAGATGGCATTTGCATCCATTGGTGATTGAGTTACAAACTCTTGTAAGCACCCCGACATGAGTACTGAGAACTGACCTTGGGTTCCATAAAGAATAGTAGCTCCACACTATTCCCACAGCCCTATTTTGAAGCTATGTATATTTTAACACATTTGTCGCTGTGATGGCTAATTTTACTTGTCCACTCAAAAGCATAAAGAATCACCATGAAAGTAAGTCTCTGGACATGACTGTGGTGATTTATCATGATCAGGTTATTCGAAGTGGGGAAAACCACTATAAATATGTAAAGCATTATCCCATTGGCTAGGGTACCAGGCTGAATAAAAAGGAAAATGTAGCTTTCTTTTCTTCCTGCCTCTACATGCAATGTGTCATCTGCCTCCTGCTCCTGTTCCTGCTGTCACACCTCCCCTGCCATGATAGCCTGTATCCTCAAACCAAGACACACTAAACCCTCCACTCCTTAAATTACTTTGGTCAGTTATTTTGTTACAGCAATGGGAAATGTAACTAATACTGTGATATAAATTTAGAGTTATTTTCAATGTGCAGAAACATTTTATACCAAGTGGATGTGTCAATATTTAAATCAATGTGTATGAAGAATGTATTAGTGTAACCATTAAAGAAAACATAGCAAATGTGCCACAGAAATATGTGGAACCATCATAAGAAGAATGATAATACTTGAATCTTATAATCAAAACACATTTTAACTTTAAGCTCAAAGCAAAAATACTGTATGTGACAGTTAAGCTTCTTTGGTTACCTCTATTTTTCCTCTTCAATTTTTTCATTGCTTATGGTTTTCTGTAGAATATGTAAGACAGAATAAGTTTGTAAAGAACTCACATGAGGTTATACAACTTTATATTCAAATGGGTTACTCTGTTCAGACAATAATTCATTTTCTTTACAAATACAAATAACTTTGTCATACACAGAATTATAAAATATAATGTCAAAAATGGGAGAAAACATTAGTCATTTCTGAATTCTTGTGATGAGTGGGTAATGTGGCTTTCCCCAGGTCAGCATCTGTGCTACTAAGTTCCATTTAATTAGTTTGTGCTTATGAGATTGAGAAAACAAACCCACATTCTCACTGACATTGAAAAATCTGGTTAATTAGCTAATTTCATAATTGCAGAATTAACATCTTACTTGAGTAAAATAGCTCATTTTAAAATAAGGTAATTCACTTAAAAATGAAATATTAATCCACACAAATGCTCAGAGGAATACTTGATATATGATATTTTGTTTATCACTGTACTTGCTTGGGCTTTTGAAAAATAATTTTTCAAGAAACCTCAGCTCAAAGCAACCTTTTCTCTTGGTGACTTTATGACAAAATTTGTGTCATTGGTTTATGGTCAGAGAGTCCCTGAACACCCTGGCAGAAATGTCTTCTTTTTCAGTACATTGTTTCTATAAAACTTCCTCGGGTTGATTAATCTTGATCTTCACTTTGACTGAAATTAGGGTCACCTAAGGTCTGGACTTCAGGATGTGTGTATGAGGGTGCTTTGGAAGACTCTTGATTAAGGAAGAAAGATGGCATAGTGAAATGTGGGTGATATCATTTTATGGGATGAGGTCTTGAAAAGAGTGAAAAGGAGGGCATGCATTGAGCACTAGTATTCATCTGTCTCTGCTTCCTAACTGTAGACACAGTGTGACCTGCTATGTCACAATCTAGCTGTCACAGCTAGAGTATTCTTGCTCAACACCACACACACATCCCTCTAACCCAGAGTTTGATTGAACCCTCCCTTCCTTAAGTAGCATGTGCCAGTTACTTTGACACAGCAATGAGACAAGAAATTAGCACAGTTCCTCATGTTTATTTGCAACCAACACCATGATACTACACATATACTTTTAAAAATGCATTATAGAATGTGTGTTCAGGAGTAGCCACTGCGTGTTTTTGTTACTTAGGTAAGATTAGTTCTTCATGTCACCCTTTCTCCATATACCCTCTGTCTATCTGGTAACCACTCACTACAACAGAGTAGCTTGTTTTGAGACATCCCCAGCTTTCTCCAGGTGCTTCCCTAGCCTGCTTACTTCACTGAAAAACATCTCCATCATTGCTCACCTACACCCCATTCTTCTCTTTGTCCATTCAATGACTTTTTAATTGTTAGTAAATTGGTTTTTGTAGTGTAAGGAGTGGTGGGCTGCATTCCTGCCACCCAGCTCCCGGCCAACTGGCTAGCTTATGCCCCAAAATAACAACACACAAACTGTATTCATATAAACACTGCCTGGCCCATTATATCTAGCCTCTTCTTGGCTAACTCTCATATCTTGCTTAACCCATAATAATCTGTGTAGCACCATGAGGTGGTGTCTCACCGAGAAAGATTCAGCATGTTTGACCTGGTGGCTGGCTCCATAGCGTCTGAGTCACTTCCCTTCTTCCAAGCATTCTGTTCTGTCTACTGCACCCACCTATATTCTGATCTATCAGGCCAAGCAGTTTTCTTTATTAATTAACCAATGAAACAACAGATAGATAGAAACACCCACATCAGTTTATGCTCCCCCTATGTGCACTCTGTTTACTCTGCAGTCAGAGAAAACTTTAGAGAATAGTTGTGTTGTCTTTCTCTTTCACACTTGTTGCCCTGAAAGAGGTAACTTCCCTAGCAATCACATTTGTCCAGAAACACCTTTCTGTTCTTTGTATATGTTAAACCTCAAACCCTAAAGATGTATGACAGAGTAATGAACTTAACTTAAATAAACCATACTCCTGATGAAAAAAAAATCTAAGCATACTAGCTTTGATGTCTATAGATGGATCCATTGTGATAGATTTAAAAACAAAAACTAATTGTATAGGGACTGGAGTTGTACCTCAAGAAAGTGTTAGCCTCCAGAGTCCAAAGTCATTCTTGACTCCATAGAGAGTACTAGGCCAGCATGGCTTAACTGATCTCCTGAGATGCTCAGCAGGTAGAGGCACTTGCTGAGAATTTCCAGAACAGTGATATGGAGGGCACAGGACAACTTGTAGGATTCTGTTCTTCCCATCCACTTGTGAGTCTCTGGGATCTAATTCAGGCCTACTGGATTGGAGGTGAGCACCTTTTCAGCTGTGCAATCTCTAAAAACATGAGTATGCAGAGTTCTATAGCATATGATAAAGAAAGATATTATTTTATTTCACTTGCAAATTGAAAATTTTAAATAAAATATCTCCACATATGCTTACAGCCTTATTAGTTACCATAGATATAATTTTATTGACTTAATCTTCTTGTTTCTGAAAAGGATTTTAACATATTCCCACGGTGACTATCTGTTGTCCTTCTCACTCTAAAAGATGTATTTTTAGGATTTTCTTTCCATGAATGGTGCCCGAAGATTTTTGTTTTTAATCTTATTGAATTGGATTGCAAATCTTGTTGAAATAACATTACCATTTCAGTTTAACACTAGAACACTTAATTTTTTGTTTTAATACTGTATATTCTGCTTTTGTTGATGTTAAAAAATAGCCTACATATTATTGGTCGTTGCATTTATTGAAATTCTCTTGGTAATTTTTAAAAAATTCTATTTGTATGTGTTTTGATGAAAGAAAATAAATTCCATTTTTAAAAAACATTGCTATTTTCTATTTTTGAAGTTATTCACATTTGCTTTCAGCTTCTAAGAGTCCTCTACAGCTCCATAGTCTGGATTGCATGTTAAAGTTTACCTTGTCTTCTGCTGCCCCTCATATAAAGCACCATTTGAGACAAATATGAATTACACTGGAAATTGAATTGAATATTTCTCCAGCTATGGAATGTGAATCTATAGCAACCGTTCTTCAAATATTAAGACTACAAGTTGGGATTTTCAGAAGAGTACGTTTTATATAAATGCCCTGAATAAAACTGTGACATGATTTGTATGCTAAAATGTTCTTCTCCCACTCTATTTGGTTGGGTCTGGGTACTTTATTTATTTCTGAACTTTAATATTGTAGTAATTAATGAATTGTTCTTCATTCTTTAAACATTATTTTTAATTTTTAAATTATGTGTGTGTGTGCATGTACGTGTGTGCATGCCTCTGTGTGTGTGTGTGTGTGTGTGTGTGTGTGTGTGTAAAGAGAGTTTAGGTGTCCAAACAGGACAGAAGAGATTGTAGTATCCCTGCATTTGGAGCTACAGGCAATAGTAAGCTGTGCAGAGTGTATAAAGGGGATTCTGGGATGCAAACTCAGGTCCTCTGCAAGAAAAGCACGTGCCCTTAGTCATTGAACTTTCTGTTCAGCCCTTGTTTGCCTCATAACAGTTATGCTTGAAGCATGCTTTTTGTTTCCCATGATTCCTAAAGAGCTTTGGTTTCATCCCTGTTCAAGCATTTTTATTTCAACCTCTCTGTGTTTTCTATTAGGGAATCATTTAGATAGTGACAACATTAAAAGGATTGTTCACATTCAAATTAAATTTTATAATTTTCATTGGATCTATTGGAAATTTTCTTAAAATTTCACATGTTTCATATGATTAATGCAGTAAATATTTTTCCTGTGTCTTTGTCCATCTTGTGTGCTTTCTTTCAAGGACCTATTTGAAAGAGGCCTCTGTGTGTGTGTGTCCAAATCTCTCTCTGCACCCAAATCTTGATTTCTCTCAGTAGCACCACACATACACAAATATATTTACTGTTATTTATGTTTAATATATATGTATATATATATACAAAATCTCTTGCTTTTTTAATTTGTTGGTTAATTTCTTTTTGATGATTAACTACTATTTAAGTTGAAGCTGGTAGTACTACTGATATTGTGGACTTTTTGCTAATTATAAAATAGGAGACACATAACAAAAAAGAACAAATACCAAATTGTTCATTTCCAAGAATCAATACAATAAGAACATGGATGTAGTCACTATCTATTTCCATACAATTTATTGAGTTCCAAACCTCCTTCTTTATGTACTCCTCTCAAGCACTCATTTTTCTTCATAGAAACCAATTTATTGCTATCATATTATTTTACTCATTCAATGACACAAATATTCATCCTCTCTTTGTGTATGCCAAAATGTACAGACAATCCCTTAAATTTTTATTTGATTAAATATTGCTCATTCCTGTAGTATATAATGTCATGCATACATAATGACAAATACCTTATTATGTTTTCAATTCCTAACCATGATTCTGTGTAATAGTGTTAATTTTATTGTGAAATAATTTTATGTTTATGAAAAGTTGTTTTTCCACATCTTCTATTGATGGACCTTTTGATATTTCTAGCTTCGGAGTAGCAGGGAATGTACATGTGTGTGCTCTTGCATGTTTGAGTCAAGGTCACCTGGTATCATTCCTTGGGTCTGCCCACTTTTTCCTGTTAAGAGAGAATATTTTATTAGGCCTTGATCTCATAGGGAAGGCTTGTCAAGCAGGTCACTGAGCTCTAGAATTCTGCCCATTTCCATCTCCCCACCACCAGGATTTTATGTGGGAATGAAACTCAGGTCCTTTTGCTTATTCACTGAGTACTTTATTGATCAAGTTATCTTCAAAGCCCATTTTTCCAGATTTTGTCACTACTGAGCTTTACTGACAAGCAGCATGGCACATGTATACAGAGAAAGCCTGCCTATTAATGAAGCTACAACCACCTGAAAGTTCTGCCTCATTGATATAGAAAACAGGCATTTTCCAACTGTTTACACTCATTATAAAATAAGAAGAAATTTCTGTGTTTAATCTGGGTCAAAAGTCATCACCTTCTAGATGCAGAACTTAACAGTTTCCTCAAATTGTGCAGTTAATTGCCTTGCTAGTGCCTGCATGGGACTCTTTCCTGTCTGCTTCTTCTGAGACAAAATTGGAAATATGAGTTATTTTATTCCAAATACTCACTGTGACTTTCAGGGTGTATGTGACTGTAGTTTTACACCACTGAGTTAGAGACATTTCAGTTAAATATCAAATTTCTCAGATTTTCCTATTATTCCTTGCAATTCTTCCACATGTTTAAGTGCCTCTATGAGGTTTCACACACACACGTGTGTGTGTGTGTGTGTGTCAGAGAGAGAGAGTATATGTCTAGAAGGGTTCTTGATTCATTATTATTTCCTGACAGTCAAAAATGTGAATAATTGACTGGAATAGCCATTTTAAGACTGGTTAAAAACACTGGCTGCTTTGATTAACATTCCAAGTTCAGTTTCCAGCCCTGACAAGAAGGTTCACAACTAACTTTAACTACAGTTTCAGAGGATCTGACATGCTGTACTGGCTTTTATGGCACTGCATGCCTGTATTACACACACACACACACACACATACACACACATACACACACAGAGTACTAAAACACAGAAAATAAAAAATACATTAATATGGTACAGAATTGTCTGTATTCTGTCAATCGTGTTTTAAATAAACGCTGATTGGCCAGGCAAGAAGTATAGGCGGGAAAACAAGACAGGAAGTAGGAATGATGCAATGAAAACAGGAGAATTCTGGGAAGGAGGAAGTTGATTCCTCCCACTCCTGCGCTGACCACAGAAGCAGCAGAATGTGATCTGCCCCACTGAAAAAGGTACTGAGCCACATGGCTGACATAGATCAGAATAATGGGCTAATATAAGCTACAAGAGTTAGTAAGTAGCCTGACCTAGTGGGCCAATCAGCTTTATAACTTATAGAGATCTCTGTGTGATTTTCTTTGGGCTGTGCCTGCTATGGGGTACCAGGTGGGACAGAAACCCCAACAAGCAGGCCCCATTCATTATTACATTAATATAAACAAAAACCTTTTTTTGCAGTTCCAAGGTAGTAGAAAGGAAACAATACCAATAGCAGAAGAACTAATGATAACAGTGACAGCAGACATTTTCTTGAACTGGTCAAAGATCACACTTAGAGATTCAATAAGTTGTATGTGGAAATTCATAAAATAATATGGCTACATAGAGATATTAGGCATAGCGAGAACTTCTTTCAGAGAGTATTTTCCTCCACCATTTAGAGTTCTTAGATCTACCTTACACTGTCAGATGTGATAGCAATCTCCTTTACTTACTGAGCAATCTCTCGGCTCAAGCATATTCTTTCTTCTCTGATTCTGCTATTCATCTCCCTCAGTACAGTTAAGGAGCCATTAAAGATCAACAGGTGTTAAAATGGCAGGCACACACACTTCCTGGCTCTTTATCCACTACCATTAAAAACAGATTCTGCTAAAAGTCAACAAAACCTAGGATCTCTCAGCTGCCTCAATATCACCCAAGCCAAAGGCCAGAAGTTAGATGCTTATTTCTTTTTATTTTATTTTAAAAATTTCTGCCTCCTCCCGGTCTCCCTTTTCCCTCCCCCTCCCCCCACTCCCCACCCCAACTCCCCTTCCCCCCTCTCCAGTCCAAAGAGCAGTCAGGGTTCCCTGCCCTGTGGGAAGTTCAATGTCCTCCCCCCTCCATCCAGGTCTAGTAAGGTGAGCATCCAAATAGGCTAGGCTACCACAAAACCAGTACATGCAGTAGGATCAAAACCCAGTGCCATTGTCCTTGGCTTCTCAGCAGCCCTCATTGTCCACCATGTTCAGAGAGTCCGGTTTTACCCCATGCTTTTTCAGTCCCAGTCCAGCTGGCCTTGGTGAGCTCCCAATAGATCAGTCCCACTGTCTCAGTGGGTGGGTGCATCAATCGTGGTCCTGACTTCCTTGCTCATGTTCCCCCTCTTTCTGTTCCTCATTTGGACCTTGGGAGCTCAGTTCAGTGCTCCAATGTGGGTCTCTGTTTCTATCTCCATCCATCGCCAGATGAAGGTTCTATGGTGATATGCAATATATTCATTAGTATGGCTATAGGATTGGGCCATTTCAGGCTCTCTCTCCTCACCTGCCTGAGGACCTAGCTGGGGACATCTCTCTGGACCCCTGGGAACCCCTCTAGAGTCAAGACTCTTGCTAACACTAAAATGGCTCCCTTAATTAAGATATATACTTCCCTGCTCCCATAGTGGAAATTGTCATGTGTTGCTTCATGGAGGGTTTACATTTAGAGAAATCTGTAGCTAGGAAATTTTATCATTGTACAAATCTAGAAGGAATGTATACCCAGAAACCTAGAAGGAATACCCTGCCATATGCCCCAGCCAAGTGGACAGTCTATTGCTCCAGGCTATGGATCTGCACAATGCAATCATTTAAAATATATCTGAACATCTCTAAACAAAGAGCATTCACAATAAAAAGGTGTTATAAAAGATGAAAAACTGGTATACTTGTCCAGGACTTTTCCCATCAAGGGAGCTTGCAGGGCTGGGCATTGCTTTGGGTGGTTTCCGAGGGTGAGTACGTACTGACCATAATGGCCTAGGACATGGCTGTGGTGTCACTGCTGCATTATAAAAAGCTGCACGGAGGCGACATTAGGTTGGGTTTCTTTCTTCCATAATAAACCTAGTTTAATTTAACTTTTTTTATTTTATAGCAATGCTTAGCTTAAAATGCAAAGACAAGCCAGGCAGTGGTGGTGCACACCTTTAATCTCAGCACTTGGGAGGCAGAGGCTGGTGGGTCTCTGTAAATTCTGGTTTGCAGAGCAAGTGCCAGGATGGGTTCCAAAGCTACATGGAGAAACTCTGTATCCAAAACAAAACAAAGCCGGTTGTGGTGGCGCACGCCGGTAGGATTTGCTGAAGGAGGCAGAGGCAGGAGGATCACGAGTTCGAGGCCAGCCTGGGCTACACATTGCCGGGCGGTGGTGGCGCACGCCTTTAATCCCAGCACTTGGGAGGCAGAGGCAGGTGGATCTCTGTGAGTTCGAGACCAGCCTGGTCTACAAGAGGACGGGCTTCAAAACCACAGTGAAACCCTGTCTCGAAAAAAACAAAACAAAAAACCAAACAAACAAAACAAAACAAAATAAAATCAAAATGCAAAGATAAAAAAAAAACAGATTCTGATATTTTGATCATAGTTAAAATGGTGTGTGTTTGTGTGTGTGTGTTATCTTTCTCAATAATTCTGCATCGTCCCTGTCATCATATCTCCTACCCCAATTTAACCCTTTTGCTCCATTTTTCTTCTTTTACCTAACATTTTTAAAAATTCACACAAACACTTACTAAGCTTTATAAAATATATGCATAGTCATATGTAAAGAGTTAAAATGTAGTTATTACATATCAGGGTGACAATGTCCTAATTAGACACAACTGTTTAACAAATAAAATGCCCAGTTCTGGGAATTGCTTTCTTATTTTGGAATTTTTTGGCTAATGGAGTCTCACAAAATATAAAAAATCATAGGCAACTGTTCTTGGTAGACTAGCAGAACTTGATGGTAAGACCCTCTTGTTGATAAGAAATCATCATGAGTTATAGAACATGGAGAAATGAAGCTGGTTTTCATCTGGAAGCTCCAGCCCTACTGGCTAACTTTCATCATACTGGAAGGTAATATACATGCTACTAAGGGAGGTAATATACATGCTACATGGTCAACTATGAAGCTTGAGATCTACAATAACCATTAGTGAAGGGATCAGGGAAAAGCAGCCTGGCCTGAGTACTGCCATTTTTACTTCAGACTCCATTTTACCTGTAAGGTGAAATAAAATTCAGGTATATTATTATTTGCCAACTGTACAAATAATTGCATGAACCGCTTTCTGATTTGATCTTAGACACTCTCTACAAGATTACTTCTATAGTTGACACCATTATTAGGACCAAGAACCATGATTAGAACAGTCAAAGTTTCTATGGAAAAACACACTGTTCTTATTCTGCTAAATGGGAAGAGTATTAAACTAACTTCTAATATTTTATTGTTACCTCCATAAATTAGTGTATTTCCCAACCATTATAAGGGAAGTTTCTATTTTAAGAGGATCATAATTAACAAAGAGATACATGGGTGTCCAAAGCACATATTATAAGAGAGTTCAGAATGCTCAGCCCTAAATGGAATGTATGAACCTACCCCTTCCTCTCAACGGTCAGAGATGATTGATGAAGTAGTTTCAGGAAGAGTATAAGTGTCAGAGGCAATGGAAACATACAAGAAAACAATTTTTTTTCTAGACACAACAGGGCAGGTGCACATATGAACTCATAGATTTGAGATAGAATATACAAGACCTGTGCTATCTCGAGGCAGACAATATATCAGCAGAGAGTGTGGAAGCTTTGCATACACCGAAAGCATTGGCAATAGTCTTAATATTTGTGTCTGTGGAACCTCTTCATATAGATTAGTATATTTCTTATTCCTTATCAGAAAAGCTTCTTTTTGCATTAGACAATGATTAACACAGACACCTGCTCATTTCTGAGGAGTTATTGGTCATTGATAGGTGTTAGAACAGATTCCTTTTTTTGAAAGATGTGGTCATCAGTAGGTAGGCTCTGCTCTAGTAGAACACCGCACACACAGAAGCATATGAGCAGCACAAATTGTTCTTCACGGATTTAAAAAAATAGGATGTATAAACCGGGCGGTGTTGGTGCACACCTTTAATCCCAGCACTTGGGAGGCAGAGGCAGGTGGATCTCTGTGAGTTCGAGACCAGGCTGGTCTACAAGAGCTAGTTCCAGGACAGGCTCCAAAACCACAGAGAAACCCTGTCTCGAAAAACCAAATAAATAAATAAATAAATAAATTGATGGAGGAATTACTTTCAATTAATAAAGAAAAGTGCTTGGCCCTGATAGGACAGAAAATTAGATAGGCGGAGTAAACAGAAGAGAATGCTGGGAGAAAGAAGCTGAGTCAGGAGTCGCCATGATTCTCCCAC
Source organism: Chionomys nivalis (assembly GCF_950005125.1). Classification (NCBI taxonomy): domain Eukaryota; kingdom Metazoa; phylum Chordata; class Mammalia; order Rodentia; family Cricetidae; genus Chionomys; species Chionomys nivalis. Next base: position 71,069,055 of record NC_080086.1, read on the forward strand.
TCCAGACAGACGCAGGTTAAGATCTTTCCTGGTAAGCCAGCTCGTGGTACTACACAGAATATTAGAAATGGGTTAGATCAATATGTAAGAGCTAGCCAATAAGAGGCTGGAGCTAATGGGCCAGGCAGTGATTAAAAGAATACAGTTTCTGTGTAATTATTTTGGGGCTTAAGCTAGCCATGCGGGCGGCTGGGTGCCGGAGACTCAGCCCCACCGCTCCTATTACAACAGAGTGGCACCCAACGTGGTCAATTTTGTTATATGTATATGTATTTCTGATCTTGATTACTGTATTGTGATTGTATAGTTTATTTAAAATGTAATGTATAATTAGGAAATATAGGTTGTTAATGGACAATCATCAATAATAGTCAAGCTTTTAGTCATGTTAGATTTTCTAGATGTGCATAGATATATTTCAGCTAGGGATATATATTTCAGTTGGATAGGCATTCTTCATATCTTTCAAAGACTACAGAATATGACATTTAATGTTTTAATAATTTAGGGCTTTTCATGACAATGAGACACGTCTGCTTCTGGCAGCACCAGCTACTTCAAGAGGAAGATGGGCATTGAAGAGGCTCCTTATGGAGTTTGATAGCCATTTGGGCAAGAAACTGCTCTTACATGGACTGATGCATAAACTGGACACAAAAAACCCGCAGAGAGAGGACTGCTAAAGTTGCCTAAAGGTGAGATGGTTTTTCGGGGTTCCTGACTCATGAAAGAGTCTGCGAGACATTCTGCAGGACACAGCAAAAAGTGACTAAACTGTCTTTGGAATTTCCTGCTTGATGAAAATGTCTGCTGGATACTATGGGCCTGAAGGCTAAAGATGGATGCCCCAACAGTACAAAAGAACTTTGGGTGACTGTCCAGGCAGTGAGATGTCTCTGTCATTTCTAGTTTTTGGATCTCTTGTTTGCTTAGGTAATATTATATCCTTCTGGAGTCTTTGATAGAGTTAAAGAATGGTTAGTTATAGTTATAGTTTTCATTAGTTATGATAAAAGATAAAATAGATATAAATATTGTAACTGTAATTCTTGCTTAATAACTGTTCTATGTAATTTTACTATGTTAAAGTTAAAGCCTTTCTTTTTTGTTTAAACAAAAAAAGGAGAAATGATGGAGGAATTACTTTCAATTAATAAAGAAAAGTGCTTGGCCCTGATAGGACAGAAAATTAGATAGGCGGAGTAAACAGAAGAGAATGCTGGGAGAAAGAAGCTGAGTCAGGAGTCGCCATGATTCTCCCACTCCAGACAGACGCAGGTTAAGATCTTTCCTGGTAAGCCAGCTCGTGGTACTACACAGAATATTAGAAATGGGTTAGATCAATATGTAAGAGCTAGCCAATAAGAGGCTGGAGCTAATGGGCCAGGCAGTGATTAAAAGAATACAGTTTCTGTGTAATTATTTTGGGGCTTAAGCTAGCCATGCGGGCGGCTGGGTGCCGGAGACTCAGCCCCACCGCTCCTATTACAACAATAAATAAATAAATAAATAAATAAATAAATAAATAAATAAAAAATAAAAAATAGGATGTAAAGTTGAATGAGTCGATAGTAAGAGGTTGGATCTGGGATCTGGGAAGTTGGTGAAGGGGAATGAATATAATCAAGCTACATTATATGCCATTTTCATAGTAGTGATAAGCTAAAAATATGAAAGGTCATAAAATGATCATTTCTGTGTCTCCAAAGTTTGCAGAGATGTCTGTTGATAATACCCCTCATCGATGTTATTCTCACAGTTATTATTATAATTTATATTTGCATAGCAGTTCTCTATTCTAAAAGTTTTTAAGTTAAATTTTATTTATTATATTTAATTCTAAAAACTAATACTATTTTTTAATTATTCACTCACCTCGATATGGAAAGTACTCAGCAATGGAAATGGTTGTAATCAACAACCTTTACAAATCTAAAATTTTATATTTCATGTGATATAGTGTATAAGGAATAAACATTCTGTGTTAGTTACTTTTCTATGTCTGGGACAAAACACCATGGCCAAGGCAACTTATAGAAGAAATCATTTTAATTTGCTTATTGTCTCAGAGGATTACATTACATGAGGGTCTAATAAACAGATAGTGGCAGAGATAGCTGAAAGCTCACATCTTGATCATCAAGTAGGATGTAGAGAGATGAAAAACTGTGATCAGTTACAGTCTTGAAATCTTAAAACTACACTCTAATGTGGTACCTCCGTCCACAAGGATGCACTTTCTAGTGTTTCCACAAGAGTGCTACTACCTGACGACCAAATATTCAAGCCTATGTGCCTGTTGGGACCAACTGCAGATTTCGTTTAAGATTATAAGAATAAGAAATTGAGAGGACTGCTGTAAAATATCATCTTTGGGACATGACAGGGCCATTGGACTTATGAATTTACAGAATCCTTTAATGAATCAACAAGCCTGGCAAAATAACCAACCAGTCAAAATTTTACCATGAGTGACAGAATTTCTCATGAGACACAAATTCTAACTATAGTTAGTTGAAGGTTGTTTGGGAGGACAAGTCAACTTTTATTTTCAAGAATCTGTCCTCTAGTATATTATTCTTGTTCCAGTGGATGCCCCTATACCACATGCCAACATGTATATATGGGCAACAACAATAGAACTCAGTAGGTTGTAAGAAAAAGAATGAAGACATGAAGAATAAACTGGAAGGAGTTAAAATTGAGTGATAGGAGCTGAACACGATTAAAATGAATTATATAAATGTATGAAGTAACTAAAGAATATTTTTCCTTTTGAAATATTAAAGATTAGCTCATTGTGGTTGCTTCCCTCAACCCCATACACTCTATCTGAGAGAAAAGAATCATTCAACATGTTCCCTTCAATGTCCTGTCATTGGGTTTTTCTCTGGACTCCCCTCTGTTACTTGAGGCTAATATTCCTTTTCAAATAAATTCAGTCAGCTCATGGAGCACAGTGTATTAGTTACCCAGAGAGTGTTACAAGCTCACACCTGTAACTCTGAATTGTGAACATGGATAATTAACAAACTTGACATTCTGGATGTAAAGACTTTCATAAAGTAAGAATAGACCATGGTTAGAGAAGCTGGAGAAGCTGTTGTAGAACTAACACTAAATGGTTAAGATTTGACAATACAAAAAAGGACCAATGTATTCCCCCTCCACCCAATATCAGATAAGCAATACACTTGTTCCCAAAGTGCTTTGGAGAAGACAACTCTTTAGAGAAATGTTTAGTTGTCCAAGTGACAATATCATTAACATTTAGGTAAAGGATATGTGGTGTGTTTTACTTTATACTTGATCAGAACTCTTCCTTGTAGTTAGCAGGATAGTACTGTTAAGATCTTTGTGGCAGTTGAGAAAGTCATGTCTTTACCCAGGTTCAGAGAAAGAGCTCATATCCCATTTATCTCACCAAAAGTGATACAATGAATAGATTTGAAATAAATAAAGAAATAAAGCAAAAATCTCTAAAAATAACACTACTTACTAAAAAAAAAAACTTTTCCATGAAGCAGCTCTTTGGATATGCATTATCTTCACTTTGCCCGCCTTTGTTAATCTGGTGCTGCCTTTTCTGGTAGCATTTTCTGTCTGAAAACAGACTGTGACATATTTCCTAAACCAGGTTACAAAGTCTAATCCAGGGCAACTGTTATGCTGCCCATGCAGAAAAAATACAACACCTCAAAGGGAATGACACAATATATGCTGAAGTAAAATATGAGTAACCATAGTACAAGAAAACAGACTAAGTTTACTGTAAATTTTATTTCCTAACATACAACTATTTGATGAAGGTTTTATGCAAAAAGAACCAAAAATTTATACAGCAAGACATGTTTAAATTTATGGGTGAGTATCCCAGGTAAACAGGTTACGGAAAAGTGAAGACAATTCTGCTATATACTGTAGGTATTGCCTAACAGCATTCTTAGCCCTTTGGTTTATGTAAACTAGCAGTTTGTTCATTCATTTCAAATTATTTACCTAGCACTCACAAAAGTTGTTAACTTTGTATAGAGGGAAATACATGGCTATGAAGAGGAATAAGGTATCCAAAGATTGGCTTTGGATTTGTAGTATTTTAACATCTCTGCATCACTGAAATTTTTATTCATCAGTCTTTCAGATCCAACTTTTTTCAATGACTTTCTGTTCACAATATTCCCCATTTTCTTATAATTAGCCATTTACTAGAGAAACAAGAGTGAACTCTGAGATTTTTTATGGAGGGAAGCCATCTTCAATGGCCTTCAACATTAATATATAACTATCTATTTCAAATATTTGCAGTGAATTTTCTATTGTTACTAAAGCAGTATAAAAGGGGCATATAATTATTAAGGAATTAAATAGCTATATTTCTGGACTCAAATAAATGAATATATAATAGCATGTTCCTTTAATGATTGTAGGACAAAGGACTTCCACAATCTTTCTTCTCCTTCCTCTTTCATCCCTCTCTTCCCCCTCTTCCCCTTTGTTTTCTTCTGTAGGCATGGGAATAAAGTCAATGAGTTACAGACTAAAAGCATTGAATGGACATGATAAACTTGAAACCTTTTCAGATTGGCTACATAAAAGTTTAGGTGTTCTTCAAGCATGACTAACAATATAAAACTTGACTGGTGATGTAAGATGTGATTTTATAATATTAGCTGTTCAAATTTCATTAAAAATACACGAGAAAACATCAGTAAAATAGAGTTTAAAGATACAGCGGTAAAGATAAAGTTTTGAATCAGTTCATATGTGTCAATGAGATATCACTGTCTGAAGGAGAAGGGAAGGGAAAGAGTTTGGAGAAAGAGTGGAGGGGGAGTCCATTTTCCAGATCAACAGTTAGGTTTATTTGGTTTCCTTGCTACCAATTGAAGTTACCAGAAATATAAACCACATGCATTTTTACATGGCTGATTAGCTCATCAGAACTTAAATGATTGTGGAGAGTTATGGCTTTTTATGATCATATCAAAATTATCTTGGTCTGTGTAAGTACCCTAAATAACCAGACTTGCTTACCTCAGTTTATGACTTTAAATTCCTTATGACTATCAAGTAAATAATTTGGGCACTCTAGTTTCTACAAACTTAAAATATAATTTGATTGCATCTGAAGTCTATAACAGAGATATCCCCAGTTCACCTGTGGTTTCCAGTAAGGTATTTAAAAAGTGTTTTGGCTATGTTCTTTTTATGTTACTATAGAAACTTCAAAAAACTGTTACCATATTGGAGGATATTTGGGGTAATGTAAATCTTTGATTCAGGGGCATAGTCACTTGCATCTACCTCTATTTTTTATTCCCTTTGAAGTGAGAACTGTGTTTTGTGTGCTGTCCTTGCATGATTAGAACAGTGCACTGCAGACTCAGTAGTCATCAACATGACAAAGAACTGTAAAGAATCGAGAGTTAAGGAAAATTAGATTAATTTAGTCTTTGCATACATTATCTAGGCTCATCAAAGGGAACCTTATAGAACAGGACATGAGTGAAATATGACGTGGTAAAATTACTTCCTGTGTGCTTCACACAGCTGTCACAGTCATTAAAAACAACTGCCCTGGCCTCACACTCATGCTAATATGGGGTATGAGGTGTGATGTAGGATTTCCTTCTGTACGCTGTGGAAAATGTTTATTACCATTGCTTAACAAAGAAGCTACTTTGACCTATGGTGGGGCAGGATATAGGAAAGCAGGAAAACTAAACTGAATTCAGGAAGACAAAAGGTAGAGTGAAACAGTGACTTTCAGAATTTTGTCTTGTGAATTTGAAGATGAAAGCTATGGGCCACGTAAGGTGTATTTTAAAAAAGAAATATTTTACTATAAGGAGCTTTAAGAGAAAGAAACAAGGCAGACGTATTGTTCGGTTAAAGGGGTCCCCTGGAGTGGGATACCACGGAACCTTTTAAGCTGAAAATGCTTGCTGAATGGAAAAATTAGGTAGAGACAAGCTGGTCATTCTGGTGTGCATTGCAATTGCTGAGGTGCTCTGAAGTTTCAGTAAAGTCTTCAATCTTGATTTCTGGAAGGGGTCTGTCTTTAGGGGAAAATCAATAAGGAAAAACCAGATCCCCTTCCTAACATCTCTAGCTTTAGACTACACTGGAATCAAAGCTATTCTTGACTTAGACAATTATGGCATCTCTGGACCCCAGCATGGAGGAGGCAAAAGGCCCAAGGACACGTCCAACTTATAGCTGAGGAAGAACTTCCCCAGATTTGTCCTTTCATCTTTCTTTCTTTCTTTCTTTCTTTCTTTCTTTCTTTCTTTCTTTCTTTCTTTCTTTCTTTCTCTCTCTCTTTCTTTCTCCCTTTCTCCTTCCTTCCTTTCTTCTTTCCATTCGTACTTTCATAGCAAATTTCTACCTCTAGTCCTCACAAATGACAATAAAATAGTAAACAAATCACAAGTATGTTAGCTAGACTTTTGTCAACAGGGCTGTTAACATCTTCACTTAGCAGAAGATCACCCTCTTCTATTTCATACATCAGTCCCTCCTCTCCCAAGCTACCTTTTGTTTTAGAAGATACTAGAGTATATAGGAGTGCATAGAAAGATAACTGAGGGTGGGACCCCCTTCAGTGATGCTTCTTTTGTGAAGTCATCACTCATGCTGTGGTGAAGATTTATTTAATGGTACAGCTGCTTTCTAATTACCCATAATCCTGTAAGTTAGGCTATATTCATCCATTAAGTGATCCTAACAAAACTATGTGTTCACCAAGCTGTTCTTGGATAGAACTGTTACTTTCTTCTGTCAGAATCCTATCTACAATAAAGAGACTGATCTTCACTTCTCAGGAAAAATGTAGAAAGCTATCTATTTGTGACATCAAACTATAGTGGAGGCAATTTATCATGTCAAAAGGAACAAAAAGTAGTACCTTTTTGTTCAGGAACAGCAACCCAGACTTTCAGAAATGAATCATGACTCAGGAGATTCCATACAATGTAATGAGCCCTATGGACAAAACTACTTACTCTTTATATTATCATAGAAAGAACTTAAGTTGATTTCAGAGACTATAAGAATGTCTCAACATGTAAGAGTACTTCCTGCTGTTGCAGAGGATGTAAGTATGGTTCATAGCAACTGTTTATCCATTCTGGGAAACTTATACACCCGTAATTTCAGCTTCAAGGGTTCTTACACGTGGGATCAACTGAACTTATGTATACCTAAGTACACACACACACAGACACACACAAAAATAGAGAGAGAAATAAAAATAAAGCTTTATAAAATTAAGACACTTTTCCAATCATATCTCTTTCTCTCATTAATATATATACATTATATATGCATATATGTATATATACATATGTTTTTTACACAGTTGTGAGATATCAAGCATGAGTTTACTCAGAGACAGCTACTTGGGCACAGGTTTAAGTCAATAGGAAGTCTTCATTACCCAGTTAGTATTTATACTGTGTATGGGACTCAGTGCAGTCTGTAATCTTTCTCAGGTTGAGGATTTAAGCACAAATCCACATTCTGGGTTTACACACCTCAGCTAGCAAGAACACTTAGCCAGAATCAGAGCTTCATAATCCAAAAGGCAAAGTTAGTACATTTAGGAACTTTCCCAGAACTATGGACTTTCCCCAGAACTAGTTCTTTACTAGTTTTTTGTTCTCCTTTTGGCAAGTGTTACTGCTTATGTGCTAAGTTCCAAGGCCTGAATGGTAATTTGGTAATAATGTCAGTTGTGCTAAGGTTTGGGGGCCTATCAAGGTCTGGGTTCCTACAATACACACAAACACACACACACACACACACACACACATAAAAAGAGCAATAAAATTCGTGTGCCAAGAGAAACTTAATCTAAGTAGGAAGATATGTATTTACATCTCTTCATTTACTCGTGAGACTGATTCATTTCACAGGCTTCCATCCTATCAAATGAAGAAAGAAATTGACAGCAATGTGGGGCCTCTATGCAATATCCCCTTTGCTGTGCACTCTAAATAGTCCCAGCATGCCTCAAATTGAACAGAACTTATTTACAAGGAAACTGGGCTTTTAGGGAAAATAAAATCGTCAGCTCTTTAGAAGATCATTATACAGTAGCAATATGTCACCTCTATTCTTGGGAGATTCAGAACATCTCTTTAGTAGTGCCTCAGTGAAAGTAGGAAGTTAAGAGGGTTGACTATAAAAGGCCTTCTTGTTGATGATCATCTCACAGAGACTCCAGTGAGTCTGTGAACAAGCTGCAGTTACATTCTCCAAAACTAAATATTCATCACATGAATAACTGTACTTCCCACGCAAAACTATTTCTTAAAGCTTTGGTAAATGCATTATGCTACAGGCTATTTTCTGTGGCATAATTGGATTCATGCAATGACCCTTTATTAAATAAAATGCAGAATTCTTGCCTCTTTGAAACTTTGGATGCCTTTTCCTTGATTTTATGGAGGAATTTCTGGCACTTTTAGCCTTTAGCATTGGCCCCTGAAACTCTGAATGGCCATTACCCATCCTTGTTTTCTGTAATAAGAGATGTTTTGAGAGCTGTTTGACTGTGGACAACTGAGCCTTTTCAAAGTAGTCTCCTAACAGAAAATTACAGAAGTTAACAAAAAATCTCCAAAACTTTTAAAATAAAGTTAAAACCTTTGCAATCCTTCCCATTTCGTTGCATTCCTTCAAAAATACCAAAATATCAAAGCTTTTAGCTGAATTAATTTTAGATGATTTAATTTTTACTTATTTGTTAATTTCAAAAACTATGAAAAAGGCTGAAAATATCAAAACTCAGAGAAAACACTGAGAAAACACCTGTACCCATTCAGAATGTCTATCCCTTTGCATGTCTAACATGGTACATGATGCTTCATATTCTGAACACAGTGAGCTCTGCTAGATTGATGACTATGGTATTAAAGAATTAAATTCTAAAATGCCAAATAAAAACTCAATTTTGAGTAGGAGGAGTTTAAAAATAATGGCTATCTTCTCTTCCTACTTCTAGTGAATATAATAACAACAATCTTAGACAACATCAAAAAACAAAAGCAATACTGAAACATGAAGGTTAAATAGGAAGTAATAACAATTAACAGATATTATCATACCGTGTGTAAAGGTTCTGAAAAAATAATCCCTCAAATCTACTAGAAATAATGAGCATATTTAGAGCATGCAGTAAATGGAATTTACATAGAGATTAAAGTATGACAATTTCCTTTTTTCACTTGCGAGTGTCTGGTTATAGATGGTTTGAAAAGAAATCTTTGCCTTTCTACATGTTGGCAAGCAGAAGTTTAAAATATGATCTTGTGGCAGCAGAGAGTGGACTCATCAGTTAAAAGCATGTTCTGCTCCCAAAGAGGTCCTCCATTTGGCTCCCACCATCTACTGGGGTAGCTCACAGTCTGTAACTCCAGCTCTGGGGCATCTGGCATTCTCTGATCTTCACAGGCACTATACTCATGATATCTCTTGCTTAATCACAAATACACACGGTTAAAACTAAAATAAATCTAAAAATCATTTAAAAACATAGTGATCTATTAACAAGAGCAAAAAATGGCAGCATGGAAAGTTCCAGACCTGCCCTCAGTACGTGCAGACACAGGTTTAACAATTCAAAAAGTCAGTTCCATTTGTGTGGTAACAAAGATTCTATGCCACCACCAAGAACAGTACCAGTGGCATTAACCCAGTACAAATTATGGACGTCTCTGATCATTTTCCCCGCCCCATAGCCCTGTGTGGAATAAGCAAGATGGCCTCTCCCCACACTACTAGCTCCTACCTGGGAAGGAAAAATATGGCCTGTGCATCCAAAGTTCCCAATATATAACACAGCAGAAAGAGATTAGAAAGCTAACATTTACTTACAAAACAAGGAGAAATCACACAGATCTAAGAAATCTGGAACATCAACTGACACACCAGTCAAAGTCTTTATCTGCAAAGGGCTGGAACGCGACTGACAAAAGCAGACAGTTGTTCAAGTACACAGATCTAAACAAAAATAAAATAAAAGTTCTTTTTTAATTTAATTACTAATTTACCTTAATTGTTGAGTTATACTATTTTAAAAATTCTAGATCATAGAAAGTGTCTTATGCTATTTGAATTATTTATTATTCAAACAATTGATAGAACATAGAAAACAGTCAGCACGATATTAAAAACAAGAAAATCAATCCAAAACAAGGTAGAAATACTTGGGTGACTTACAAATATTACCAGTAAATTGAATTATCTCTCCAATAATTAATTAAGTTTCAATAATATGCTTTTATTTTATTGACATTTCAATTTATAGAAATGCTAATGAATTTCATTCCATGAATAATAAAAAAATTCAATGGTTGCCTAATAGCAATTAAAAATTCAGTAATATTTACCTCAGCACATCTATAAAAATATTAGAGCAAATAAAGACTACATACCATCATTATATTGTTGATTTTTTTTTATTGAATGGAATGTCACTAATGTATTGATTGAGCAGAATTAGTTTTGTCAAAGACAATAGCATAAGTTTTGGGTAAATTATTTAAAGATATCTCCATAATCCAACTAGAACCATTGTGATCAAATATAAAAGTAAATGGTTATAACTTTTCTAAATAATTATAAAAATTTGAAATATAATATATATCTTACATTTAATGAAAATTATTTCAGCTAAATTCAGAAGTGCATTATGTGAGGATTTATGATAATTTTAAAAATCCTATATGAATATAAAGTGGATTTATTGATAAATATCTATGACTGAGTGCAGATATTAAGGGACAGTTCAATACATTAAAAATAGCACTAAAACACAATAGAATTTTAGTAATATTTGCAAAATGTATGTCAGAGCAAAGCTGATATCATCATTTTACATAAAACATTCACAAATCAATAAAAATATAAAGTGGTACAATATTGGTAAAGTTCACTATCAAGTACATGAGGTTGCCTGCAGAAGCCAGAGACATCAGAGCCCCTAGTGTTTGATTTATGGTAGTTGTGAGTCATTCATGGTGACTCTCTTAATTTCTAAGCCAACACAAGTCTTTTAATACTATTTCATTTCATTATGGCCATTCAGCTGCATTAACCCCAAATTTTCTAATACACAAACAATAATTTGGTAGTATTAACTGATAATATGGTACTTTGTAAAATGATTAATATTAAATTGATGGAAATATTTGCAGAGCTAAGTCTCTTTATGTGTTTTTGCCTTTGTTGGTGTGTAGTGTATGTCTGTGTTTCCTATGCATTGTGTGGACATTTGCACTCAGATGCTTGGGGGAGGGAGAGACTGACATTTATCTTCATAGTTAGTTCTCCAATTTGTGTGTGTGTGTGTGTGTGTGTGTGTGTGTGTGAGAGAGAGAGAGAGAGAGAGAGAGAGAGAGAGAGAGAGAGAGAGAGAGAGAGAGAATGGGAGATATGGGAGATTCTCTCACTTAAACTAAGGCTCACCAAACTAGTTATTTTGCTAGGCCAGTGGGCCTCAGAGTCGCTCCTGTCACTGGGCATCTGTGCATTAGCACTATGGTTATCACCAAGTACCACCACTTGTATCTTTAATATTGATGCTGACAACCGTACATGGTATCCTCCTATTTGCATGGCAAGTACTTTACCAACTGAATCTTTTCAATATCCAACCTATAAAGATCTCCATCAATGAATTTCTAGTGTAAAATTTAATTAAGAGTGTTAAAATACTCTCTGGGGCAGGCAAGTCAATAACAAGTATGTTTGAATTGCATTCAGAAAATGATACCTAGCTTTATAATTATACTGATTCTACCTGATATGTGAAATGGCCACATTAAACATTTGATTTAAACTGGCATTTCTATGTCATGCATTATTATATCAAGTTTAATAAATAAAACCTGTAAACCCGAGGAGCGTCACTAATTTTTCTATCTCCGAAATCTCTTATTTTATGTATTTGATTTACTGTTGCATTGAAGCCATTGAGAATTCTGGCATTGACTGAATTTTTAGTTCCTCAAAACTGTGACAATTAACCCAGTTGACCACCCTGTGGCACATTTGCCTCAGCTTTAACCTTGGTTCTGAATATTTTTTACCTTGACAGATGCGTGTTTTATGTTTGAAAAAAACCACATTTTAGTTCTCCTTGCAATGAGAATTTACAATTATTATGCAACTTAGTGATATTGTAAGGACTTTAATTAGAAAGCACTTTAATGAGGAACATATGAAAGCTAAGATTCAGAAAGTAACAGTCAAGCCCTGCTACAAATAAAAATAACAGTTGGTATAAAAAGCTTAGGATATTGCATTGTATAGTAAAATTTCTTTTTATTGTCTTTTCTTCTCATGTAAGTACACTTCCTTTTCTTCGAGAGAGTCTTCTAACACATTAAGATATATCACGTCATCAGAATTTTTATCCCTCCTCCATAAAGAGGTACTGTTTTTTTTTCCTTCAAAATCCCAATATGCTAATTTTCTCTTCTCCACTCTCACTACTTAGCCTTCTAAATAGTGGTGATTGAAATAACTCTGGGTTTTATCTTCACCTTGAAAATTCTCTGACAGGTGGGTCTTCATTCTTGATATGGCAAGTACTGAAAAACACAATGACACATAATTAGCATTCATTTCACATGTGTAAAGGAAATAATGTAATGTGCTTGAGTTGTTGTCTTATATGATCCTATATGCCTATATTTTTATATTTATGCATGTAGTGCTAATCTAAATGTAGCTGACTTCTAAACATTTATCATATATCTATGAGTATATATATATATATATATATATATATATATATACATACATATATATATATAATGAGTGGATAGATAGGGCTCTCTTGTGTTGTTGCGGGGGGGTTATTCTTGTCACCCCACCTATACTTCCTGCCAGATTGTCCCACCTATACTTCCTACCTGGCTACTGTCCAATCAACGTTTATTTAAGATATAATTGACAGAATACAGACCATTGTCCCACACCACTCTTGCTCTCTTTCTCTTTCTTTCTCTCTCTGTGTGTCTGTATGAGTGTACCCACTGCTTATCACAACATGCATGTGTTGCTCAGAAGATAGTTTGCAGGAGTTAGTACTCTCCTTCCACCATGTTGGTTATGACAACTGAACTCAAGGCTTCAGGGTTAAGGCAAGTGCCATTATCTGAAGAGCCATTTTGCTGGCCCATAATCTGTTTTTTTTTTTTTTTTCTTCTGAATTTGAAACAGATTCTACTAGTTTAACCTAGGCAAACCTCAAATACAGACTACAACCTAGACTGACAACAAAGTCATAGCATGCTTTCTGACTCAGTTCTGGTATTATAGGCAAATCTACTATGTGTTCTTGAAATAATGTCCTTTTACAGTTGGGCAATGGTGGCACATACCTTTAATCCCAGCACTCGGAAGGCATAGGTAAGCGGATCCCTGTGAGTTCGAGGCCAGCCTCGTCTACAGGAGCTAGTTCCAGGATAAGCACCAAAGCTACAAAGAGAAACCCTGTCTCGGAAAACCAAAACAAAAAAGAAGAAATATTGTCTTTTTTCTTATGTTTGTGTAAATTGTTCATACATGTGCTCATGTGTTCGTAGGTAAATATGAATAACAGTGGGTAAGGGCTAAAGAAGAATGTCAAATGTCTCCCTCTATTGCTCCCTGCTTGTTCTCCTACTGAACCTACTGAACTAACTGATTTTTGACTAGATTTGCAAGCAATAAGACCTAGTTATCTTATGTTCACCCCGTCCTTCTCAGTACCGAAGTACAGGTATCTCCTCCCACTCCAGTACTATTATGCTACTGAATTTAGAACTTCAAGCTTGTAGAAGAATAAAATTTACACATTAAGCCATTTCCCCAGCCTCCTGCACATTTTCTTAAAGGGAACCCCAAAGAAATGTTGCTTTTACATTCTTAGAATGCTTCATTCCTATTGCACAAAATTGCTATTATTCTCTCTCATATACGGAATTATGGTTATGCTCATCCACCCCCCTTGTATAGGCAGTGAGACTCTCATAAGCAATACATTCATTAAAATGTCTCATTATGCCATTACATGATATGTGATACTGTAATAATACTAAAGTCATGGAAAGAGTATTAAGAGACTAAGAGAAGTCACCAAGTACAGAAGGGCTTAAGAAATAAACAAACAAAAATCAAATGTGTCCGAGTCTAAGATCTACAAAAAAAACAAATTGCTGGATGATCTTGTAAAAACTGGAAAATTATAGAGCCATAAATAAGAATGGATCTTGATCTACTTGAATTTTGTAGAGCTAACACGAATGAAAATTCGATGGCTTTTCAAATACAGTTCTGATTCTTCAATACTTCTAGCCGAGCAATGTAGTTTTTCCTGTAGAATGCATTTGAAAAGGTTTCTATCATTCCCATACATTTCTATGAATTATTGTTCCGTTAGCTGGGAGACTCACAAATTCTGTTTTATACACTCTTCAAAGCAGAGATGTAGCATCAAATCAGGGCTGCACATTCTCTTACTGTAGATACAAGACAGGAAATATATAAGCAATACTTAATAATAACTGCAAAACAATTTGATTTTCAGTATTTAATTTTACAAACTATTAATTTATGAAGTATTAGATTTGAGAAGATGGCTATCTTTCATAAGGAATGAAACTCATTTTTCTGCCATATCTAGTTTTACCTTGATTTATTGTTTCATTATTTTTCTGTTGCCAAGCATATCCGTGTTATTGAAAACAAAAGAGATAAACTCCAACAAAACAATAAGGGCCAATTTTTCTCTCCCTCTCAAAGATTGGATGTTATTTCTCATTTAGAAATTTTGGTGGTCTTCATTTTGAGCTCATAGAGAAATGAAAAACTAAGAAATCTGTAATATTTTTAAGGACCTATATGAATATACACCACATTCTCATACTCTGTGGGAAGAAAAATATTATATATGCTTAGCACAGATAAGGTATTTAAGCATAATTTTACTTATGATATTTTCTATCTGCAAACAATCTTAAGCTACAATTTGAGCCTTAATTTAAAATAAACTTCTAAATAATCCATAATAAAACACAAAAGAGTAAAATTATTCTTTGGGAAAACAGTAATCAAAGTTTAAAAAAAATTCTTTACTCAAAATTTACAGAATTTTTGTTTCTGTTTTTCCAGTAACTTATATATAAAATTATCATAAATATGACATTATGTTATGATATATAAATCTATATTTTAGTACACATATATATGTATGTAGGTGTGTGTATATTTGTATGTACATATATATATATGTGCATATATGGATGTAAGGATGTGTAGATGGTTAGATAGATATAATTTTAGTTACTTTTAGCTGATGTGATAAAACACTAACCAAAACCTAAACTAGGAAGGAAAGGGTTTTACTTGCTTAGACTCCATGAAACAACCCATTATTCAGGAAAGGCAGGTCATGAACTGAAGCAGAAATAATGAAAAAAATACTGCATTTTGCTTATTTGATTTCAGAATCATATTTAAGATACTTTTCTTTTTTCTTCCTAATTTGTTCCTTTTTTTCCTCTTGATTTTTATTGAGCTCTACATTTTTCTCTGCTCCCCTCCCTGCCTTTGCCCACCCCTCTTCAACCTTTCCCCAAGGTCCCCATGCTCTCAATTTTCTCAGATCTTGTCCTTTTCTACTTCCAAAGTAGATTAGACCTATGTAAGTCTCTCTTAGTGCTCTCATTGTTGTCTACGTTCTATGGGATTGCGATTTGTCATCGGTTTCTATGCTTTGTGTTTAAAATCCACTTATGAGTGAGTACATGTGATAATTGTCTGTGTCTGGGTTACCTCACTCAAAATAATGTTTTCTAACTCCATCTATTTTCCTGCAAAATTCAAGATGTCATTTTTTCTGCTGTGTAGTACTCTATTGTGTAAATGTAGTACATTTTCCTTATCCATTCTTCAATCGAGGGGCATTTAGGTTATTTCCAAGTTCTGGCTATGACAAACAATGTTGCTATGAACATAGTTGAGCACATGTCCTTGTGGCATGATTGAGCATCCTTTGGATATATACCCAAAGTGGTATTACTGGGTCTTGAGGAAGGTTGTTTCCTAATCTTACAAAACTTGGGTTCCAGAGATGGCACAGCCAACAGTGGATGGGCCCTCACACACTGCCATTAACCAAGAAACTCTCCCCCCATTGTACCCACAGACCACTCAGAATCAATAACTGAATTGAGATCTCCTCCTATGTGTGTCAAGTTCACAATTAAAGCTGACTATGATAAATATATATCCCCAGTATATTATGCTTTATTTCCTATCTTAAGTATTTGAATATCCATGTAATTTAACATTTTTCCTGTTGCAAGCAGTAACTTAATTAACATTATCAAATATGGTCTGAAGTGGATAGGCAGAAAGAAAAAGAGGGTCTACTTCATAAGGCAAAAGTGTGAACCAAGACCTGAAGGATGTAGTGGGAGCTGAGGTGGGCTGCGTTCCAGCCGCCCCGGCTCCCAGCTCCCGCATGGCTTCCTGCCACCCAGCTAGCTTATGCCCCAAAATAACAACACACAAACTGTATTCATTTAAACACTGTTTGGCCCATTTCTATTCATGTGTGTAGCACCCCAAGGTGCGCTTACCGGGAAGATTCTAGCCTACGTCCATCTTGTGTAGTAATAGGAGCGGCGGCGGGGCTCGGCAGGGCTGCGTCCCCGGCACCCAGCTGCCAGCATGGCTAGCTTATGCCCTGAAATAATTACACCGGAATCTGTATTCTTTTAATCACTGGCTGGTCCATTAGTTCTAACCTCTTATTGGCTAGCTCTTACATATTGATGTAACCCATTTCTAATATTCTGTGTAGCATCACGAGCTGGCTTACCAGGGAGGATCTTAACCTGCGTCTGTCTGGAGTGGGAGAATCATGGCAACTACCTGACTTGGCTTCTTTCTCCCAGCATTTTGTTCTGTTTACTCCGCCTATATAATTTTCTGTCCTATCAGGGCCAAGCAGTTTTCTTTATTGATTAACCAATGAAAGCAACAGATATACAAAAAGCTGTTTTAAATTCTCTCTGTGTCCTTTTTAAGCTCTCTCAGGTTTTACGTGGAGTTCATTATCACGCTGGGCACCACTCTGTAGTAATAAGAGAGGCAGGGCTGTGTCCCTGGCACCCAGCTGCCCGCATGGCTAGCTTATGCCCTGAAATAATTACACCGGAATCTGTATTCTTTTAATCACTGCCTGGCCCATTAGTTCTAACCTCTTATTGGCTAGCTCTTACATGTTGATCTAACCCATTTCTATTCTGTTTACT
Source organism: Chionomys nivalis (assembly GCF_950005125.1). Lineage (NCBI taxonomy): Eukaryota > Metazoa > Chordata > Mammalia > Rodentia > Cricetidae > Chionomys > Chionomys nivalis. The sequence continues at coordinate 71,086,370 of NC_080086.1, forward strand.
CCACCCACCTAAGGGTTGGTCTATCAAGTGGGCCTAGGCAGTTTCTTTATTAATTAACCAATGTAAGCAACAGATATATGCAAGACCCACCTCCATCAATCCTGGGTCGGAGCTTCATCGTGTCTGTTCTGGAGAGGAGAGCATGGCGTCTGTCTCTCAGAGGAGCTGCCCTGCATCTGCACTCACTTCCTCTTCCTCCCAGCATTCTATTCTGTTTACTCCACCCACCTATGTTCTAACCTATGAGGGCCAAGCAGTTTCTTTATTTTTAACCAATGACCTTCCTCCATCAGAAGGTTATTATCATTCTTCAACAGCATGCCTCCAAAATGTCTAAGCATAAAATATATTCAAGAAACTGCCTGATCATCAGGTACAACAGGTAATATTTCTTGTCATGTTTTCCATTCTTACAGTATTAGACTATATCATCCATCTATCTATCTATCTATCTATCTATCTATCTATCTTCTATCATCTATCTACCTATCTATCTATATTCATAAGAAATTGACTTAAAGATATTTGTTATTCTTTTTTCTTAGATTCTATTAGAAGTAACTCAAGATCTGGGTAAAATATTTATAGACTCCCAAACTACTTCTGTGAGCAGATCAAGGATCTTACTCTCTAGCCCCTCAGGAACAACCATGTCTTTGTTTTGATAGTATGTTAAATAACTTATTATTTCTACAACATTTTTTGACTAACGTTACATATTGACTCATTTATTTTAAATATTGATTTATATTTTAATTATGTGTGTCTGTGTGGTTGAAATTACCTGGGGTAAAACAGAAGAAGACATAAAGTCCTCTGATCTGGAGTTAGAGGCAGTCATGAGTCACTGTTATGGGTGCAGGAACCAAAATGTTTTTCTATGCCAGAACAGTACATACTCTTCCAATAAGCCATATTTCCAGTCCCTCAGTACTGACTCTTAATTATTAAAACTGATTTTTATCCATATGAATATGATGTAGCAATAGTTTCTGATGTATCAAAAGTTAGATTCTAATGGAATTAAAGCAACATGGCTCAATTAATTGATATAAGTAGCACTATTAATAAAATCCCAGAGACAGATATTGGAGTTCAACTGAAGGTCATAAAAGCAAAACAGCCAGCCACTAGCTCTTACCTCTACCTCAGAATGATGATCTTACCTCCAGGAATCCTCAGAATAAGACTGTCTTTGAAAGCTGGAGATTAATGGTGTGTGTCACCATTGCTTGGTCTGTTAGGCTGATTAGTGTGGCTGTTTTACTTTCTGATCTTCAGGCAAGCTTTATTTATTAAAATGAAAATGAAATATCACTAAAGATATATGCCCGATGACTTATTGGTAAATTTATGTTATTTTCCTAAAGTTATATGAAGTATTCTCTGTATGAAAAAACAGAAGCACGGACCCATACCTTGTTGAAATAAAGACTATAAGGAAATAAATATGATCCTCACTCTGCATTCAAAGTAGTATGATAAATACAGTAGTACAATACATACATTATTTTTGCTAGAAGGATTCTTTAAAAGTAGTTATTATCATACATACAAGCTAATAGTTTCTTCCACTCTCATATTAATACAAAATAGACATGATTAATATAACATAAATCACACCCAGTTAAAAAGCTGATATATATGTATATATGTATATATGTGCATATATATGTAGTCATATATATATACATGCATATATATATAAACTTGTTTTATTCTGTAGTACATATTAACTACAAAGAAAACAGTACGAGTTTATTCACATAGTGCTTTGCAAACTCTAAGGGGTAGATATATTTTATTTGTAGGTTCTAGTTTCTTCCTGTTGCTATAATAAAACATGATAACCAAAATCAACCCAGTAGAGCAAATTATTTATTTCATCTTCCAGGTCCTAGTTTGTCACTAAAGGAAGTCAGGGCAGGAACTCAAAAAGGAATGAGAAGCAGAAATCATAGAGGAACAATCCTTAGTGAGTGCTTGCAGGCTGATCCTTACGTACCTTTCTTATATATTTCATGATGACCCACCCAAAGACTGGTGCCACTCATAGTGGGCTGAGTTCTTCCTACAATAATTCACAAGCAAGATCAGTTTTTATCTAGGGATTGTTCAGCTATGGCTCTAGGCTCTACTCCCAGGAGGCTATAGACTGCATAAAACTAGCTATTAGAATTAACCAGGATATAGAGCATCTATTGAAAATGCAGATCCTGTTTCAATAGGTCTGATTTACAACTGAAGAGTGAATTTTCTAGAACCTAGGTGAGACTTTATTTCCCACAGGCTATATTTTGTCTAACAATGAATTATTGGACAAATTATTTGCAAGTCAAAAATCTTAGCATCATCTTAGGCAAATTTATCAAATGTGGATGTCAGAAACATACAGAACATTCTTAAAGGCATGTAAAGATAAGAGTATTAAAATATAGTGTGCTTTTTTTTATATGGTTGGGTTTTGAATCTTTGTCAAAAGGACTGGTTGACACTTGGAGAAAGTATACTGTCTGTTATAGTCATATATCTACATAAAATCTGCACCTTCCCTGGTTCCCAGCAAGTGTGCTCTCATTAGCACTTGAGATTTAAAAAGCCTGACTTTCTCTCAGTAAGATGCAGTTTTATTAATATATGTTATATGCCTCTCATTTTACAGTGTTACAACATGGAACTGAATCAATATCTCCTGCTCTAGGACATGTTTACTTCATAAACACTGACAAACAGAGCTGTGCATCTTACTGGCAGCTTTTGCATAATTCTAGGAGGGTAAACATTAACAACAATGACTTAAGAGTAAATGGAAATAATAACTTTGTTTAAATGGCAAGTTAATAGATGACTGAGGCAGCAGGAAATAAGAGTTGTGGAAGTAGTTGTTTGCTAGCTGGGGTTAACTATGACTATTGGTAGTTTTACAGAAACAAATGTGGAGATTTAGGACTCTATCTTTTAGGATATATTTTCTGTAATATCTTTTTTTCTCTTTATGCTTGTGATTTAAATGAAAACAATACCCATGTCTTTCTGGATTTGAACACTTGGCACCCAGCTGGTGGTTCTGTTCATGGAGAGCATGGAAACGGGGTACTGGAGCCTTGCTGGAGGAAGTATGACATTGGAGAAGTTCTCTGAGTGTTTATAGCCTCATCCTGCCTTCTGTTTCTTCTTTTGGCTTCATGAGTACAGATGACATATGATTTCTATGCTTCTTGCTTCTACTGCTATGCTATGCCTTCTTTGCCATTATAAAACTCTCTCTAAAATTATAAAACAAAATAAAATCTTTTCTTCCATAACTTTCCATTTATCAGATTCTCTTATCAGAGCAACAGAAAGTAACTAAAACAGAAATAGATTGTAATGCTAAATGATAAACAAGTTTTCTAAGTAAAAATATTTAAAAAAAAAAAAAAAGCCAGCACAGGAAGAGTGTAGCCAACAGCCCCAACCTTGGAGGCAGAAAACCTCTTAAGAGCTGATGGATGCTGAGGGTAAGGGAGTTACTTGTAACATGAGGTCCAGCTTGTTGGGGTTTCTGTCCCTACCAGTACCCCATAGATGGCAAGCCCCAAAGAAAATCACACAGAGATCTCCATAAGTTATAAAACTGATTGGCTCATTAGCTCAGTCTTCTTATTAGCTCTTCTAGCTTATATTAACCCGTTATTCTTATCTATGTTAGCCACGTGTCTGGGTACCTTTTATCAGGGAAGGTTACATCTTGCTTTTTGGTGGTTTGGGCAGGAATATGAGGGGAGCTTCCTGCTTCCCAGAATACTCCTGTTCTTATTGCCTTGCCTCTACTTCCTATCTGGTTGACCCACCTATACTTTCTGCCTGGCCAATCAGCATTTATTAGAGACAGAGGGATCTTTGTAAGTTTAAGGACAGACTGGTCTACAGACTTATTCCAGGACAAAGATATACAGAGAACCTGTCTCAAAAAGTAAAAGTAAAAATAAAGGAAAGAGAGGTTAAAACAAAGCCACATAAAGATAGAAAATACAGAGAGAATCTTGATACTGTATACTATTATGCTCTCTTTGAATTGTTTGCAGAGGAAGGAGCAATAGCTGCTAAAAGATATTTGCTTAAAAATGTTGCTGAATTAATCCAAGATAGGTATTTTGAAAATACCTTGACTTCAAAATTGAAGTCAAAAGGTATGTTATTTTGGAGAAGAAGATTTGCTTTTGTTTCCACAGAAAATGAGAAGGTATGGATTCATTCTGAGATAAGAAAAATCCAGTTTGATCAAAGAAGACCACCTGAGAAATCTCCAGTAGGAACAGATGGCCTGGATGTCTGAGTGCTACATCCAGAACAGATTCAAAACTACTGCCTGACATGATCAAGACTCACAGGATACTCCAGTTAGGATTTGATTATAACTCTAAATTTTCTTTAGGTCCCCATAAGATTATCAGTGCCCCCAACCAACAGGAAATAGCCTAGAAAACTATGCCCACATTCCCCCCAAAAAATGAACTATGGATATTTTCCTTTGTTTAAAAAAAAAAAAGGCGGAAGTGGTGCAGGAGAATTGTCTGTATTCTGTCAATCATGTTTTAAATAAATTATGACTGGCCAGGCAGGAAGTATAGGTGGGTCAATCAGACAGGAAGTAGAGGTAGGGCAATGAGAATAGGAGTATTCTGGGAAGCAGGAAGTTCCCCTCATATTCCTGCCCAGAACACCGAGAAGCAAGATGTAATCTGCCCAGCTGAGAAAGGTACCAAACCACATGACTAACATAGATAAGAATAATGGGTTAATATAATCTACAAGAGGTAATAAGTAGGTGAGCTAATGAGACAATCAGTTTTATAACTTATGGAGATATCTGTGATTTTTTGGGGGGCCTGCCAGCTGTGGGACCTGGTGGGAGGACAGAAACCCCAACAACCAGGCCTTCATGTTACAGTTACTCTCCTCTGGGAATGCAGTTTCTGACAGATTACCCATGGTATACTAGGTGCAAACTTGAATTGGAGGTTATTAATAACAAAAAATAAAAAGAATTAATGAAGTTGAGAAAGAGTTGAGGAAGGCAGAGGTCCTAGGGTATTTGGAGTGAGTTAGTGGTGGATGGATAAGGTAAAATACCCTGTACAAATATGAAATTTCCAAAGAGTAAATAAATTATTTTCAAAAATGACAAGGGTGAGATCAAATTTGTTATTTTCTGATGTCTATGGAGTAAAAACAATGCCTTTCCAAATTCAAAGTATTAGCAGAGCATCAACTGAGCAGAATTAGGAAAGGTGTAGAAACGAACTCTTAGAGAAGTCACAAGATATCTCTCAACATGCCACTATTTCAGCACAAGCAGCTGAGAGAGGACTCTTGGTTCTAGCCAAGGATCAGTACAGGAATGAAAAATGGGGCAACCTTCTACTGAGAATTTATGATATAATTTGCTAAATGAAAGCAATATTAGGATCAAATTAGTAACTAATCCAATACTCAAGAAATGATCATTGCATAGTTTTTATCTATCTTCTGAAAGCTCTTAAAAATAAATTTGTGGTGTGGTTTTGTTTGCGTACATGTGCATATGCACACATGTATGTGAATTTGTCTGTACCTATGTCTATGTGTGTGCATGCATGTGCGTGTGTGTGTGAGACAGACAGAGAGAGAGAGAGAGAGAGAGAGAGAGAGAGAGAGAGAGAGAGATAGAGAGAGAGTTCAGTTTTTCCTATTCCTTGATGAAATACGTAGACTCTGCTTTTGTAAGTCCATGGGCTGCCGGAACTTGAGCTCTTCTCTGATTGCAGTTTGGGTTATTGGCTCTCATGCTGCTTTTCTTTCGTGCTTGGATATTTTTGATTGAATAGTTGTTGCTTTGCAAGAACAATTTCTAGAAAACTGCAGTCTACACTGCAGGTTCAGTTGAAGAGAAGGACGAACAATAATATAAGTAAAAGGGACAAGACCATGAGGGGGATAGCCACTGAAATAGCTGACCTGAGCTAATGGGAGCTCACCGACTCTGGACTGACAGTAGGGGAACCAGCATAGGACCAAATTAGGCCTTCTGAATGTGGGTGACTGTTGTATGGCTGGGGCAGTCTGTGGAGCTACTGGGAGTGCGACAAGGATTTATTCCTACTGTGTGAACTGTCTTTTTGGATCCTATTCTCTCTGGAGGAATACCTTGTTCAGCCTAGATATAGTGGGGAGGGCCTTGCTGCTGGCTCAAAACAGTGTGCTAGTCTTTGTTGACTCCCCATGAGAAACCTTACCCTGTCTGAGGAGTGGATGGGGAGTGGGGTGGGTTTGCGGAGGCGGAAAGTGGAGGTAGTAGGAGGGGCATGCGTTTGAACTAGGATTGGTATATAAACTTTCAATTAAATATTAATAATAGAAGAATACCTGATGCAGGCCAAGATGACTCAGTAAGGCAGTGAGTGGGGGGGGGCAGTCTGTTTAGCCTTCTTAAGATGAGCGAAGGTTATCGAAAAACTTTAGTATACTTAGGGAATCTTGTTTATCTTGCATTCTAAATAATTCTGAACAAAGACTTAGAATTAGGCTATAGGACTGAGTTCAGTTTCCAGTGCTTTCTCCTGCTCTATCTGAATGACTCACTATGAAGGTTGCCAGTTTCCAGGGACAAAAGGTCGTTCTCTGAAGCAAACCAAGGGGTGATCGGGCCCTCACCCCAAGGGGAGTGCATGGTAAAACATCAACACACTATAAGCAGGTAGAAATAAAATCTACATGCCCTGTGACTATGCAGTCGAGATATCTACAGAGCTGTTGGTCCTGGGCTCAACCATGACTGAATTCTCAACTTTGAGAAGCTGTAAGATAAAGCATGCTCATTTGCACAAACCTGATATGTGATATATTGAACTATATAGGGTTGCTAACTGCTTCTGTCTTCTCTATCCTACCTTATGTGGTTTGTTGCTCATCTTCTTGCTCAAGACTTAACCCTCATCTGACCTCTTGTTAAACCACAAACCCTGTTTGGAAGAGAATCCATAACTTTCCTCACTTTCTTAAGCACCCAAAGCATCCTTTTCTTCTCTCATCTGTCTGCCTTTCATATTATTGCTAACACACGTGATGCAGGCCTTCTCTTTTTGCCTTTGAGTCCCATACCCTTCTCCTTTTTCCACAAATTGGGGGTGTGTGTATACTTTTAAAAACTATTTTGTAAGAATGCCTCCATTTGATATTTTTAATTTTGGGGACAAATAATATGAAGTTGATACACTGAGATTGATTTATAAATGATTTTATTTTGCTCAAGCAACTGCATTAAATGCATTTGAATAAGTAAATTCTGGAGATGACCATCCTGTGCTTTATGAGTTGAGGAAGGGAAAGCCTCACATAAGTATACATTTCAGTTAATAATTTAATTACCTCAGATCTCCTCTAAGAGGTCTCTTCTTAAAGCTAACTCAACATTATGAAATGACTCATTTCTACTCAAGACTATCTCAGGTCATCACTGGAAATAATTCATCAAGTGTTCACATTAATGTCATCATTAATTAATCACACATGAATGGAGCTTACATTGTGTCTCCATATTGTTTTAATACATTAGAGCTCTTATAAAAATGCTTTACGCTGTGTATAAACTATAAACACTTATTTCCCACAGTTTTGAGGGTTAGAATGTCCACAGTTAAGGAATGAATGGATTTTGTGTCTGATTAATGTCCAGTTCTTGGATATAAGCCTACACATCACTGTGTCTTCATGTGGAGAAAACGGATGCTTTCCTCTGTATGTGATCTTTTCTGTGTTTGGTTTTATGTGTGTAGGCTGTTCTCAAACTCATCATGTAGCTGATGATAACTTCAAACTTCTGATCTTCTTTTCTTCACTTCCTGATTTTTTGGACTGGGTTATAAGACTGCACTACTATCTTATTTATTTTTATATGTGTGTGTATGGGGATAGGTACTTTTGTGTCATTATGTGTGTGATATGTGTATCTGTGTGTCCCTCTGTGTTATATACTTCATATGTGTGAATAATCATGAAAGTTATAAAAGAGTGCATTAGATTCCATGAATCTGGAATTACAGGTGGCTTTGAGTCAGTCAGTGTAGGTGCTATGAACTGAACTCTGATCCGTGACAAGAGCAGCAAGCGCTCTTAACTCTCAGCTATTTAACTCTTAGATGTCATTATGATAAGTCCCAAGAGAAAAAACTACATCTATGTTTAAATGACTTTCTATCCTTTATAAGTAGTGGTCAATGTATATACAGGGTATATATAAAATATATAAAGATTTTCACCATGAATTTAGCTAAATGGACTTAGGAGTATAATAAATTTATTTACCTGTTGCCATAAACTGACTGGGAATATACATGGCAAACCTTGTGAAATATCCAGAACTAAAGATTCCTTATAGTCATGACAAAAGTTTAACTATTATTTCCCATTACTAGAAATAACTTTTTCCACAATGGTGTAGCAATTTGCAAATACTTCATTTAATACTTTGTTCTTGAATATAAGGCTCTCAGAGGGGAACATTTCTTTTATTTTTTTCATTTATTTATTTAGATTGATTTATGTGTGTGTGAGAGCGCACATGTGCAGGTACCTGTGAAGGTCAGAAGATGGCATTAGATCACTGGAACTGTGGCTGAACATAGTTGTGAACCACCCAGAGTGGGTGCTAGGAACCAAGTTGGAACTCTTAAGGATCAGGAAGAAGGAATCTTGATTGTTGAGTTTGTCCCGAAAAATGCATACCTTCAAAGTTAGCCGTGGACCAATATGATCTACTGTTCTAGAATACAGGAAAGAGAAGATATTTTAGTGTGTGTTCTACTTTCTATCACACAAAATTACTTTAAGGACGCATTTGATCTAAATCAAACCTTTATTTAATTCATTGCACCGACAATTCTGTTTAGAATGACCTTTTCCTATAGCTTGAACTTCTGTATAAGTGGGATCCATAAAGATGGATAAAAGCCTAGCCCTGGAGCCAAACTGCTGATAAGTCTCAAGAAATTAGATTGTGCCCTCAAGCTTTTGTCAATATCACCAAGTAATTATTTTCTACCAGATAATGAACCAATCAAACAATATAGATAAAATAAAGGTCTTTCCTTTCTGTTGAGACCTGAGCATTCAGATGTTTGAGAATCACTGGTGATAAAACTGCATAAAACTAAAATCTGATGGGAGGAACAAGAATTAGTATGTATATGACTAAAATGCCACAGAGTATGTGTAATTGCAGCCCAAACGTTAGGTAGACTGAGACAGAAGAATCATTACTTACAGACCTGCCTGGTTTATATGAGACCCTTTCCCCCCAAAACACCACGAAATTAGGCAAACAAATCAGGCAAACAAACAAACAAAAAATAAACACATTCAGGTTTGAGAATGCTTTCTAAATTTCAATATTTCAGAGTTGTCCAGATTTTGATACTTAAAAAAACTGTGTTTTTGGATACTCATCCTGTCCAAATTACTAGCTTGCCTTGAGAATGGTTTTGATTATTGGATCCCTAAAATAAATTCAAAGAGGTCTAAAAACTAGTAGAGTATAAGCTGGCAAAACTGCCCCAATAATGATACTTTTCAATAATATTTCAGATAGTCCTTAAATAATAAGGTATAAAGAATCAATTTGCATTTGTTAAGACATAGTCAAAAAATGATAATGAACTACCAGTAAGGTACATTACCAGTATATATGCTGAGATTGCTTAAATAAGAGATGTACTCCACAGGCTCATATATTTGAATTTTGGGGGATGTTATGGCATCTGAAAGACATGAAGATTGTTGGAGAGTGTTGGGGGTGGCTTTTAGAGTTTATAGATTTCACCCACTTCAAATTATTTCTCTCTAATTAATATTTGCTGTTGAAGATGATGTGATCTCTAGTCTCTGTTTTTGGCTGTCTGCTGCCATGCTTCTATCATCATTGTGAACTGTTCCTCTCAAACCATCAACCAAAAATAATTCTTTTATTCCATACATTGCTTTGGTCATTGTCTTAATTAGGGTTTCCTATTCCTTGATGAAATACTTAGACTTTGCTTTTGTAGGTCCATGAGCTGCCGGAACTTGAGCTCTTCTCTGATTGCAGTTTGGGTTATTGGCTCTCATGCTGCTTTTCTTTCATGCTTGAATATTTTTGATTGAATAGTTGTTGTTTTGTAGGGACAATTTCTAGAAAACTGCAGTATACACTGCAGGTTCAGTTGAAGAGAGGAACAAACAATAATATAATAAAGGGGACAAGACCATGAGGGGGATACCCACTGAAATAGCTGAGAGAAGACAAAATGATGACTGCAATTCTTATAAAATAAAATATCTAATCATGGTGGCTCACTTACAATTCAAAACTTCAGTCCATTATTATCATGATGGGGACATGACACGCAGGCAGCCATGGTGCTAGTTTAATAGCTGAGAGTTCTACATCTTGCAGGCAACAGGAAATGGACCAAGACACTGGATAGTATGCTGATCATAGGAAACCCCAAAGTCTGCCTCCACAGTGACTTGCCATACCCACTCCAACAATACCACACCTCTTAATAGTGCTACTCTCTGTGAGCTTATGGAGGACAATTTAAACTGCCAGAGTCACAGTGTTTCATCACATCAATAAAAAATAGCTGATACGTCTGTTAATCATGAAGTTTACTCTACTGATGGCATTGGATCCCTAGCATTTCCTTTGGTACAAGATGTCATATTATTCATTGAAAATCATGTAAGTGTAATTAGTAGTTACTTTGCTTTCATTTGGGCATGGTATTCTGGAGAGTTGTTTAATTCATGGACATCTTCACTGGAATATATTTGCTAAGTTGAGATATAAAAATGTATAACTCAGAGATCTAGACAGTAATTACTGGATGCAGCTGTAAGGTGATTTTCATTGAGGGGATCTGAGTATAATCGTCATATGACGAAAACAACGTATGTAGATATATTGACTAGACAGAAGGGCTGCCTGTGGGAATTCTCACTTTATGTAGATATTGTTACTCGTTAAGATAATTTCTACCTAGAAATACAGTGTGCACTATTTCTTCTTTTAACAGAATGTTGCTCAATGATAAATATGTTAATACCATAAAAATATATTATGTGTAATGGTCAGGCAGTATATAAAGCTTGAACTTTGATGCAAGGCATACAGTAGATACCTTGAGTTATCATACCACAGATTGCAAAGCAGTTGGCTGAGAACAGAAAGGATAGGACAACTATAAAGTTATCTTTGTTGTTTCTAAGTCCTGCTCATAATCCACCAAATAAATAAAATAAAGTCTCCAAACCATTAAGATAAGATGCCAGAATCTACTTACTCTACTTAGTCTGACCCCAACATTTCTATACCAGAAGCAAACTATGAGATCATATCTGAATTATTTATTTCTTTTCATTGAAAATGCTTTTTATTCCCTTATCTCAGTTTTTTGCAGTTTTTTTTTTCTTTTCCAGAAATTTTTCTCTTTAGCTTTGGAACCTGTCCTGGAACTAGCTCTTGTAGACCAGGTTGGTCTCAAACTCACAGAGATCCACCTGCCTCTGCTTCCCAAGTGCTGGGATTAAAGGCATGTACCACCACTGCCCGTCTGGTTACTACATTTTTGACAAATGAAAGAATATATATATATATGTATATAAATATATTTGCTTATACAAAGAGAGAAAGATTGTGTGTATGTATGTGCATAGATAAAGGTGGAGATTCAAAATAACAGAAAACACACCATTAAAGAATGTAGTGGTATTTTCTTTGTGTTTTAACAAATAAAGTTTTTCTGAAGATCAGAGTAGAGAGCTAAGCCACTAGAGGCCAGGGAGTTGTGGCACAGACTTTTAATCCTAGGACTCAGGAGACAAAGGCAGTGGGATCTCTGTTAGTTCAAGGTCACCCTGGGCTACACAAGACTGAATCCATCTAAAAGAGAAAGAGCTCACACAAAGGTGATCCCAGTACCTGGGCTCACACGACTTTAATCCCCGCACTGAGTTTTTGTGGAGACAGTTGTAGCCTGAGGTTTGGTGAAGAGATGGAATCTGAAGATGCAGTCTGAGGACAGCATCGCCCCTTTGGTCTGAGCATTGGTAGAGATTAAAGAACGCTCTAGTGGCTGGCTTCTCTGCTTCTCTGATCTTCAGCATTAACCTTTATAGCTGACTCTGGGTTGTATATATATATATATATATATATATATATATATATATATATATCAACATATTCTTCAATGACAAAATGAAATTTTCCTATTTATTAAAATATGCATGATGGTTGAGACTATAGTGCTCACTGAATTAACCTAATCATGAGATAAACAATATATAATTCTCACTTTTGAATATGTAAAAAAGAGTATTCAAAATCAGAATTGGAGAAGCAGAATGTGGCTGCCGGGATATAGGAAAATAGGAATAGAGAGATTTTATTAAATGGACAAGAAATTCAAATTTTGAAACATGAAAAACTTTCAAGAGTTTGTGAAGGATATAAAACATGAATAACATATTTCATATTACTAACTTGTATAATTAAAATCTACAGTGAAAGTTATATTGTGTGTATTTTGTCACAAGAAAAACAAAACAAAATAATGACAACCATTAAAGGTATTAAAAGGAGAAGAAAACATGATGTTGTCCCAGCTCAGGCAGTAGCCCAATGAAACAAATGGACAAGACTTAATGAATTTGTTAACTCTTAATAAGGGGATATGAGGTAAACCTGTTTCCCCTTCACTATGGATTTAGGTCACTTTGATGGGCTTAATAAGGGTCCATCAAACACTCAATATAATTTAGTTTTAATATTACCACATAAAAAGATAAATGTACTCTTGGAATAACATAATGGGTCCTCACTTCAAATAGAAATTTGTCATTCCATGTCAAATTCATGGTTGGACTGAGGTTTATTACCTGAAATGTAACAAAAGAAAAATGAATCACTAGCGCCTCCCAGTCACTCAGTACTTACCTCGCACATGCAAAACTAACATCTGGTCCAATTGTTTTTCATGTATGTACATGGGTATAGGGAGAGCACAGACAACCTACATGTGTTAAAAATCATTAGTAAAATGACTCCCCTTCCTTTTCAGCCATCACTTACCAAAAGCTCCTTTGTTAGGGATGGAGGCCACATGAGTCCATCTGTGTATGATTACATAAAGTGTCCAGAAGAGAATATATTCATGTACTCCTTCCATATTCTCTTACATTCTTTTTGCATTCTCTTCTGTTGCCTGAAATTTAATAAGGGGTTTATGTTGCTGTCTTTTTTAGAGCTAAGTAGTCAACAATCCTTTCATTTTAAAAATTTGACCATGGAAGAGGGGAGGAAAGAATGGAGGGGAGCAGTGAAAATGTATAACTCAATTAAAACAATAAAAAGAAGAACTTGATTATTTAAGAGACACTGCAAAAAGAAGTTTTTCTAGCCAAGATATAAGATAGGTTTACAAAAAAATTCAAGCACAGTAATTACTATTCAGGGGTGATCATTCTCAAACTCTTAATGATTTTCAAAATTTGCTGGAGACTATTAATTAGCTACAGCCCACAATTGGATTGACAACTAAAGGACACATAATTCATTTTAAACCTTTCAAGGTTATAATGGCTTAAATAATCCATAAAAATTATCAGATGATGCTGAAAAAGAATTGGTTTTGATATAATAGAAATTACTGGATGCATATGTGAATCATTTGGATTCAGAACTTGATTGTATCCTGGTCTTACTTCATTCTACACATTCTTCTACAGAAATTCTTATGAAGAGAGAAGATAATATCTTAGAATGGATATTTGTGCCTCAACAACAGAATAAAAAACAAAGACCTATGTAGAAAATGTTTCTGAATTAATTCTGGAAGGAAAATTGAGACTTCTTCAAGTAACAGGAATAAACCCAACAGAAATTGTCATACCTTTTACTACTAATGTGAAAATTCCCTCATTATGGGCAGAAAATGAATATTGGCAGAGTTTGCAGCAACTTCTTGGGAAAGATTAGCAACAATTTTCCCAAAAGCAAGAGACTTCAGTTTGTAAGGAGAACTTATTGGATTCTTCTTCACATTGTAAGAGTAACCAATTTCTGGAGACCCTTCATTCTATACTGATGCAAATAAATCAGAAAATGGAATTTGTAAGTGAGGAAATCTAAGTAAAGTGTCCCAAAGCCTTTATGATTCTATTCTATTCTCATGGTATTATTGGATATTCCAGAACCTCCTAAAATAGTAACCATCAATATGCAGGAATTACTCTTTTACACTGAAACTGCTGAACTTATTCCAGATGATTAAGAATTAACTTTATTATTTCTTCAATTACTAGCAAAAATAAGGAATAGAAATCACCCCTTGTAGGGAAAGAGATATGATCACCTGACAAAACTGGGAGCATTGGGGAATTGGAGTAAAGAGGGCAGAAGGAAAAGACTAGGGGTGAAGAGGAGGGGGAAGGATAATTTGAGGGATGGAGTAGTCAAGATGGAGGAAGGATAGAGATGAGAGAAAGGAAAGAGATATTTTGGTTGAAAGAGCCATTGTGGGACTAACAAGAAACCTGGCACTAGAGTTTCCCAGGAATCCACAAAAATGACCCCAGGCAGACTGCGGGGCCACTGGCAGTGGCGCCAGAATAAATTCCTACTGCTTGTACTGGCTTCTTTGATATCTCTTCTCTTTGGATGAATATTTCCCTCTCTGTCCTTTTCTCATATTGACCATCCTGTTCTCTCATGTTCTCCTTCTCCCCTTCTCAGGAGATCCCCAGAAGTAATTTGCACAATGATTTACTAACTTTAAAATTTTTTAAATGCTAATGTTGGAGGAAAAACAGCTGTGTAAAGACATTTGATATTAGAAAAAAACTGCTGAATTAAATCAGCCTGTATATTTTAAAGCTATGTAGACCTCAAAATGGAAAACAGGATAGGTGTTAAATTAAGAAAGAGGCTTTGCTTTTGTTTCCACAGGAGAAGAAAAGTTATAGATACCATAAAAATGGATAAAGACTAGTTTCAAACAGGAGAGACTTTTTGATTAAGAGAGACATTAGTTCATTAACCTACATGGTCATTCAATCGAAACTAAATTTTGTGACTAATAAATGCCTTTCATTTGGTCACCTATAACCTGCCAAAGATGCAAACTCATTAAAATTAGGGATGGAACAGAATTTATTTTTTGTCTTTCCAGTAGAATAAAGGATCCAACTAAGGACTCTGATGACCACTGGACAAATTAGAAATCTGAAGAAAAAGGACAAATCATGAAGAGAAAAGTTTCAAGAAAAAAATGAAATTGGCCTAATGGCATAGCACATTTCCAACAGGGTAAAATTTCATAAATCTTGCCAAATGTTTGTTTCTGTCATTCTATACAGGCATGTAAAGCAAATGGTCTTATTGTGGTCCCAATTCTATTAAAAATTAAAGTGGACGAGGAGTTCCATCTGGACGGGTGAGTGTGTGCTAGCCAGGGATGAACTGTCCTGGAAGAGAGCACTAACTCCCTCCCCCAGCTCCTGCTGCAGGGCCCTTTTTCTTACACATGACCTAGCCCCCCACCCCCCCCCCCCAAAGCCTGCCCTGCTGTCTGCTAGGTCCTTTGCTCAAGAACAGTTTTCTGCTCCTACACCAAGGCTACCCACCCAGAACAGTGAGTGCCTGCCTATCAGGCAGGCCTCAAGGTCCCTCCCCCCAAAAGGGAGCGCGGGCACCTTCAGCTTGTGCTGCAGGGTCTCCTGTGCTCTACTGGACCCCGCCCTGCCTACCACGTTCTTCCTTTTGTTCCTGGCTCATTGGGCTACCAGGCAACCCTGTTTAGGTATTGAGGAGCTCCATCTGGAAGGGTGAGTGTGTGCTATCCAGGGGCAGACTTTCCCAGAAGAGAGCACAACACCCCCTCCCCCAGTTCCTGCTGCAGGACTGTTTCCTACACACAAC
Source organism: Chionomys nivalis (assembly GCF_950005125.1). Taxonomy (NCBI): domain Eukaryota; kingdom Metazoa; phylum Chordata; class Mammalia; order Rodentia; family Cricetidae; genus Chionomys; species Chionomys nivalis. The sequence goes on from NC_080086.1 coordinate 71,102,343, forward strand.
CCCCACCCCAAGTCTGCCTTGTCTGCAAGGTCCTTTGCTCAGGAATAGTTTCCTGCTCCTACACTAAGGCTACCCACCCAGAGTGGTGAGTGCCTGCCTATTGGGCAGGCCTCAAGGACCCCCGAAAGGGAGCGCGGGCACCTTCAGCTTGTGCTGCAGGGTCTCTTGTGTTCTACTCGACCCCACCCTGCCCCCCAAATTTGCCCTTTTTTCTGGGGGTCATTGGACTACCAGGCGTCCATGTTTCAGTGCTAAGGAGTTCCATCTGGAAGGGAATGGTTCCTGCTTCTACACTGAAGAGATACACCCAGAGAGTCAGTCACAGCAAAGACTGGACCAAGACACTAGGCCTCTCCTGGCTCCATCTGAAGGAAGAGATGGGCAGGCCCCAATGCAAGAATTCCTCCAACAAACTGAAAGGCAACATGACATCACCAGAATCCAGGGATCCCGAAATAAGAAGCATTGTATATTCTACTCCAGAAGAATTAGAAGAATTCGACTCAGAAGTGAAGTATATGAAAATATTAGAGGACCTTAAACAGGAGGTGAAAAACTGCCATAAACAATTAGAGATTGCAAACAAAAAGGTAGATGAAATGAATAAATTTCTCAAAGATACCCAAGAAAACCAAGAGAAACAAGAAAGAGCAATCAAACAGGTAAGGGAAACAGTTGAAGACTTGAAGAATGAAATGGAAGTAATGAAGAAAACACAAACCGAGGGAAGGATGGAGATGGAAAATCTGGGTAAACGAACAGGGACTACAGAGACAAGTACTACCAACAGATTACAAGAGATAGAAGAAAGAATCTCAGACACTGAAGATACCATAGAGAAAAAAAACACATTGATCAAAGAAAACAGCAAAACCAACAAATTCTCGTCACAAAACATTCAGGAAATATGGGACACAATAAAAAAAACCAAACCTAAGAATAGTAGGGATAGAAGAAGGAGAAGAAGTACACCTCAATGGTCCAGAAAATATATTCAATGAAATTATAGAAGAAAACTTTCCCAACCTAAAGAAAGATATTCCTTTGAAGGTTCAAGAAGCATACAGAACACTGAATAGACTGGATCAAAAAAAAAAAAAAATCTCCTCCCCATATAATAATCAAAACACAAAACATACAGAATAAAGAAAGAATATTAAGAGCTGCAAAGGAAAAAGGTCAAGTTACTTATAAAGGTAAACCTACCAGACTTACACCTGACTTCTCTATGGAAACCATGAAAGCCAGAAGGTCCTGGATAGATGTACTACAGAAACTAAGAGACCATGGATGCAAGCCCAGACTACTATACCCAGCCAAGCTTTCATTCACTATAAATGGAGAAAACAATATTTTCCAGGATAAAAACAAATTTAAACAATACATAGCCACAAATTCAGCCTTATAGAAAGTAATAGAAGGAAAATCACAACCCAAGGTGTAACACCCGATTTTTTGTTACACCTTCGATACAGTTCGCGTGCCACGGTACCATATGCGAGTCGGGCAAGGACCTGGAGATTGAAAGAACTCACGAAGAGACCAGGGTCATTCTCAGCCAAATGCCAGTTTATTCAGACTTGGGGAAGTTCCTAAGTACCTAACTGCTGCACAAGGACCTCCACCCAGGCAGGTGGAAAATTACCACACCAACAAAGGAGTCAATGCCCTACAGCTAATCACCAGGCAGGGCAGGAAGACTACAGGAACAAACAGGATGCTTAGTTAGCTGCCCAGAAACTGTCCCTGCAAATGCACCCCAGAAACAAGGGCACACTCAGACCCTACACAAAGGAGTCCAACAATGCCCACAATAACTTAAACATCTAACGACCCTTCAACAGCACAACTTGAAGAAGGGAAATACACAAACTCTACTAGCAAAAAAAAATGAAGAAAAGAAAAAAATGATCGGAGTTAACAACCACTGGTCATTAATAACACTTAATATCAATGAACTCAACTCACGTATAAAGAGGCACAGGCTAAGAGATTGGATACGAAAACAGGATCCAACATTCTGCTGTTTACAAGAAACACACCTCAACCACAAAGACAGACATCTACTTAGAGTAAAGGGCTGGGAAAAGGTTTATCAAGCAAATGGACCTAAGAAACAAGCAGGTGTGGCTATACTAATTTCTAACAAAGTTGGCTTCAAACTAAAATTAATCAGAAGAGATGGATAGGGACATTTTTTACTCATAACAGGAACAATTCATCAGGACAAAGTCTCAATCCTGAATATCTATGCCCTTAATATAAAAGTACCCACTTATGTAAAAGAAACATTACTAAAACTCAAGACAGTCAGCAAACCACACACACTAATAGTAGGAGATTTCAACACTCCTCTCTCACCAATGAACAGGTCAATCAAAAAAAACCTAACAGAGAAATAAGAGGATTAAGGGAGGTAATGAATCAAATGGACTTAACAGACATCTACAGAACATTCCACCAAAATAGGAAAGAATATACCTTCTTCTCTGCAGCTCATGGAACCTTCTCGAAAATTGACCACATACTCGGTAACAAAGCAAACTTACACAGTTACAAAAAAATATTAGTAACCACATGTGTCTTATTGGATCACCATGGATTAAAGTTAGAATTCAACAACAATGCTACCCCCAGAAAGCTTACTAACTCATGGAAACTGGACAGTCAACTACTGAACCACACCTGGATCAAGGAAGAAATAAAGAAAGAAATTAAAGTCTTTCTTGAATTCAATGAAAACAAAGACTCAACATACTCAAACCTATGGGACAGTATGAAAGCAGTGCTAAGAGGAAAGTTCATAGCATTAAGTGCCCACTTAAAGAAAACGGAGAAAGCACACATTGGAGACTTAACAGCCCACCTGAAAGCTCTAGAAAAAAAAAAGAAGCAGACTCACCTAGGAGGAGTAGAAGACTGCAAATATTCAAACTGAGGGCTGAAATCAACAAAATAGAAACACAGAAAACAATCCAAAGAATCAATGAAACAAAAAGCTGGTTCTTGGAGAAAATCAGCAAGATTGATAAACCCCTATCCAAACTAATCAAAAAGTGGAGAGAGAATACGCAAATTAAGAAGATCAGAAACGAAAAGGGAGACATAACCACAGACACAGAGGAAATTCAGAGAATCATTAGATCTTACTACAAAAGCCAGTATGCCACAAAATTGGGAAATGTAAAAGAAATGGACACTTTTTAAGATAAGTACCATATACCAAAGTTAAACCAGGACCAGGTGAACAATCTAAATAGACCTGTTAGTCGCGAAGAATTAGAAGTTGTTATAAAAAAACCTCCCTTCCAAAAAAAGCCCAGGTCCAGACGGCTTCAATGCAGAATTCTACCAGAACTTCCAAGAAGACCTAATACCTATACTCCTTAATGTATTTCACAACATAGAAACAGAAAAGTCATTGCCAAATTCCTTTTTGAAGCTGCAGTTACTCTGATACCAAAACCACACAAAGACTCAACCAAGAAAGAGAACTACAGGCCAATCTCACTCATGAACATCGATGCAAAAATCCTCAATAAAATACTGGCAAACCGAATCCAAGAACACATTAGAAAAATTATCCATTATGATCAAGTAGGCTTCATCCCAGGGATGCAGGGCTGGTTCAACATATGAAAATCTATCAATGTAATCTATCATATAAATAAACTGAAAGAAAAAAACCATATGATCATTTCATTAGATGCTGAAAAAGCATTTGACAAAATTCAACATCCCTTTATGATAAAGGCCTTAGAGAGATTAGGGATACAAGGGTCATACCTTACTATAATAAAAGCTATTTATAGCAAGCCGACAGCTAACATCAAATTAAATGGAGAGAAACTCAAAGCAATCCCACTAAAATCAGGAACACGACAAGGCTGTCCACTCTCTCCATACCTCTTCAATATAGTGCTTGAAATTCTAGCAATAGCAATAAGACAACATAAGGGGATCAAATGTTTTCGAATTGAAAAGAAAGAAGTTAAACTTTCATTATTTGGAGATGATATGATAGTGTACATAAGCGACCCCAAAAACTCCAGCAAAGAACTCCTACAGCTGATAAACATCTTTAGTAGTGTGGCAGGATGTAAGATCAATTCCAAAATTAGTTGCCCTCCTATACACAAAGGATAAGGAAGCAGAGAGGGAAATAAGAGCAGCAACACCCTTCATGATAGCCCCAAATAGCATAAAATATCTTGGAGTAACTCTAACCAAGGAACTGAATGATCTATTTGACAAGAACTTTAAGTCTTTAAAGAAAGAAATTGAGGAGGATACAAGAAAATGGAAGGATCTCCTTTGCTCTTGGATTGGGAGGATAAACATAGTAAAAATGGAAATTCTACCAAGGGCAATTTATAGATTCAATGCAATACCCATTAAAATCCCATCAAAATTCTTCACAGATATTGAAAGTACAATAATAAACTTTATATGGAAAAACAAAAAGCCCAGGATAGCCAAACAATCTTATACAATAAATGAACTTCTGAAGGCATTACCATCCCTGACTTCAAACTCTATTATAGAGCTTGGTATTGGCATAAAAACAGAGAAGCCAATCAATGGAATTGAGTAGAAGACCCGGATTTTAACCCACAAACCTACGAACACCTGATTTTTGATAAAGGAGCTAAAAGTATTCAATGAAAGAAAGGAAGCATCTTCATCAAATGGTGCTGGCAAAACTGGTTGTCAACCTGTAGAAGAATGAAAATAGATCCATATCTATTGCCATGCACAAAACTCAAGTCCAAATGAATTAAAGACCTCAGTATCAGTCTGAACACACTGAACCTGATAGAAGAGAAAGTGGGAAGTACTCTACAACATATGGGCACAGGAGATCACTTCCTACATATAACCCCAGCAGCACAGACATTAAGGACAACATTGAATAAATGGGACCTCCTGAAACTGAGAAGCTTCTGTAAAGCAAAGGACACTGTCACTAAGACAAAAAAGACAACCCACTGACTGGGAGAAGATCTTCTCCAACACCGCAACAGACAAATGTCTGATCTCCAAAATATATAAAGAACTCAAGAAACTAGACTTTAAAATGATAATTAACCCAATTAAAAAATGGGGCACTGAACTGAACAGAGAATTCTCAACAGAAGAAATTCAAATGGCCAAAAGACACTTAAGGTCATGCTCAACTTCCTTAGCGATCAGGGAAATGCAAATCAAGACAACTTTAAGATACCATCTTACACCTGTCAGAATGGCTAAAATCAAAAACACCAATGATAGCCTTTGCTGGAGTGGTTGTGGAGTAAGGGGTACACTCACCCATTGCTGGTGGGAATGCAAACTTGTGCAACCACTTTGGAAAGCAGTGTGGCGATTTCTCAGGAAATTCGCAATCAACCTACCCCAAGATCCAGTAATAACACTCTTGGAAATATACCCAAGTGATGTCCTATCATATGACAAAAGCATTTGTTCAACTATGTTCATAGCAGCATTATTTATAATGGGCAGAACCTGGAAACAACCTAAATGCCCTTCAATGGAAGAATGGATGAAGAAAGTGTGGAATATATACATATTAGGGTACTACTCAGAGGTAAAAAACAATGACATCGTGAATTTTGCATGCAAATGGATGGAAACAGAAAACACTGAGTGAGGTATCCCAGACCCAAAAAGATGAACATGGGATGTACTCACTCATAATTGATTTCTAGCCATAAATAAAGGATATTGAGCCTATAATTTGTGATCCTAGAGAAGCTAAATAAGAAGTTGAACCCAAAGAAAAATATATAGTCATCCGCCTGGATATGGGAAGTAGACAAGATTGCTGGGCAAAAACTGGGAACTTGCGGGTGAGGTGGCATGGGGCCAAGGGGAAACGGGGTGAGAAACGTGAGAAGGGGAGGATGGAGGGAGCTTGGGGCAATGCGATGGTTGGATAAAGGAAGGGTGGATACGGTAGCAGAGAAATATATATCCTAATTAAGGGAGTCATCTTAGTGTTGGCAAGAGACTTGACTCTAGAGGGGCTCGCAGGTGTCCAGGGAGATGTCCCCAGCTAGTACCTTGGGCAACTGAGGAGAGGGAACCTGAAATGACCCTATCCTATAATCATACTGATGAATATCTTGCATATCACCTTTGAACCTTCATCTGGCGATGGATCGAGATAGAGACAGAGACTCAATTTGGAGCACCGGACTAAGTTCTTAAGGTCCAAATGAGGAGCAGAAGGAGGGAGAACTTGAGCAAGAATGTCAGGACCATGAGGGGTGCACCCACCCACAGTAACAGTGGAACTGATCTATTGGGAGCTCACCAAGGCCAGCTGGACTGGGACTGAATAAGCATGGGATGAAACCAGACTCTCTGAACATGGCGGACAATGAAGGCTGATAAGAAGCCAAGGACAATGACACTAGGTTTCGATCCTAATACATGAACTGGCTTTGTGGGAGCTTAGACTGTATGGATGCTCACCTTCCTGGACCTAGGTAGAAGTGGGAGGACCTTGGACTGCCCGCAGGGCAGGGAGTTTTGACTGCTCTTCAGTCTCGAGAGGGGGAGGGGAATGGAGTGGGAGGAGGGGAAGAGCAGTGGGGAGAATGGGAGGGGATTGGGGGGAGGGGGCGATGTGTGGGAGGAGGGAGAGGGAAATGGGAAATGGGGAGGAGGCAGAAGTTTTAATTAAAAAAGAATAAAATAAAGAGTAAAAAATTAAAGTGGGCTTTGGAGTTAGAGCATGATATCACCTTTTCTAAACCCAAACATGCTTGTTAAAGAAAAGTTCAGCATCTCTGTCTCATATCAGAAGAGCGATATGGTATGGGACAGAAGAAAGACCAAAATAAAGGGACTAATCTATTATCAATAATATCATAATCTTTTGCTGTTATTATAACTGTTTGAAATTTTTCTTAAAGTATAAATATTATCCCTAAATTTAAAAGATTAATACACACATATATACATATATATATATATAACACTTTCTATTCTAATATAAGTTGTCATATAGAGCACTAACTAATTCCATAAATAGGCTTTATCTAGCTTTTTGTACATGATTTTGGGCTTGAGTCTACAGCTGGTAATCAGTAGTTAAATTTGTGTATTCTTGATGTATTTAAAAATTATGATCCTTTAACTTCCCCAATATCTGCTGCATATGACATATGCTTAAATGCTGAGAACAGGACTAATCTATGTGTATAAATTTAAATATATAGGAGGCAGTTTGACATGTTCATTTAGTAAAACAAAGCTGGAAACTTTCCTCCTTGGGATTGTGATATCTCTAACTATAGACTTTTGCAGAGACTAGACTATCAAGCACTTATTTTCTTCAATGGAGCCTTCCACAAATTCAGTCAGAAAGAGGTTTATTACTTCATTGACCATCATATCTCTATGGTAACAGTAGTCATATTTTTCCTGATAGGCTATTATAGTATATAGTATGACCTACAAGGGCAACTCCACTGAATTTTTTTTCCTCCCTGATTGACTTGTATAATACCTTCTAGAACTATTAAATCTAGATTGCAGGGAAGAAATTAAATGCACCCTATGTAATAGGATCTTAGCATTTAGTTGTTATATATAAAACCAAATCAGGAATGTCTGATGAATATAATTCATATCAGTTTTTTGTGCTCTTAAGTTTAACCTTCATACTTTAGAGACTGTATCTTGTCTTTGTGTTAGAGTCATTAAGGATCTGAAGTCAAATACATCTAAAATGGAAACAACGAAGTTTGAAACATATGCTCTTTACAAACAATGAAAAGCAAAACACAACTGCAGACCTGAAAAGCAGTCTTTTTAAAATAGCCTTCAAATTTTGTCTCATTACTTATTTCCAGAACATATATTCAAATATAATGGGGCTAATAAAAAATTACTCTGGTGTAAGTTGGAAATGTAACATAATTCCAAAATTCAATCCTTAATTCATACTTCTACAAAATGTAGTAATCCATACAACTTAATATCAATCATAAGTGATTTTAGGATGTGATCAAAATTAATGTAAATAAGAAGTTTTACTGATAGGTTTTTTGAATATGGAAAATATAATGTTCACCAAAGAGTTTTAATTCTCTCATTGATACACAAATATTTTTAAACCCATCAGTAATCTCTCTACTGTACTTCAAAGTTCTTTAGCTTTTATTAACCACAAATAAAGTAACAGAAGCTAAGACACTTGTCTCAGAAGTGAAAAGTTATAATAAAATTATATATAAAAGATGACAGCTACACAATAAAGATAGATTCAGACAAAGTCAAGAACTAAATAGGTCCCAGTATGTTTAAAATATGTACATAGGCTTAGGAGAGAGAGAAAAATAGCATAAGAAGTTATACAAATATAATTTTAAAAAATAAAAATAAAGTCTTCAAAGAGACAGTAAGATAATACAAAACTAATAAGCCATCTAGAAATGAAAAATATGTAGAGAGTATAGATTATGTATACTGTTGTTTTCTTTGAAATTTTGACTGTTAATGACCTAACTGCAGAGAGACATTTGATTGTGGGAGCTGCTAAGATAAACCAGCATAAAGGTATCTTAACTTGAAAATTTGAGTCTACTAATATGTTGTTTTGGTAAAGAGGTTCTACATTTGTTTCCACAGAAGGTTAGAAGCTCTGAATTTCTTTCAAGCTAATATGGCTTAAGTAAGAACACTCCCTCCCCCCGCGCCAAGAGGTTTCCATGGGAGTGATGTGCTGTAGGAAATCCTACAGCCAGTAGTTTCCTGCCTACTAGGGCATGGCCTCTTATACTATTTATGCCAATGTAGAGCATGTGTCAGACTTCCTGCGGGATTTGCTTTCTGTTCTCCATTCCAGCAAAGGATTCTGATTTGTGTGTCTACCTCTAAATAAATAGCCTTCTATTATTCTCAATTCTGAGCTAGTGTGGGTTTTTTTTTTAAGTGTCCTTCTTCAGTGATGGCCCAGTTGATCCAGCATCCAGAACAGTTTCAAGGAAACTGGCCGAGACTATGTAGCTTCACAGACTACTACAGTCAATATTTAACCACAATTCTAAATTTTCCCCAAATCCTCATAAGATTACCAGCACCCCAATCAGCAAAAAGTTTAGAAAACTATAACCAAATTCCCAAAATATTGTTATAAATGTTTGTTTTTATTAAAATATGGTTGGTTATAAATGGTTAATGGACATAGTTAATCTCTTTATTAAAAAAAGAAAAGATGATAAGATACAGGAATGGGGAAATGGGGTATATTATTGAATTTTAATCCTTAAATAAATAAAATGTTAATCTCAAAATCCTATATATTAGTATGGATTTTGTCTTATTGATATAAACTTAATGTCAATTTATTTATACTATATGTATATTTCTTCTCTTATTAAGGCATTATCTTTATGCAGCTGATTTAAAAATGTATTGTACAACTAGGAAATATAATAATAGTCATCTATAATGGTCAAATTTATGCTAGTTAGGTTTTCTAGATGTGCAGATATATTTTAAATAGATAATCTTCAAATACTTTGAAGGCCTTCAGAATATGGCATTTAAAATGTCTTAATAACTTAGACTTTTCTCTTCTGTGAGATATGTCTGTTCCTGGAAGCACCAATTACTTCAAGAATATGATGGGCATCAAAGAAATGACCTATGGAGTTTGCTTTCAATATGGCAAGGCTAGCCATTTGGGCAAAAATCTGCTTTTTTTCTGGACTGCTTGAAAATATACTGCATAAACTGGACATAGAAGTCTCACAGGAAAATGACTGCTGTACTGTGTAAAACAAGATGGAACAGTCATTAAGGTTTCCTGTTTCATGGAAGAGTCTGCCAGACATTATGCAGGACACAGAGGAAAATAACTGACAAACTGCCAATATAGGTAGGACAATTTCAAATTTCCTGCTTCAATGAGAAGTCTGCCAGACACACTCTAGGCCTAGAATGAAGATGGATACCGCAATGTTACAGAAGAACTTTAGTTGACTGTCAAGGCAGCGATAAATCTCTGTCATTTCTAGAATTTTGGAAGTTCTTACAATGCACTTCCTGTTTACTTAGATAATATTATATTGTGTGGCCTTTGATGGAGTTGAAGTATAGATAGTTATAAGCATGGTTTTCTTTAGTTATGATGAAAGACAAATTTGATATGAAACTTTAGACTCACAAAGATAAAATAGATAATAGAGTATTTAATTTTGTCAAATACAAATAAACAAAATATTGTAACTGTAATTCTTGCTTGAAAACCATTTTGCTATATGCAGTTTTACTATGTCAAAATTAAAACCTTCATTTGTAATTTAACAGAAAATGGAAGATGATGTGGGATGCCCCTCTGCATGCTGCGAGTATATTTTATTACTATTGATTAATAAAGAAGTGGTTTTGGTTTATGACTGGTCAGAATATAGCTAGGCGGGAAAGCCAAACTGAATACACAGAGAAAGAACTTGGAGCCAAAGGAGACACAAACAGTCACCAGAGAAGCAAGATGTGAGATAACAAGCCATGAGTGTTGTGGTAAAATATAAATTAATAGAAATGGGCTAATTTAAGTTGTAAGAACTAGCTAATATTAAGCGTAAGCTAATAGGCCAAGCAGTATATAATTAACATTAAGAAATTGAGTGGTTATTTTAGAAGAGACTGTGGGATCAGGTAGGATGAGAAACCTGCAAATATAGAATGATTTGTTTTCAGTCACTGTTTGGGAATGTAAGTGAATCACATGCATCCATAAAGATGAATACTGGTTGTGGTGGTTTGAAGGAACATGACCCTCAAAGGTTCTAATGTTTCTTTTTTTTTTTTTTTTTTTTTTTTTTTTACTAGTTGGTGTAACTATTTGGGAAGGATTAGGAGGTTTGGACTTTTGGGATGAAAAGTGTGTTACCAGCAAAGGGCTTAGAGGTTTCAAAAGACTCATGTCATGCCCAACCAACCTCATGGTTGTATGTGACCTCTCTACTGCTCCTGTTATGCATGCCTGAGTTCTGCCATGCTCCCCTCTGAAATTTTAATTCAAAAATAAACACTTTATCACAATTGCCTTGTTGTGTCTTGTTACAGCAGAAGAAAAGTAACTAAGACACGGGTTTGTCTTTTTCCTTTGGTATTTAGAATCTTGTTCCTTGGTCCATGGTTTGGTGTTATTGCATGCAGGGTAGGTCTTCCAAACTTAATTAATCAAATGTATAAAACCCCTTTAAAATATACTCAGAAATTTATTTCCAAGATGGACTTAAATGCTATCAAGTTGATTATCAGTATTAAGTATCACACTTAATTGACAATTGAAAATTGCTCCAAGCCCTATACTATCTAGATGATCTATTTGTCAAATAAAGATATATGATATCAAAAAGAAAATATACCAACTACCCATTTTCCCATTTTCTTCATGGTGGGAAAAATTATCCATCTACTGCAATTGAAAAATACTTGTTGAAATTGAACAAAACTTGTCTTCCAGTATCTTACACCTCAAGATAATATTTTCTTGAACAAATGTTATTAATAAATTGCAAAAGAGCTGATACCGTAGAGAAGAGAAGAATTTGTTTGCCTAGGCTTGGGCCTTCCATCTTCTAATATAAGTAAAGAAGTTAATTCTGTAACATATTAGCAATGAATGTTTGTACATTATCACACTGCACCTAAAAACGTTACAGATTAACTCATTTTGGGCATGTCAATAGAAATTTAATGATGGGGATAATTGTGTTTCTTGTGTGTTTTGAATCTGAATAAAGTCCTTTATGTTGATTCATGGTTTCATTTTAATTATAATATATTGGTGGGTTGGGGAGGGGCGGTTTGAGCATTTGAACTGATTTATATTTGGTGCCAAAGGCTTACAAAGATGAGTGGAGGTATGGAAGGAAATGTAGTTCTATAGATGGACAATGACCCCAGAAGATGCCATGGGCAACTTACCCACTGCAGGCATATTAGCAAATTAAAATTTACCTGTATAATAGCAAATTATTCAGCATGAGGAAAAACAAGATCATTTTGATAGAAAATGTTTACTTCAGAGTAAATATCACTTGCTTCAATAATTATTAAAGATGATTCAGGTTATTCTTTGGCCCAAAGTGAGTGCAGCACATGTTATGGAAAAGATTTCTCAGTGGTTAAGAACACCAGCTGCTCTATCAGAGGACTGGAGTTCAGTTTCCATCACCTATATTAGATGGATCACAACCTCCTATGACTGCAGCTCCAGGAGAAGATCTGATGCTCCGTTTTGACCTCTGTGGGCATCAACAAACACCCAGCATATGCAGAGAAAAGTGCATACATACACAGAAATAAAAACAAAATGCAGCATTCAGTGACTCTTTAGGGACTCTTGGAAAGGGCAACTGACTGCTATATACACTAGATCTTCCTCAGTCCTCACAAAGATTCTTGAGACGTATAGATTATGATCCTAGAGAACCTAAATAATAAGGTGTACCAAAAAAAAAAACATATATTTATCCTCTTGGATATTGGAAGTAGACAAAAGCTGGGAGCACGGGAATGGGGTGGGGTGGGGGGAAGGGGTGATGGAGAGAGAGAAGGGAGAAGGGGAGGACTGGGGAGAGCTTGGGGAAATGGGATGGTTGAGATGGAGGAAGGGTGGAGATGGGTGCAGGGAAGAACATATCTTAATTAAAGGAGCCATTTTAGGGTTGGCAAGAGACTTCGCTCTAGAGGGGTTCCCAGGTGCCCAAGGGGATTTCCCCAGCTAGGTCCTTGGGCAGCAGAGAAGAGGGTGCCTGAACTGGCCTTGTCCCATAGCCACAATAATGAATATCTTGCATATCACCATAGAACCTTCATCTGGCAATGGATGGAGATACAGACAGATACCCACAATGGAGCACTGGACTGAGCTCCCAAGGTCCAGAAGAAGAACAGAAGGAGGGAGAACATGAGCAAGGAAGTCAGGACTGCAAGGGGTGTGTCCACCCACTGAGACGGTGGGACTGATCTAATGGGAGCTCACCAAGGTCAGCTGGACTGGGACTGAATGAGCATGAGATCAAACTGGATTCTCTGAATGTGGCTGACAATGAGGGCTGACTAAGAAGCCAATGATAATGGCACTGGGTTTTGATTCTACTGCATGTACTGGCTTTTTGGGAGCCTAGTCTGTTTGGATGCTCACCTTCCTAGACCTGAATAGAGGGGAGAGGGCCTTGGACTTCCCACAGGGCAGAGCAACCTGACTTCACTTAGACTGGAGAGGAAAGAGTGTAGGGGGAGTGGGGGAAGTGGGAGGGAAATGGGAGGAGGTGGAATTTTTTAATAAATAAATAAATAAATAGAAGAAAAAAAGATTCTTGAGACCATATCTCTGTCTGGGCCTTTGCGATGATGGTAGTATTTCGTAACAAAATAATGAATTTTAAAAAGCCAGAAAGCCGTGACTCAAGGGCTTCTAGACAGGTGTACACCACCATTACTTTGAAATCACTTCTCAAACTCATTGCTTTCTTAGCAGTTGTTTACAGACCCACTTCAGATAAAAAATAAAACAAACTTTGATTCAGATTGCTTACAAAGGTCTTTGGTAGAAATAGCCCTAAAGGTGTCTATTTCAAGCGAGAAACATATTATCAGACCACATGAATAACAAAGATTTCTACTATCATTCCTCAGCATTTGTAATATTTTGAAGTTGCAAATAAAAAGACACTATTCAATAGTAAAGCCAGTAGTAAAATATAATAAAATCATCAAAGTGATGTGTTTGAGTGGACATTTATCTCATTAAATTTCTTTATTCAAAACTGCATTTATGCAATTCAATTATTTTATACATAAAACCTGAAATTTTAAAATTTATGCTTTCATAAACCAGCATAAATTGATCTCAATATGTTGATGTAAAACATTTTTTCAATCATGTGATGATTGTGTGTGTGTGAATGTGTGTCTCTGTGTCTCTCTGGGTATTGATTTGTGTACATGTATATGTGTTCTCTCTCTGTGTATCTTTTTCTCACTCTGTTGGCCTGTTTGTCTGTCTGTGTCCCTGCATAAATTTACAAGTTTATGTACATATGAGTGTATCTGTCTTTCTGTTTCTCTGTGTAAGTAGATATTTGTGTGTCTATATGTAGGTACATCTGTGTCAAATGTCTCTCTCTGTGAGTGTGCATGTGTGTCTATGTTCATCTTAACTCAAATTGATCTACTGAAAGCAGAATGCAGTAGTGAATTGCGTTTGTCCTACTTTAGGGGTCATCTAATAAGCAGGATTCTTTTAAATGAATTTTAGGAAATTACCTTTATATGAGAACCTTGAGTATGTAAAGCACTAAGGCCCAAAACAACTCTTGTTGATTCCTTAAACTGCTTCTGTCAGGCCTTTTATCACAGCCAAAGAGAAGTGAGTAATACATTTGCTCATTTATCTGAACCCAAGTATTCCTGGTGCTAAAAATCGTTTTCTTACTTTTTCTCTTAACTGTTTCAAAGCTCAAAATAAAATAACCACTTGGGGCATTAACCTACAAACATTCCTATCCTTCAAAGATGTTTCTCAAAGGAAGAAATTCCAACTAAATTACATTGGCGAAATCCTAGGCATGCATATAAATATGGAGATATGTTTAGAGTACATAAAAATTGTTAATTTCTTAACAAAATAAAGGAAATATCCACTTGTTTATTATAAGAAAACCATGGACTTTATATCCCCTCTCCATATACTACAAAAATAGTATTGAAGGTATTTTCTTTATATTCTTTCTCAGCAGTTCTCCACAGGCCCACCTAATTTTTTTAATGATTTTGGGGGTCTTTCCTCAGTTTATTAAGTAGAAGTGTTGTTCTCTGCAACTTCCATATTGCCCTTCATACTTGAGTTCTTTTTTTTTTTTTTTTTGGTTTTTCGAGACAGGGTTTCTCTGTGGCTTTGGAGCCTGTCCTGGAACTAGCTCTGTAGACCAGGCTGGTCTCGAACTCACAGAGATCCGCCTGCCTCTGCCTCCCAAGTGCTGGGATTAAAGGCGTGCGCCACCACCGCCCGGCTATACTTGAGTTCTTTCATGCTGTGGGAATCATCATTTTTACAACCGATTAAGCATATGAAAGAATCTCTGTATTATTCTATTTCAAAAATGAATACCTGGTTTCATATTTGTTTGAGTAGTTCCTGTTCATGGATTTCACCTTCACCAACTTACGTCTCAATTAAAACGCTTAAAATTCAGTTTTTTTCTAATTCCAATGGCTGTACCTTAGCCTATCCCTCCTATAGTACTCAACCACAGACTCTTATGTATTTTATTTCCAAGTTCTGTTTTACTTTGAAAAATTTATTGTGGGACATAAAATTTAGACTTAGACGATGAATTTAGAATTGATTTTTTTGCTTTTCCCCAGAATACAGTACACGTAAAATATTTCCTACCTTCTAAAACTGATAAATCATGTCAGCTACCATTTAATCTTTTTCCAAAACACATGTCTTTTTTTTTATTTATTAAACATTTCTGCCTCCTCCCCGCCACCACCTCCCATTTCCCTCCCCCTCCCCCAATCAAGTCCCCCTCCTTCATCAACCCGAAGAGCAGTCAGGGTTCCCTGCCCTTTGGGAAGTCCAAGGACCTCCCACCTCCTTCCAGGTCTAGTAAGGTGAGCATCCAAACTGCCTAGGCTCCCACAAAGCCAGTATGTGAAGTAGGATCAAAACCCAGTGCCATTGTTCTTGACTTCTCAGCAGTCCTCATTGTCCACTATGTTCAGCAAGTTCAGTTTTATCGCATGCATTTTTAGACCCAGTCCAGCTGGCCTTGGTGAGGTCCCGAGAGATCATTCCCATTGTCTCAGTATGTGGAAGCACCCCTCGAGGTTCTGAGTTCCTTGCTCGTGTTCTCTCTCCTGCTGCTCCTGATTTGGACCTTGGGATTTCAGTCCGGTGCTCCAATGTGGGTCTCTATCTCTGTCTCCTTTCATCGCCTGATGTAGGTTAATATCCAGGAGGATGACTATATGTTTTTCTTTGCAACATTGAATAAATGGGACCTCCTGAAACTGAGAAGCTTCTGTAAAGCAAAGGACACTCACTAAGACAAAAAGGGAACCCACTGACTGGGAGTAGATCTTCATCAACCCCGCAACTGACAAAGGTCTGATCTCCAAAATATATAAAGAACTCAAGAAACTAGACTGTAAAAAACTAATCAACCCAATTATAAAATGGGGCACTGAACTGAACAGAGAATTCTCAACAGAAGAAGTTCAAATGGCCAAAAGACACTTAAGGTCATGCTCAACTTCCTTAGCGATCAGGGAAATGCAAATCAAGACAACTTTAAGATACCATCTTACACCTGTCAGAATGGCTAAAATCAAAAACACCAATGATAGCCTTTGCTGGAGTGGTTGTGGAGTAAGGGGTACACTCACCCATTGCTGGTGGGAATGCAAACTTGTGCAACCACTTTGGAAAGCAGTGTCGCGGTTTCTCAGGTAATTCGGGATCAACCTACTCGTGGACCCAGCAATACCACTCTTGCGAATATACCCAAGAGATGCCCTATCATACAACAAAAGTATATGCTCAACTATGTTCATAGCAGCATTGTTTGTAATAGCCAGAACCTGGAAACAACCTAGATGCCCTTCAATGGAAGAATGGATTAAGAAAGTATGGAATATATACATATTAGAGTACTACTCAGCAGTAAAAAACAATGACTTCTTGAATTTGCATGCAAATGGGTGGAAATAGAAAACACTATCCTGAGTGAGGTAAGCCAGACCCAAAAAGAGGAACATGGGATGTACTCACTCATAATTGGTTTCTAGGAATAAATAAAAAACATTGAGCCTATAATTCATGATCCTAGAGAAGTTAAATAAGAAGGTGAAACAAAACACATATCTTAAGAAGAGGTACTGTAGTTATATTTAGATTATTTTTGGTGTTTTTAAAGTTGATAAATAAAACTGGTTATGTAATATAGAACAGTTTGGTGATTGATTCACTTTAATATCTACTTTTGACTAGTTTAGTAGAGTTTCAAAAATTAGCTTTATTTTTAATTAGAAGTATATGTGTGTATGTAATCTTACATGGATATACCCATAAGTGCATATGCTTATAGAAGCTGGAAAATGGTGTCAGATTTCCTAGAGTTAGAATTTCAGGTGGTGTGAATAGGTTGATGTTATAGGAACAGAACTTTTGTCTTCTGCAAGGTAAATCAGAGATCTTACCTGCTGTATGGTCTCTCCAACTCTAGCTTCTTTATTTGTCATCCTTGCTGATTCTCATCTCAGGACAATTTGTTTATATTAGAACTTGTTACTAGAGGACTGACTGCTGCCACCAATTTCAGATAATTTCTTGCTGTATTTTACACTTTATTCTATGCACATTTGACTGAAGTTGTGCTTATACTACCATTTTTCTAGGAAAAAGTCAATATTGTTTCTAGAAACACCTTGATGTAGTTTTTTTCTTTCTTTCATCTAACTAGAACTAATGGCAAGCATGGAATATCCCAATGCTTTAAACACCTTGAAGCAGTTTTTTGTTTCATCTGACCAGAATTAATGGGAGGCAATGGACAACCCAATGCTTGTGAAAATGTAGTAATTTTCTCATATGAGAAAGTAGTTACTTTGTGTTATCAGCCTTATGTCTGGTTACTGACAGCCACCTGCAACTAGAAACTAATAGAACAAATAAAAAACATTGCTGTAGAATTTGACCACAGTGGACCCTGAACTTCTAGGAAGCACCTGAAATAAGCAAAGTGTTCAGTTTTCTTGTTGGATAACAATACCATTACAATACAATATAATGCCAGGATTTAAAGGGGCGCCCACAGATATAAAGAAAACTTTAGAGTTTCATTTGGTAGAAAACTAATTCTATGACCTTTCTAAAAGAAAATTTATTAGCATATAATTCATAGTAATAACTGTTAATATCTTATTATATAATAAGTTCCATTTTACTATTGTGTGATCAGAAAAAAGTAATATGTATCATAAGAATGTTCCTAAAAATACAAAAAGATGAGCTTTGGATAGATAGATAGATAGATAGATAGATAGATAGATAGATAGATAGATAGATAGATAGATAGAAAGAAAAGGTAAAGTTGATTATGTCCTTCTTTCCCTTCATTATTTTTTCTTCCAATTTAACATAATATTTTTATTGATTATTTAGGAATGTCACATAGTGTCCCTGCATTTCCTATGCTTTCATGATCCACCCCACACTTATGGCCTCCCCACAAAAAAAATAAAAAAAAAAGAAAGAAAGGAAACAAGTCCATTTTGTGTTGTTCATATAGTAAATGGAGCATGTTCAAATTCCTGGTGGCAAGCAGCTTGAAGAAAATGGGTCATTCCTTACCCCACCCTTACCAGTAACTATCTATTGTGGATAACTGCATTTAAGTATCTTTATCACAATTTTATGTCCTCTTTTTGTAACGTCAGATACTTCCTTTTATTTAAAGTTTGTGAGCCTTTCTTAGCCTTCCTCCTCCAAACTGTTGTCACAAGTCTTCCTCAGGTCTTTTATCACATTAATGTTTCTTATTTTGAGCTCTGAACATCTTGTTTCCTTCTCCTATTATGAAAATACCAAAAATAAAAACCCACTGAGGGACTGCTGAATAAGATCACAACTTATAGTTTAGTTAATAAACCAGAGGTTAGCTGTCTACTTTTCTCCCAGGAGTTGTGACCTAAAATATTGTCTCTTATTTGAAATTCAAAATTAAATTCAAGCAAGACAAACTGATGGAGTACTCAAAATACCATGTGAAAGAAATATACACATAAAACTAAAATTCATTTGAGGGATGTTTGTCTTACAACATATGATGGATCAAAGATTATACATAGCAATCAACTCTTTGGTATCCCTAATTGGTCTCATCTTTTTTCACCATCTACTCCTATTCTGAAACAGATTCTTGGAGCTGTATCTAAATCTCTGTATAATTCAATTTTATAAACAGAAAGCATGGGAAAGAGACTGGATGAGACTTTCATGCCTACACTTTCTGTAAGATCTACTCTCTGGCATTAGCTGCATGTTCACGTGTTCAAATTCCTTTGGATAGCCTTCTTTCTATGTTCTTGTCTCAAAGTTACTCATTTCCAGTTTATGCTTTTAGTGAGAGCCTTTGAGGCAAGGCAGCCATCTTTGCTCATTTGGGATATCTTGACCGTTTTTACCTGATTGTTGTTCCCTTACAACATTCTTAGCTATTATTCCTGTTAACTCCAGGTATTTAAAAGACAAGATTGATACTTAATGTATTAACAATACCTGCTGCCTTCTTCAAAATGTCTTATGCATGTACTTCATCTCTGACTTGACAAGTTGGGTTTCTGTGGTCATCTTTGCCTATCTTTTATACTCAACCTATCCATAAATAAGGAAATAAGTTTTGGAATTGGGAGATTGCTTAGTGGGTAGATGTTTGCTATGATATAGTGAATACCTATATTTAAACTACAACGTCCATTTGTAAGACATTGTGGATCTTGTAATTCCAGTACAGGGAGGTGGAGATGGGTGGATTGATAGGGCTCGTTTGTCAGCCAGCCTAAACTAATTGATGTGTGTCAAGGCAATGAGACCGCACTGGTTGATTTTAATTGACTTGCAAAAATAAAACAAAAGTAGACATACATGAGAAGAAGAATCTTAATTGAAAATATATATCCATAAAATTGGTTAATAGCAAATTCAGGGATGGTGGTGGCTTGTTTGTTTGCTTTTATGTACTTTTCTTTAAATTAAAAATTGATGAGGAAGGCCCATTGCATTGTGGGTAGCACCACTGCTGGGAATATGGCTCTAGCAGTTCTTTGTAACAAAAGAGGAAGATTCCACAACCCCTTTACTAATATATCCTTCATGATACTAAAGACAGAACTACCTGGACGGCAATACCACATTTGACAATCAACATAGCGGGGAAGCAGTATGACTTGAATTACATTTATAGAAGATTTCATTTGATACTAATTTTTAGAGGAGAAAATTTCTTATGCCATTTTCTTTTACATGCTGGAAGCTTCGCTGTATGAGGTCATGACCTTTAGGTACTATTTGTTTCTTTCCTAGTGGATCAGACCTCTTCTTGATCTCCTTAATTCTTTCAGTACAAACCTGAGCTTTAACATTAAATTTTCTGGTACTCTTTTTTTCCCTTAAATAGTGCATTCAGCATTTCAATTTTCCATTCTTTTTCTTTTTCACTGTAGACCCCAATATGAACGATTACTAACAAATATGCAACAGACTCAACACCAGGCTATTTTGAAATGTACTCCTCAAAAAATTTATTCATTACATTTTAATTTAGCCTCAGGAAAATTCTCAGAACAAGGGCCAAAAGCACTGACATTCTTTGCAAAATATCAGAAGAAATATCTCTGGTCACATTTCTAATATAATCTCCCTCCCAAAATTTTTTGAGCTAGGCTTCTTAAGTCTGCATAGTTCTCAGCAGTACTGTCCTTAAAGGTACCACTAGGATGGCAATTTAAAATCTGCTTACAGTGTTCAACAATTTTCAGAGACCAAAGTTCCTGAGTCTTCCATAATTTCCAAAGCCAGTTTTGTCAGTGCTTAACAACAATAGCCCACTTCCGTGTACCAATTTCAGTCTCAGTTGCTTCTCTATTGGTGCATACACTATGAGCGTTGCAACTTATAAAAGAAAGCATTTAAATAGATTTACATTTTCAGAGTTTTAAAGTCAGAGATTTATAGTTCATCACAGCAGGGAAAAGGCATGACTGCAAGAAAAAAATTGAGAGTTGACATTTTGATCCATTGGTAATGGCACTAATTATTTGAAACCACAAAGTCCACCCTCTGCCACAAAACCTACTCCAACAAAACCACTCCTAATCTTTGCTAAACAATTCCACCAACTGGGTGCCAAGTATTCATAAATAAGAACTTATTGGGCATTCTCATAAAAACTATTACAGAGATCCTGTCTCAAAACAAGCAAAAACAAAACAACAACAAAAACAAGGTTGAGATCCACGGGGGACCTATTATTTTTCTCTGGTCTCCATAGTCATGATCAAATATGTTCATACACATTTTAGTTGCACCCACCACACTAACAAACATACATACATACAGAAATTAACAATACTAGGTTTAGAGGGAGTGGGGGCATGCTACTGTAAAATTCTAAGGAAGGACTCTTACTTTTGAGGCTTTTACACATCTGCGTTTTTGCCTCTCCTTTTTACTCTAAAGTCTCTTAATTTATTTAGCCAGGTAGTTAAGGAAGTGAATATGATCACTCAACTTGCCTCATTCTGCATTTCTTAGGAGCATTGAGCGATGAATAATCCTAATGATTTCCTATTAAATAATACTTTGTTCCAAACCGCATATCTACTGTGCTATATACAATGCTGTGTTTGGCACGAGGGCATCCTACCCAAACCATGCTTAACTTGGAAGTTTAGAGTCATTAAAGTTGCCTTTCCTGTCTCTAGCCATCACCTGGTTTAGCACACACTGAAATAATATAATCTTACATAAGCTGATTAAGACTTGATGTAAATTTTGCACAGTGGCAGTATTATTGTTATTAACAAAACAACAAATGCAGATAAATGGACAGTACAACTGTAGCCACAGTTCTACAACTCTGGCTGCTTCTTAGGAAAGCAATTCTTCCTCTTATAAAATGAATTGGCTACAGTTTCCAAGCAGCAGATGAGTAGGTTTGGATTTAATTTTCTGCTACTGCTGAGTTTAATCTCATGAAGTCTTAATTTACCCCTTCACTCTCTCTTTCCATTATGTATTCAGACTCACCATGACAACTGCTTTTCTAGCTACTTCATTTCTAGCTTCTTCTACTTCATAATTCAATCCTCATTGCTTGTCTAATCATGTTTCTACCCCATGAGGAAAGAAAAAATATTATATATATGCATCAGATTGTATATACATATAAATATATGTATATTTAATCTTAGAAATGACATTAAGACTTCATTTCCAGAAAAAAATCAATTATTTTAAACATTCCTAATGCAAATATTACAAACGTATTTTTTAATCATTAGGATGCTCTAGCAACATTCTGAGCATGTGATACAATTATGACAGATTACAGGTGGCCTCATGTTCATTGGCACCTATACTGAGAAGGAAGGTCTAATGTTTCTAACTTTGAACTTGAGTTGCCCTGAAGACTCAACTGACCAATACAATTTATTGGTAATTTGTGGAACCAAAGTGTGCGAAACACTTGCTCTTAGAGTCTTCATCTACAGTACAAGATTTACAGCTTCAGTACTGTAGAGCTTATATAAGAGACCAAGAGACAACATGGAAAAAAGAAGGAACCATCTCAGCCCAGCCTCCTCCCCATCTCTGCTTGTCCTTACAGATAAATTGTTCCACACTGTTGAACAATCCTGCCATTTCTGCATTGAAGCAAGGTTCCCCTCCATCAGTATACTTAAATTCAACAGTCACAAAATAAAAAGATGGAATTATATAATTTTTATACCACTGTTTTGGAGTAGGTTGTTAGGAGATGATAGATACTGAAGCACAAGCCAATATCACTGTATTTGACAAGCTCATAGCATAGGGGGACAATAAAAAAAAAGACATGATTGACAGAGCACTTGCTGCAACAATAATGCAAGAGATTTTTGCTTTTGATGATTTAAAAAATGCAGAAACTGAAAGAAATTATCTTCAAGTATCATTTGACTACATATTGAAAGTAATTATAGTTATTTTATTCCAGGCTATGATGAATTTTTCAAGAATTCTCATTTATTTCAAATAAATCTGATAGATCAATAATGAGGGAGAATATTGCTTAGAAATAAAGTGACATTATCCAAAACTACAGTTTATACTTAAATCCCTCCTTGGAATCAATGTAGTATGTGCTCTATGTATGTTATACAGGCATACTGTAAGTCTGAAATAATCTATTGTTGCTTATGTGTTAAGTTAAATATAAATAAATTATTAGGTTCATCAGCTTTAGCATTTTCCAACTGGCAAAAAATAATTTAAAAAATTATTTTAAATTTTGTAACAATGTTCAGTTCAACTAAATGTACTGAAATGTGCTTTAAACCTCTGACTGTCATAAAGTAAAAAAAAAATGTATTAAGAGCAACCAAAAGTGTCTAGACAGGTTTTATGCCCTGAACACAACACTGGCACTTCTTTCATGTTGATCTTGGTTTGAATATAGACACACCTACAGATTACAGGCCTCTCTTTGCAGACTACTGTCAAGAATGTCTATCTATCCTTGAGACAAAATAAAATTTAGAAAAATAGAATACATGAACAGTGCTTTGCTAAATGCATTTGGTAGAAATCACAAAGAACTGCAAGTTCTTTCCTTGGACATCACCCCAGGAAAGAAACATAATGCTTTCTGTTACCACTGGCTGACTCTGCTCTCCTCTTTTTTTTTTTGTTATTATTATTATTATTAATTATTATTATTAAAAATTTCCACCTCCTCCCCTCCTCCCATTTCTCTCCCCCATCCCTTAACCCCCTCCCCCTCCCTCTCCAGTCCAAAGAGCCATCAGGGTTCCCTGCCCTGTGGGTAGTCCAAGGTCCTTCTCCCTCCATCCATGTCTAGGAAGGTGAGCATCCAAACAGACTAGGCTCCCACAAAGCCAGTACATGCAGTAGGATCAAAACCCAGTGCCATTGTCCTTGGCTTCAGCACACATTGTCTGCCACGTTCAGAGAGTCCGGTTTGATCACATGCTCCACCAGTCCCAGTTCAGCTGGCCTTGGTGAGCTCCCATTAGATCGGTCCCACCATCTCAGTGGGTGGGTGCACCCCTCACGGTCCTGACTTCCTTGCTCATGTTCTCCCTCCTTTTGCTCCTCATTTGGACCTTGGGAACTCAGTCCAGTGCTCCAATGTGGGTATCTGTCTCTGTCTCCATCCATTGCCAGATGAAGGTTCTATGGTGATATGCAAGATACTCATCAGTATGGCAATAGGATAGGGCCATTTCAGGCTCCCTCTCATCAACTACCCAAGGAACTAGCTAGGGACATCTCCTTGGACACCTGGGAACCCCTCTTGAGTCAAGACTCTTTCCAACCCTAAACTGGCTCCCTTAATTAAGATATATACATCCCTACTTCCATATCTACCCTTCCTCCATCCCAACTCTCCCATTCCCCCAAGCTCTCCCCATCCTCCCCTTCTCACTTTTCTCTCCCCATCTCCCCTTACCCTATCCCACCCCACCCCCAAGTTCCCAATTTTTTGCCTGGCAATTTTGTCTAATTCCAATATCCAGGAGGATAACTATATGTTTTTCTTTGGGTTCACCTTCTTATTTAGCTTCTCCAGGATCACGAATTATAGGCTCAATGTCCTTTATTTATGGCTAGAATCCACTTATGAGTGAGTACATACCACCTTTTTGGGTCTGGGTTACCTCACTCAGGATAGTGTTGTCTATTTTATCCATTTGCATGCAAAATTCAAGAAATCATGTTTTCTACTGCTGAGTAGTATTTTAATGTGTATATATTCCACATTTTCTTTATCCATTCTTCCATTGAGGGACATCTAGGTTGTTTGCAGGTTCTGGCTACTACGAATAATACTGCTATGTTCAAACTCTATTGCAGAGCTACAGTATTGTAGCTTGGTATTGGCATAAAAACAGCTTGGTATTGACATAAAAACAGAGAAATCCAGCAATGGAATTGAATAGAAGACCCAGATATTAACCCACAAACCTATGAACACCTGATTTTTGATAAAGGAGCTAGAAGTATACAATGGAAGAAAGAAAAGCTTCTTCAACAAATGGTGCTGCATAATTGGATGTCAACCTGTAGAAGAATGAAAATAGATCCATATCTATTGCCATGCACAAAACTAAAATCCAAATGTATTAAAGACCTCAATATTAATCTGAACATGCTGAACCTGATAGAAGAGAAAGTGGGAAACAGTCTACATCACATGGGCACAAAAGACCACTTCCTACATATATCCCCAGCAGCACAGACAATAAGGGCAACATTAAATAAATGGGACCTCCTAAAACTGAGAAGGTTCTGTAAAGCAAAGGACACTGTCACTAAGACAAAAAGGCAACCTACTGACTGGGAGAAGATCTTCACCAACCCCGCAACAGACAAATGTCTGATCTCCAAAATATATAAAAAACTCAAGAAACTAGACTTTAAAATGCTAATTAACCCAATTAAAAATGGGGCACTGAACTGAACAGAGACTTCTCAACAGAAGAAGTTCAAATGGCCAAAGGACACTTAAGGTCATGCTCAACCTCCTTAGCAATCAGAGAAATGCAAATCAAAACAACTTTGAGATACCATCTTACACCTGTCAGAATGGTTAAAATCAAATCACTAATGATAGCCTTTGCTCGAGAGGATGTGGAGTAAGGAGCACACTCATCCATTGCTGGTGGGAATGCAAACTTGTGCAACCACTTTGGAAATCAGTGTGATGGTTTCTCAGGAAATTCGGGATCAACCTACCCCAGGATCCAGCAATACCACTCTTGGGAATATACTCAAGAGATGCCCTATCATACTCTGCTCTCCTCTTAGTGGATTTGTCACCTTTACTATTAGAAATAATGAAACAAAGTTTTCTATGCAGGAAAACAGTATAGGACTCAATTGATCTTGGGAATTTCAATTTATCTGGGTGCCCGAACGATGAGTCAACAGTTAGGAGCATGTACTACCCTTTTCAAGGACCCAAGTCAGGGTATTATCATCAAGCCAGGTGACTTACAACTGCATGTCATCAAAACATATGGGATATAATGCCCTCTTCAGGCTTCTGCAAGCATTGACATTCATGTGGACACATACAATCAAAACATAAAAACGAATATGAAATAAAATGAATTTCCAAGATTCATATTGTAAAATTAGTATGTATATCCTACATATGAATCCTGAATTAATTATAATTAGGTTAAAATTAGTCCTTTTTGTTCGTTTTAGATGACATGAATCTTTTGGGGTATGTAGATGAAATATGTGTCAATTTGAAAGATAACCATTAAAGAAAATGAAACACTGTGGAAACAATTAAGAAATGTAAGCCAAAATAAAAAATGTGTCTATGAAATCCCTGAATGGAGCATAACATTACCTGTGAGCCTAAATGTGCATATATGCAGGTACAAACGTATACATGAGTGCACCTGTGCATGAACACACACACGCATTTCAGTTGTAGGTATTATTGAATCAAATATATAGTAAGTGCCACCCAGTTGAAAAACTAATTATGTATAATTTTTATTATATATGTAATATATAATTTTTAGAAATAATTTCATAATTATCAGCACATTTAAATGGAAAATTGAAATATTGCTGAATATATAATACAAACTAGGAATTATCCTTAAATTTTTATTCAAAGTATTGATAACACTTGGTGTGCTAGTTAACTTTATGTCAACATGACATAAACCTTAGTCATCAGAGAAGAGAGCACATCAGTTGAGAAAATACCTCCATACGATTGGGCTATATTCAAGCCTTTAGGATATTTTCTTAATTAATGATTAATGTGGGAGGGCTAGCCCACTGTGGTCTATCTCTGAGATGGTGGTCCTGGGTTCTACAAGAAGGAATGCTGAGAAATTCATGAGGAGCAAGCCAGGAAACAGGACCTCTACATGACTTTTGCATCAACTTTTAACTCCAGGTTCCTCCCCTGTGTTTGAATTTTTCTCCTGACTACCTCCACGACGAATAGTGTTTTGGTAATATAAGCCTTCTGAACCCTTTATTTCCCACTTCGATTTGGTCATGGTGTCATCATAGGAATAGTAAGTCAAAGTAGGACACTTGACCAAAAGATTTCTTATTCAATAGATCTTATAAGAATTTATACTTTCTTTCAAATTATCATATTTGAAAAATTTAACCTACCATTGCACTCTTTATTATCAGGGTATACATTTTTGGGAGAGCAAGTAGCTATTGAGAATAACGGCTTCCAAACATGATAGCATCAGGAAGAGCACAGGGAAAGTTTGCATGTTTGAAGGTGATTTCTTAGCTGTTTCTCTGTAAGTAATACAACCAACATAGAATTTTACAATAATATTTAAGCCAAGAAAACATTTCAGGGTTTTGTAACCCATCTAGGCAGGTTATTGACTACAAACTGTCCACCTACAAGGGAAACAAGTTTAGAAGAGCCAGCCATCTTATATTGTATGGAATTCTCATAAAGAATCAACACTGAAGCCACAACAGACAACATTCCTAGTATATAGCATCTATGGATGGTTCTGAAAAAAATACCATTACACTAACAGCAAGAATTGTGTGACTTTATGAAAAATATTTTAAATAAACAGAGGAATATATATGTGTGGAACTGTCAAGCTGTACTTATATTTACTACAAGATTGTAGAGAGGTTAGATGTAAAAATTTAGAATAAAATTTTGAGTAATAAAATTATGTAAACACACAAACATAATAGTAGCAACTTACTAAAATTTCAGGACCAACTAAAGTTTTTGTTTTCAGAAAAAATTTTATATGACACTTTCCTTAGGTTACTGGTAAATATTGTATGTAAACCTGGAAATAAAGTAACTATCCCATTATTTTCAAAGTGTTACCATTGCCCATATGTTCACAATAGTAGAGACAATATTAAGGAATATAAAGTAATTAAGAAATAAAAATAAAAATTTTAAAATATTCATGGATAATAATAGTGGCAAGTAGATAATTGCTATTTCATAAAGAGAAAAGGCAAAATGGGAAATATATAGAAATACAATGATAATTAAATTTTCAGGACTTTGAGAAGATGTAAAAGTCTTAAAAGTAATGAGTTTACAGAACAATAAAAAATACAACCTAAACGTATTGTAATACACAAGGTGTATAAAGTTAGCATACACTCCAGTTTGAAAGAGAATGTAATATACATGCCCATTAAAATATCTGATACATAGTTTAGATTGTGGCCAGTGCTCTTAAGGAAGACTTAAGTTTGGTTCTCATAAGTACATTGTGTGACTTACAACTGCATGCAACTCCATCTAGCTTCAGGGGATTTAAAGGCTTGGTCATCTGTGAGCATGTGGGGTGCTTAGGCACACAAACATAATTTTTTAACATTTAAGTTTATAGGATAATTTTGAGAATTGTATTAATTGTGAAACATATCAAAAAGGTTGGTAGTAATATATAGAAATAAAAGTAGTTCTGTTTATCCATTTAGCAAAATCACCATTAAAATGAAATTGCACACCCAAGGTATACAAAGGTATTAAAAGATTCAGAATTCTTACTGAATAAAACAGAGTGTCTAAACCAAAGATCTCAAATACCCAAAACAGGAAAATATACATAGAAGTCTGAAACATTTTGGAGAAAAAGCTGAACACTGGAAGAAAGGAAGGAATAAGGGAATTAGTAAAGTGGGAGGAAGGAATGCTTTATGGGTAGAGGGAGGCAGAATAATTTTTTTAAAAAAGAATCATAATGAAAAATTGAAAAGAATGAGAAAGTGAAGGAGGGGTTGGAAATCTCTAGAGCTGTTATAATCAAACTAACAGATTAGACCAGTGAAAAGACACTGTTTGTGTATTTATGGAAGGAAAGGTAATTTAGAAGGAAACTAAGAGGGGTTAATATACTTAAAATACACTGTTCAAACTTTCAATGACTACTACAAACTGAGATAGGAAGAAAAAGGATTGCACAACATAAAAATCTGGGCAGCACTTAACAACTGTTAACACTGGTCGTTATTATCCTAGCCTTTCCAAAGTTATCAATGATTTCTGTTTCGGTTTCACTATTAATCTTTCCAAAATGACCCCAATACTAATTCTCAGTTATTTTGAAACACAGATGTAGCTTCTTCCAGAATCTCTGGCTTCTCGTTTCCTTTAATACTCCTTTCACAATTTATCTATTTTTCAAATTCCATTACCATGTCCTTTAATTTTTATTTTGTGGTATCATGATGTTATCTCAGGTATAGTTTGGTGCATAGCACTACCAAGCACAAAAACCTTGTGTGGTCTTCTGGCACCTTCCAGCAAGTTAACTCCCTGTGCCCTTAGGGCCAATCAACAATTTATTGTGCCATTCCACTAGGATTTTTCAATTCTGAACCTTTTCTACTTAGCTAAAATTCCATAGCGAACACCATAATAAATTTCTTAAAATTATCTGTGATTTTGCACCCACAGAGAGATTCTTGAATCATCACACTCATTTTCTAAGACCACAATTCAATTAAATTCAGCCCACACTCAAGCAAAACAAAATGTGGATGTGGGAGGGAGAAACTATATTGACAAACTCCACTTTGAATGTTCTCTAAATCCACACAATTGTACTTTGTTCTGTACAAATGGATGCTACCATTTCTTTTAATTAAGTTTTCATATTTCCCATTTCCAAAGTGCATGGCATGCTCTTTCATACTTAATATCAACTGATGATTTTCCTCTTTTGATTTCACTGAAAAAATGAAACAACCAGAAGCAATATTCCAGAATCTCTTACAGTTGAGTTTACCATCTCTCCTCCATCTGCACCCACGTTAACTACCTTCCCACATGTTACTATAGTGACCCATCTGTGCCTTACGTGAAGCCAATATCTCCACGTACATACTGAACTGCATTGCTTCCAGTTGCTTCAAGAAGTATCTCCTATGATTCTTTATTCTCTCCAGCCGTTAGTTTGTGATTTGTTTCATTATTTCTTTTAAATAATTTTATTTAATACAGGCATGCACTTTCTATCTTTTCTCCTAAACTCATTCAGGAAAGGTAAGTATTTAGTCAATCACTGTCCATCTAGAGCTCATCAATAATTTCAAAAATGCTTCATTGAACAATTTAAGTGTAGTTTTACTTGAAACATTGAGGAGTTAATCATTCTTTCTTCCACTTCATTTCATTTATTACATAAGAAAACATCTGATTTTATCCCTAATTTGCTGTGATAGGGCTTTTTTGAAATTATTTTTTAATTATTATTTTCAAAATTTATTCTTCTCTCATATATTCTAACCATTTCTAGTTTCCCTTTCCTCTTTTCCTCCCAGTCCCTCTTCCCTACATTTCCTTTCCCCAAGATCCATTCCTTCTCCTTTCCTCTCAGAAAAGGGCAGACCTCCCAGGCATATCAATCAAACATGACATGTCTATTGATTAAAAATAATAACTAGGCACGTCATTTCAAATTAAGGTTGTACTAGGCAATGCAGTAGGAGAAAAGGTGTCCCCAAAGCAGACAAATGAGTTGGAGATAGTTCCCTCTCCCACTGTTAGGAGTCCCACAGGAATACAAAGCTATCCAACCATAGCATAAAATCAGAGGATGTAGATCAGACACATGCAGGCTCCCTTATTATAGATTAGGTTTACATGAGCCCCTTTGAGTCCTGGGGAGTCAATTCTATAGACTGTTTTCTGGTGGTGTCTTGACCTTCTGGTTCCTACAATCCATTGTCCTTGTCTTCTGCAGGATTCCCTAAGTTCTGCCTAATGTTTTGCTCTTGGTTTGTGTCAGTAGCTGGATGCTCTCTGTGATGATGTTTATCTTTAGGAAACATTTCATTGATATTTTCCTTTCAATCTCTGAGATTTTGTTAATTTGGATAATTCTTCTCTGCCTTTAGTTACTTTGTTTTTTTTTTCTTTAGTTACTTTGGATATGAGTTTGTCTATCTTGTTGATTTACTCTAAGAACCAACTTTTCGTTTCATTGATTCTTTGTATTGTTCTCTGTTTTTATTTTATCGATTTCAGCCCTCAGATTGTTTTCTACCATCTACTCCTCTTTAGTGTGTTTGCTTTCTTTTGTTTAGAACTATCAGGTCTGCTGCTAAGTTGCTAGCATGAGGATCCCTCCAATTTCTTTATGAAAGTCTTAGTGCTATGCATTTTTTTCTTAGCACCATATTCATTGTCTCTCATGAGTTTGGGTATGTCATAAGTATCTTTTCAATGAATTCTAGGAAGGCTTTAAATTTTTCCTTTGTTGTTCCTTGACACAATAGTCATTTAGTAGAGAGTTGTTCAGCTGTCATCATTTTATAAGCTTTCTGTTGTTGAAATCCAGATTTGATCCATAGTGGTCTGATAAGATATAGGGGCTTATGTCAATTTTCTTGTTTCTATTGAGACATGCCCTGTGATCTAATATATAGTTGATTTTGGAAAATGTTCTGTGAGGTGCTGAGAAGGAAGTGTATTTTTTTGTGTTTGAATGAAATGTTCTGGAGATACCTGTTAGGTCCATTTAGTTTATAATGTCTCTTAGCTCCAGTATTTCTTTGTTTAGTTTTTGTCTAGATGACCTTATACATTGGTGAGAATGGTGTATTGAAGTCTCCCACTGTTAATGTATGAGGATAGATATGTGATTTAAGCTTTAGCTGTGTTCTCTTTATAAAGATAAGTTCCCTTGTGTTTTGAGCATAGATGTGAAGAATTGAGAAAACATCTTGCCTGATTTTTCCTTTGATGACTATGAAAATGTCTTTTTCTGTCTCTTTTGCTTAACTTTGATTTGAAATCTATTTTGTTAAAGATTAGAATGGCTACACTAGCTTTTCCCTTAGGTCCAATTGCTTGGAAAAACCTTTCTTCAACCCTTTACATCTGTCTTTGATGTTGAGGTATGTTTCTTGTATGTAACAAAAGAATGGATTCTGTTTTCACATACATTCTGTTGGTCTGCATCTTTTTATTGGGAATTGAGTTTGCTGATATTGAGAGATATCAATGACCAATGACTGCTAATTCTTGGGACTATGTTGTTGTTTCTGGTAGTGATAATGTGTGTGTGTTTCCTTTTTTTGTTTTTCTGTTGTGAGATTATTTATTGTCTGTATTTTCATTGATGTAGTTTACCTCTTTGGGTTGTAGTTTTCATTCTAGTACCTTC